>NC_051245.2:34383302-34686333 GCF_015237465.2 Chelonia mydas | reverse complement strand
GGACCCGTCTGTATTATTTGACAAAACCTACTCCATTTTTCATCTATATCTTGGTACACTGCAGTTTTAATACCTACTGTCTCTTTTTACCCTTAAGTTTATAAAATAAATCTAAATCCACATTTAGACATTTGATTTTCCATCCATAACTAATTTTCCCATGACTAAAAGTTTTGACATTGTTCAGTTTTTCCTTGTCTTTTAATTTCTGCCTCTATACTTCAACTCAAATAGCATGATGAGTTCTAACATCACGTTTTATAGTTTACCTATCAAATTCCCACCAATCCTCATACTTGTTTGGTGCTTTCAGTATTACAATTCCCATTAACTTTGGCCCCAAAAGTTAGGTCCGGTAGTTTCATTCGCAGTGTAACTGATAGTTCACTAGAAGCTATCTGTAATGGACATCATCATCATCACTCCCACAACTGCATTGGTCATTGGGGCACCATCACTGATGAGCAATCAACCTATTGTCTCCACCCCTGACAATTATGTGTCAGTGTTTGAGTCTCTGCAAAGTCCATTCCTGTCCACTCTTTTATGCTGTCAATCCATCTCTTCTTCTGTCTACCTCTTCTTCTCTTCCCCGGTAATAGGACAGAAGATCTTGTTACATGGCCGTACCACTTCAGCTTGTGCTACTTCATGGTCGTCAGGACGTCTTCATATGACCCAGCGCATTGGGTGATGATGTTGCGGACCTCTTCATTAGTGATGTGGTCAAAGTAGGAGATGTCCAGGATTTTACAGAAGTATCTCATCTCTACTACCTGTATTTTCCGTTCAAGTTCTGCCATAAGGGTCCATGTCTCACACGCATATAGAAAAATGGAGCTGACCAATGCGTGCAGCAGTTTCAGTTTGGGTTCCATGCATGTGACCCTGCATGCCCCCACCGTGTTGCATCAGGAAGACATGGTGCCAGGTACCAGAAGAGCCAGGGCCATCCCAGGGGGCCAGCCATGCATGGACGGTGGAGAGAGCGCCAGGCAGGGAGGGTTGGATCAGTCGGTCACCCCCTCTGTGTGAGAGATGTACCGGAGTGTGTGTGTCACCCTTCCCTATGTGGACCATAAAACCTTAAAGATGAAAAGGTAAATAAAAAAAATCCAATTACGCAGTATTTCTTTTTAACAGGGGCTCAGTCAAATTTGAACGTTTGTACGATTGATTGCCATTCAACTTGCTTGAATACGAGTAATTTTACCAGGTGTCCTGTATTCAGCATAGGAAAATATGGTCACCCTACTACAGGGAGCAAAAGAAGCTCTGGTGATAAACCCAGAGGGGTAGGAAAGAGTCCAGGGAAACTGCAACTGAGACTGAGCAGACCTGGATTGCTAGTCCTAGGAACCTCGGACTGGAACTGGGAGTTGCGGGCAAGCCTGATTTCCCTACTAACCACTGGGAAGTTGGAATGGAAGACCATCTGAGGAAGCATCTGGACAGCTTGTCCAGTGAGACTTTGATACCCCGGAAGGGGGGACTGTATAGTGACCTGACCAGAGGGCCTAATCATGAAGAGGGAGCACTTCAAGTCATGAAGAGAGAGAGGGCCACACTGCAAGCAACCAATGACAAAGAGTGCCATATGGGGCAAAAGCAAATTCCCAGACCTAGCCACAAGGAAGTGCACCTGCTGTGAGTGGAGCCTTTACATCCCCCTAACCACCTGATTTGTATGTTGTATTCCTGTCCCATCCCCTCACCCACCCTTTGTCTTTCATCTTTTTAGACTACAAACTCTGGGACAGGGACTGTGTTCCTATATGTTTGTACAGCAGTTAGTACAATGGGACCCTGATCCTGACTGAGATAGGCATGCTACAATAAGAACACCACCACTAGGGGTAAGGTTCCCTGAAATATACCCAATAGAAAACTGAGTCCTTGGGAGATTTTCGTTTGATCACACTTATTCATCCAAGAATGAAACTTATCTGAAAGAGTCTTAAACCAACAGTGACACTTTCAGAAGTGGGTTAGTAGGCAGAAAATTGAAACCTCCTTGCACAGTATGTAATACTAGCATGTCTGAGTCATATCTGTCTACTTTACTGTCAACGTTTTCCCTACTGCTAGCACTGCAGAACCAATTCAGCCGTGAAAGAGTGGGTTGGATTTTATTCTGCCTTATGCATGATCAACACCAATGTTTGTTTGCTAAATTCTGATTGCAGAATGCTTATTACTGCAAATTATGTAAGAGGGAGAAAGAATTTAGCTTGATTCTCAGATTTCAAATTGAGCTTGCAAAACTGGCTGAAAAAACCTGTTTGGACAAATAAACTGAGTAAACAGGATCTAAAATAAAATGTTAAATATGGAACCCTATAATGTTATTCTTAAGTCACTTTTCTAACTATAACTACACTTTTTAAAAAATGCTACTAGTTAGGATTTGATCTGGTCCACCATATGAAAATATCTATATATAAAATATATTAGCATATGAAGAAAATAAAGAGGAGACATAAAAAGGCAAATAGCAATAGGAGAAGCAGACACAAGAGCCACTAAGGATGAAAGAAAGGAACCATAGAGGACCACAGAGGTTGGCTAAATGAACACTTAGTTCATGATAAGCTAGGATATGAATCTGCCCCATGCTAACTTGCCATGCACTTAGCTGAGGTGTCTTTGTGGAGCCTGTTGCCATGCACTAAAAATTCCCATGTGCCTTTTGACAAGCAGAGTATATCAAAGTGCAGTTAGGGAATTTTTAGAGTGTGCTGGCAGGGTCCTATGGACACTTTAGTGTACAATAGGCTAATGAGGGGTACAGTTAGCTCCTGGCAAGCTGGAGTGTAAGTGTTCATTTAGACAAGCCCACTGAATAAGGGAAAAGCAGTGGTGGAGCAGAGGTTAGGAATATAGAAATCAGAGACGGAAAAGACAGATCTCCAAATATGGTGAGGCTTTTGGAGCAAAGATCATGACCTTCCCTTCACCAAGGGAAGGTCATGCCTGACTAATCTAATCGCCTTTTATGATGAGATTACTGGTTCTGTGGATGAAGGGAAAGCAGTGGATGTATTGTTTCTTGACTTTAGCAAAGCTTTTGACACGGTCTCCCACAGTATTCTTGTCAGCAAGTTAAGGAAGTATGGGCTGGATGAATGCACTATAAGGTGGGTAGAAAGTTGGCTAGATTGTCGGGCTCAATGGGTAGTGATCAATGGCTCCATGTCTAGTTGGCAGCCGGTGTCAAGTGGAGTGCCCCAGGGGTCGGTCCTGGGGCCGGTTTTGTTCAATATCTTCATAAATGATCTGGAGGATGGTGTGGATTGCACTCTCAGCAAATTTGTGGATGATACTAAACTGGGAGGAGTGGTAGATACGCTGGAGGGGAGGGATAGGATACAGAAGGACCTAGACAAATTAGAGGATTGGGCCAAAAGAAATCTGATGAGGTTCAATAAGGATAAGTGCAGGGTCCTGCACTTAGGATGGAAGAATCCAATGCACCGCTACAGACTAGGGACCGAATGGCTAGGCAGCAGTTCTGCGGAAAAGGACCTAGGGGTGACAGTGGACGACAAGCTGGATATGAGTCAGCAGTGTGCCCTTGTTGCCAAAAAGGCCAATGGCATTTTGGGATGTATAAGTAGGGGCATAGCCAGCAGATCGAGGGACGTGATCGTTCCCCTCTATTCGACATTGGTGAGGCCTCATCTGGAGTACTGTGTCCAGTTTTGGGCCCCACACTACAAGAAGGATGTGGATAAATTGGAGAGAGTCCAGCGAAGGGCAACAAAAATGATTAGGGGTCTAGAACACATGACTTATGAGGAGAGGCTGAGGGAGCTGGGATTGTTTAGTCTACGGAAGAGAAGAATGAGGGGGGATTTGATAGCTGCTTTCAACTACCTGAAAGGGGGTTCCAAAGAGGATGGCTCTAGACTGTTCTCAATGGTAGCAGATGACAGAACGAGGAGTAATGGTCTCAAGTTGCAGTGGGGGAGGTTTAGATTGGATATTAGGAAAAACTTTTTCACTAAGAGGGTGGTGAAACACTGGAATGCGTTACCTAGGGAGGTGGTAGAATCTCCTTCCTTAGAGGTTTTTAAGGTCAGGCTTGACAAAGCCCTGGCTGGGATGATTTAACTGGGACTTGGTCCTGCTTCGAGCAGGGGGTTGGACTAGATGACCTTCTGAGGTCCCTTCCAACCCTGATATTCTATGATTCTATGATCATGTCTACATCTAGCTTTGTATAGCTCCTGGCACATTAAGGCACCAGTCCTGTCTGGAGCCTGTGTACTGTGACGGGGTCGGGCCAGATGGCTATAGGAGAGTAATTTTTTTTTATAGGAGAGTAATTGTTTTATTTGCATAACACACTTACAAAGTAAAAACAGCAGCATATGCAATGTGTAACACAGCAACCAATCACAATCGTTTTCTCATTAGCTTTGGGGAGGAAAGTGTTCAAACTTGCCTGGGCCCAGAGCGGGGGGCTTCCTCGACTCTCGTGGTCTTCCACCCTTCCGAGTTACCTGGTGGCCCAGAGCAAGGGGGCTTCATCGACTCTCATGGTCTTCCACTCCTTCAAGTTACCTGGCGCCATGCCTGAGTGTCACCAACAATTCCCTCCTCTGAAAACACCCAACAAGAGGGGCAGGCTGTGGGGTGGACAATCAGGGGCGGGGGCACGTGCACCCATGTGTGAAAGGACCCCTCTAAGGTGGTGGTGTCTGCAGCAGCAATGGCTGGGGCCACTTACTCTCTCCCCCAATCAAAGGGTCAGACAAAGGGACCCAGATGGGGACACCGAGCAGAGAACCTCGGACAGCGCCCACCGCTCCTCAAAAGCTTCAAGGGAGTCGGTGGATGCTGCCCAGAGGAACTCCACCCAAATACGTGAACAGACCAAGGATCGGAAAATGGCCCCACAGTCACAGGAAACTCCATCGGCCAACCTCCTCTCTCTGGTTTTATAGATGGCCGTTTTAGCCAGGGCCAGGAGGAGGTTAACTAGGAGATCCCGCGACTTTGTGAGGCCACGGATGGGGAGTGCATAAATAAAAAGGTGAGGGGAAAAATACAACCAAAAACTTAATAGGAGATTTGTGAGGAGCTGCAGCCTGGCGCACTCCAAATGTATGTGCGCCAGGGTTTCCCTCACACCACAAAAGGGACAAGTATCTGGGACGGGGGTGAACCACGCCAAGTACGTGCCCGTGCTCACAGCTCCATGAAGGAGCCGCCAACTGATGTCCCCGATGGGCCTCGGAACCAAGGTGGAATATAGGCTGGCCCACCGGGGCTGCTCACCCTCCAAAGGTGGCAGAAGGTCTCGCCACTTTGTGTCGGGGTGGGACACTAGGGTGAGGGCGTGAAGGGTGTGGAACACGAGCGTGTATAGATATTTCCTTGGCACGGTTTGGAAGCATACCGGCTGTAGTTCATGCAGCCGGCTCGCAGTGAAGGGGTCAGGGGGTCAATTGGGTCTGCGGGGTAGGGGTCCAATTAAAAGGTCCGGCGGGCCTGGGGTAGAGGGGTGGGCAGGGTGTGCCCTCGAGCAGGACCCGGTCGAGGTAAGCTTGAGCAGCGGGCGGCAAAGCGGCCTTCGTCTCCTGAAGTACGTGCCAGGGGGTGCGAGGTCTGGAGAGCCCCATGCACAGGGCGAGCGTCAGGGGATCCAGCCAGTCTCCCCAGTCGTAGTCCAGGAGGTCTCCGACTCTCGTGACTTCTGCCAGGATCAAGCTCTGGCACACCGAGCGGGACTCTGCCACCTGCACACGGAGCTGCGGGTTGTGTAGCAGGGGCTCCACGAGGAGATCTACCCCCTTGGTGGCCGCCACAGACCTGGTTGTTAAAAACAGTTTCCAAGTCCGGAGGAGGTCCTGGTAGAAGACCGGCAGCCCTGAGAGGTCTCGTGGAAGACCTCCCAGACAGAGATAAAAGAGCTGCTGGTCATATCGGAGCCCTCGGATGCGGCGCAGGATGGCATGCGCCAGTGTGCTCCACACCGAACTGTCTGCACCATAGAGGAGCCTCTGTAGGGCCTGGAGGTGGAAGACACGGACCTGAGTGTGTAGACACTTCAGGCCCTGTCCTCCTTCCTTCAGGGGTAGATGAAGGACCCCTACAGGGCCCCAGTGCGTTCCTGACCAAAAGAACCCCAGAATCGATGTCCGGAGGTTGGTCAGGAAACCCGGGGCCACTACCAGGTTGTTGAGCCGGTACCAGAGCATGGACAGGACTAGTTGATTAAGCACCAGCTCTCTCCCTCGGACGGAGAGACATCGGAGTAGTCCCGTCCATTTCCAGAGCCGCTCTATCACCCCGCCCTCTAAATTTTCCCAGTTCTCCAGCGGAGAGGGATGTGTGGCAGAAAGGTAAACGTTGAGGTAGAGCAGCGGACCCGCGCTCCACCGGATGGTCTGAAGCGCGGGTGGGAGGGAGCTCGCCTGCCGCCAGTCTCCTACCACCAAGCCAGAGCTCTTGACCCAGTTGACCCAGGCGGAGGAGGCTGCCGAATAGATGGCCTGGCAAGCCTCCACCCGCGCCAAGTTGCCGGGGTCCTGGATCACAAGGAGCACGTCATCAGCGTACGCCGACAGAACCAGCTGCAGCTCCGGCTCCCGCAGCACCAACCCTGTCAACCTCCTGTGGAGGAGACAGAGGAAGGGTTCAATCGCCAGAGCGTACAGTTGGCCCGAGAGGGGGCACCCCTGCCATATTCCTCGCCCGAAGCTGACCGGTTCGGTCAGGGTCCAGTTGAGCTTAACCAGACACTCTGCAGAAGTGTACAGCACCCGGAGAAAACCCATAAACTGCGGTCTGAAGCCAAACGCCTGCAGAGTGCTCAGGAGGTACCCATGGTCCACCCTATCTAACGCCTTCTCCTGATCTAGGGACAGGAGGGTGAACGACAGACCGTCTCTACGCCCGAGTTCCAAAAGGTCCCAAACCATAAATAGGTTATCAAAGATACTGTGGTCCGGGATGGTGTAGGTCTGGTCTGGGTGGATCACGTCTGCCAGAACAGACCCTACCCGCAGCAAGATTGCTTTCGCTACGATTTTGTAGTCTGTGCTGAGGAGGAAGAAGGGACACCAATTTCATAAATTGCGGAGGTCCCCCTTCTTCGGCAATAAGGTGAGCACAGCTCGCCTGCACAAAAGAGGGAGGACCCCACTCTGCAGAGACTCGGCCCAGACGGTGACTAGATCTGGGCCGAGGACGTCCCAAAACATGCGGTAGAACTCCACGGTCAGCCCGTCCATGCCTGGAGACTTATTAGTGGGCATACGACAGAGGGCTTCCGAGAACTCGGCCAGAGTGAGAGGCAATTCTAGCCGGTCTCGGTCGCTCACGCTGACCGTAGGGAGCTCCTCCCAAAGCACTCTGCAAGCGCTAGGGTTGGTCGGATCCGGGGAGAAAAGACTTGCGTAGAAGGCTCGGGCCCTCCCACACATCTCCGCCGGTTCCGTGAGGGGGGTGCCGTCTTCTGCCAGGAGGCAGGTGACGTGTTTCTTAGCCCCCCTCGTTTTCTCCAGGGCATAGAAGAAGCGGGAGCCGTGATCCATCTCCCGAAGGAGGCGGATGCGGGATCGAACAAAGGCGCCCTGGGCCCGATGGTCCTCGAGGGCCTGGAGCTCCTCCCGCTTCTCCTGGCATGCTCCGCAGAGGAGTGGATCTTCGGGGCTGGCAGCCAAACGCCTCTCCAGCTCTAAGACCTCCCATTCCAACTGCTCTATCGCCGCATTTCTCTGTTGGCTGATGCCCCGGGGGTAGTCGCGGCAGAAAAGCCGGGGGCGCACCTTCCCCAGGTCCCACCATCGCTGCGCCGAGGGAAAGGCAAGCCGCTGCCCTCGCCAGGCCAGCCAGAATTCCCGGAAGGACGTCACGAAGCCTTCATCCTCCAACAGGCTGTTGTTAAAATGCCAATAGGCCGGCCCCGGCCTCTCCGCACAGAGGGAGGCTGTTACGGTGGCGGTCAGAAAATGGGGCCAGCCAAATGCTGGAGGAGTGGGCTCGTGAGAGATGGAAGCGTGATAAATAAATGCGGTCCAACCGGGAGTGGCTCGACTGATGGGCTTCCACCCGGACAAAGGTGAACGTGGAAGTGTCATCTGGGTGGTGGTCACACCAGATGTCCACGAGGGAGTGATATTCAACTATCTCCCGGAGGGTGTCCGCAGCGGCCGGGCGCTGCTCGGTCCCCGAGCGGTCTCGCTCCTCGAGAGTGGTATTAAAATCCCCTCCCAGGACCAAGAACTCGTGAGAATCTAAGGAGCCGAGGAAGGCGGACGCCTGCTGATAAAATTGCAGCCGCTCCGGGCTCAATGTCGGGGCATAGACGTTAACGAGGTTAACCACGAGCCCCTCTATACGGACCTGGAGATGCAGCAGGCGACCCGGCACGGCCTCGGCGACCCCTAGCATCTCGGGCCGTAGGTCAGGAGAGAAATAGGGTCACCACTCCAGCCTGCCAAATCGTGGAATGGCTAAAGTAGACCCTGTCCCCCCACTCCAGCCGCCAACTGTCTTTGGCGGTCGGATCCGTATGGCTCTCCTGCAGGAAAATCACAGAGTACCCTCCCTCCCAAAGGAAGGAGAGCACCTGGGACCTGCGGAGAGTCCAGGGGCTCCTCGGAGGTGGTGGCAGAAGCAGCAGTTAGGGGGAGGGAGCATGGGGAAAAGAGAGGTGGAGTGAGGTCGCCCAAATCCAGATTTGCTGGCAAAAGGTCGTCCTCCCCCTGGGCGACCAGGGTCAGATCTCCTCGAACATGGAGGAGATGACACTTTCCGCCACGACGGTTGCCTCGGGGTTCACGGGGGCTTCGGGTAGTGTCAGGACAGAAGGGGCTTCCTCGAGGGTCTCGGAGGGGAGGGGAGACACTACCTTCCGGTGCTACCACGTCTTTGCCGGCTGACACCGGTGGATAGGACGCACTCGTGGGCAAAGCAGAAGGTTTGGCATCGGTGCCCCACTTTCCTGGTCTTCCGGGGGGCCTCTGCCTCGGGTAGATGAGGCAGAGCTCGAGCCTTCCGCTTGCCTTGCTTCCCCTGGACTAGGGCCCAGCCCTCCATGGCATCATCTGGGGGCTGGTTAGCAGGGGTTGTGTCAGGGGGTAAAGGCGATGGCTCGGGGACTTGGGGGGGAATGGTGGGGCGGCATAAGGGAAGGAGGATTCTCCCTGGGGCAGGCTCTCTCCCATGCCTGGTGGTATCTCTGCCACACCCTCCTCCATAGGCCCCGCCAGATTGTCAGCAGCAAGGGCGGGGCTCTCCCCCTTCGGCCTGAGCGGGAGAGGTGGTGGTCCAAAGAGGAGGGGGGCAGGTTCGGGTATCGGGCGGCCAGGGGTGTCGGCAATGTCCTGCCAGGTCTCGGGGATCCCAGATGCGCCTCCTTGCCTGGCTAAGGGGCAGTCCCTACGGACATGCCCTGATGCCTGGCAGAGGTAGCACCAGGCTTCCCCCATGGAGAAATACACCCGGTAACGGGCCCCCTGGTGGGGGACTAGGAAGGACCCCTCGAGCGCCTCTCCATCACGCGCCGCCGACGGCAGTAGAAGCTGCACTTGCCGGCAGAAGGAAAAGATGTGATGGAGGGTGGGGTCCTTCAGCCCAACGGGAGATGGCTGATGACAGAAACAGGTTTCCCAGGGTGGAAAGGGCAGGTAACATTGGGGAGAAAAGGAGGAACAGAGGTCAGGACCAGGTGGACGCCCAGGTCCTCTAGTGGCTCTAGGGAGACAAACACCCCGACCGCCAGGCCCCTTTCCACCGCCTCCTGGGCGGCAGCCTCCGATGCTAAGAAGAAATCGACCTTCCCATACATTTTGGAGGCCGCCACAATGGCCAAGGGCCCTACCCCCCTCGCCAACGCCCGCACATAGGTCTCCATATGGGGCGAGGCGGGCACCAGGAGGCATCAAACACCGTACTCCGTGTCACACCCCCTGTGTCCCTACAAACACAGTCACGACACAGTCAAGGCCTCCCCCCACACGAGAGCACAGTTCGAAAGTTACTCAGTCTTGGGCCCCCTCCACGGTGATTTGTAAGTTCCCCGGGTGGTGTTCCTCTGGTAGACAGCTGTTTCTCTGTCTGTTCCGGGTTTTCTTTTTTGCACTCCAGAAATGCCGGAGCAAGTGATAAGATTCCTCTCAACCAGAGACGGGTCAGCAGACAAACAGCAAGCAGCTGGGCCTGGGGGCTGCGTCCTTCCACTCCCCCCCTCCGGGGAAGCGGGCTGGCAGGCCCCCCCTCTCTTGGGGGGGGGGGGTTTCAGCTGGAGCAGCAGCAGCGTCCGAGGGCGGGCAGGTGCTAACAGCCGGTCGGCAGCCGGCCAGCACTCTAGCAACAGCGGAGAAAGAAAAAAAACAACAAAAGGAAAAGAAAGAGGGGAGAGTGTCTGGCCCGGTCAGGGGGGAAGCTGAAAGCAGGGGCAAAAAGCAAGGAAAGCCCAGGCCAGAGGGCAGCAGCAGGAGAGCAGGCTAAGTAGTTCCCTTTTCCCTGGGTAAGAACAATCAGGAACCTTCTGGAGACAATTAAGACAGGCTGATTAGAACACCTGCAGCCAATCAAGAAGCAGCTAGAATCAATTAAGGAAGGCTAATCAGGGCACCTGGGTTTTACAAAGAAGCTCACTTCAGTTTGTGGTGTGCATGTGAGGAGCTGGGAGCAAGAGGCACTCGGAGCTGAGAGTGAGAATGCGGACCGTTGGAGGACTGAGGTGTACAAGCATTATCAGACACCAGGAGGAAGGTCCTATGGTGAGGATAAAGAAGGTGTTGGGAGGAGGCCATGGGGAAGTAGCCCAGGGAGTTGTAGCTGTTGCACAGCTGTTCCAGGAGGCACTCTAGACAGCTGCATTCCACAGGGCCCTGGGCTGGAACCCAGAGTAGAGGGCGGGCCCGGGTTCCCCCCAAATCCTCCCAACTCCTGGTCAGACACAGGAGGAGTCGACCTGGACTGTGGGTTCAGAAAAATGGCCAAGCTGAGGGCTGCCGTGAAGCTCCAAGGCGAGAAAATCTGCCAATAAGCGCAAGACCCACCAAGGTAGAGCAGGAACTTTGTCACAATACGTACATACAATAATGTAAATATTAAAAAAATCTTCATCAGCTTTGCCAACTCCCAGACAGTACAGAATAATTTCCTGTGTTCATGAGAATTTTGTCCCTCTAGATGTCAATGACTCAAGCCCTGAAGTTTCCACCACTTTCAGGAAATTCCTCCCAATATACAGCCTAATTTCTCCTTTGCTCAGTTTCATCTGATTTAGTTATGCCACTGTCTATACAATTGCTGTTTGCCATCTCAGCAAGTTCTCTCTTGTGTCCTTCAGACACTTGTATACTGTTGTCAGACCAATTTTGGTCATCATGTTGCCAAAGTATACATATTTAATTATCTTAATCTTTCCTCCTAAGTTATTCTCGCCATCCCCTGTCAAATAATGTTGCTTTTTCTGAATTTACTCTCCTTTGTCAATATCTTTCTGGTACACAGAACTGAACACAGAATTTTAAAGTCTTACCTGCTCTGAACAGCATGGATCAATGTAACCAAAAGTTAAGAAGGAAAGGGCAATAATGGGCTATGTCTGCTTCTCTCCTCCTGCCTTTCTGTTGATGGTAATTAACCAGCTGTGTAGATGCAAGCAACTTGGTTTCAGTTTTAGGGATGAAGATTCCTCCCCCTTGCTCCCTTGTAAATCCCACAGTCTTTGTAGTGTCAAGAGTGGACCTTCATTTTTTTTTTTTTTTAATGGCTCAGATGCAGCAATCTTATGCAGGCGAAACTTCTATTTTAACCTCTCTCATTATGAAGTAGGTAATTATATAACAATAGGTACATTGTATAGCGTCTCTCTTCCTGGAAATCATCTGTTGGTTTACATACACCTACAGTTATTACAAAGAAACATATCATTGGAAGGGTTTGTTGGAAATTTGACGGTAGCAGTTTTTCTCCCCAATATATTTTTAAACCTGTGAACTATGGGCTTCATATACAGTGCTTTTTAAGAAGTCGTGACCACACAGTAGGGAGAAATCACAAGTTGTGTTATCTGGCAGCCCATGTTTCCTAGTGGAACAAGTTTCTGCTTAATGCAGCCTTGTACAACATAACATGCTGCAGTACAACAAATAAGAGATGTCAAAACCATGTGTGAATTCAGAGGAAGTGCTATGTGGTGGTGTGACAGAGTGGACTAGGTCCTTGCTGGAGGCTTCAGTATCCTGCCATACCTGTCACAGGAAAGAAGCAGTAGAGGATTCCTCCAAGCAGCCTACAGTGGCTGCAGGGAGCGGCCAGTCAGGGCCCAGGGGGGTCATATAAAAGGAACCAGAGATAGTCAATTCCTTGCTGGAGCCAGAGGAATGCAGTTGGTGCTCTTGGCTGGCCAAAGGGATAGCTTAGTGCTGGCAGGGACTGAGGTGGTGAGGCAGAGTTCCTGGTTGGCTGCTGGGCCTGAACTTAGATGAGCCATGAGGTAAGAGTGAAACTTTGGCGAAGACTGGGCCCATGGGGAAACTGAACTACTTAGTGGCCCAGCTGGGGACAGAAGGAACCAAGAGGGCAAAACCATTGCCTGCAGGAAGGAAGCCCTGGGGGTACAGCCCAATACCAGGGTGCGGACTATTTAGACTGCAGACACACCTAACCAGAAGGGGTGCTTGTGAGAGGTGGGTGCCATGCTGTTACAGGTTATGAGCAAGTCAAGACTAACTAACATATAATTACAGAAATTGGGGGGGGGGGGGGACTTTGAGTCCATCCTCTCCCCAACCCAGAAACACCAAAAGTTCCTTACAATATGTTTTAAAAAACCCAAGCAATGGGGCTTCCATTATTTCCCTTCAGAGACTATTCCACGGTGAACAAGATATCATAGGACTGGATCTTCTGCTCGAGTGGAAAACACTCTCTGAGGGAACTCTGTAGGAGGAAAACTCCTCAAGAATCCTATTGTGGAGTTCCTCCTCTGTCATTCCATTGGGGGCTGGGTTTGCACAACCTGTGCAATAGGCTATGAAGTTCTGGGATCTGCAAGAGGCCAGAGCCATCTTCATGTATGCCCTATGCCTCCAATTGGCTCTGATCTCTCACAGCACCAGCCCTTGCTCTATTTCCTGCCCCACCTCTGAAGGGCTGGGTAGATGGGCATCTCAGCATATTTGATGTTTGTCTTAATGCCCCAGCTCTTGCATTAATTTGATAAGGTGAGGCTCTCCTTTCTTCTTTTAAAAAAAAAAAAAAAAAAGAGATTTCTGAGCTTCCTGGTCGTAGAGAAGACCCTTAAAATGTGAGCCAAGTACTTCCTAAAGCAGAGGTGGGCAAACTACGGTCTGCAGGCCACATCCTGCACTGGGGAGGCTAGCCCCCGACCCCTCCTCTACTGTTCCCCCTCAGGCTCAGCTCACTGTGCTGTCAGCGCTCTGGGCAGCAGCGTGGCTGGCTCCAGTTGGGCAGCACCGGTGCCAGTCCTGCTGCTATGAGCAGCATGGTAAGGGGGTGGGGAGTGGGGGTTGGATAAGGGGCAGGAGGTTGCAGGGGGCAGTCAGGGAACAGGGAGCAGTTGGATGGGGCGGTCAGGGGACGGGGAACAGGAAAGGTTTGTTAGGTGTGGGAGTCCCGGGGGGCTTGTCAGGGGTGGGGGTGTGGATAGGGTCAGGGCAGTCGGGGACAGGGAGCGGCGGGTTGGATAGGGGGTGGGGTCCTGGGGGGCTGGTTAGGGAGCAGTTAGGGGACGAGGAGAAGGGGGGTTGGATGGGTCAGGGGTTCTGAGGGGGGTAGTTGGGGGTGGGAAGTGGGAGGGGGCAGTAAAGGGGCAAGGGCCAGGCTGTTTGGGGAGGCACAGACTTCCCTACCCGGCTCTCCATACAGTTTCCGAACCCTGATGTGGCCCTTAGGCCAAAAAGTTTGCCCACCCCAACCCTAAAGGCTCAGAAACCAGAAGACAAATAAAATGAGCCCAACATCTATTTTAAAAAGCTCATGGGGTTTTTTTTGTTTAATGCTTGTGGTTGGCAGCACTCCTCCCACACAGAGAGGTCACGGGCAGAGTGGGAAAGACAATCCCATCCATTCTTAGCAAATTTTTCCCAAGAGTCCGCTCAACCTAAATGTTTCCTTTCTTCACCCCCTCCAGTTACTCCAAGTTAGATCTGAAAGTTTATATTGGCTTATATGTTCAATTAATGTGAGCTCAGTGTTGGAATTATTACAAATTAATATGAGAGACCAGACATTAATCATGAATTGCCTTTATTAAGTTCAAAGGCCAATGGTATTTTATACAGTTGCTCTAAACATGTCTAACAGCTTCAACATAAGCAGTCACTACTCCCAATATAGCAACAAACTATTCATAAGCATATGATCAATATAATTACATATAGGCCACACCTAGGGAACACTGGCTCATCCCCATGTGCTCCAACATTATTGCGCAGGATCTGACAAATGAGTCTAAAATTCCTAACTCTTTTTATACCCTTCAACAAACAAATGATGTCATAGCTAATTACCTCTTTAGCTAACAACTCATTTGAGACAGTTTACCCTAATTTTTAACTTTAATCCAGGTAAGGTTTACAACCTCCTTTCTTCCAAGGTCTGTTCTCCCTGTCTCATCCTCTCCTGGCTGCTGACCCACAGCTTTTTCATTGCACCTGAGTTTACATAGGCTTTACTTTTAAAATAACACTGGTAGGTGGGGTGAGAATAGTCCATATTTGCATCTTTTCAGACAGATTCTTTTTGTCTTCTTTAAAACCATCTGCATTCACCCCCATCAGTCAGAGGCCTTCTTTTCAGAAACTTTCCCTTATCTTATTACCGTAGTTATTTTTGAACCAGACATCCTCCCTATTCCATTCCTTCTGGCCTTATAACTTATTTTCAAAGCCTTCCTTCTACTTGCTAGTCAGGGTCTTTATTGACAACATATATATTTTCTTAATCAAACGGAAACTAACTCTAATTCTCTAATTTCATATTTATTCTACACTAAGGTATTACATATGGCATAACACCTACTAGACAGTAGATTAAAGTACAGATTACAAGAACATTATTGATGGAAATGGTAAGGGAGATGGCCACGTCTGGGCCCTTTCCTTTGAGTAAATCTGAGAATTTAAAAAATGTTGAATTCTTAGTTACATCCTGTCAGCACATCAATATTTATGGAGACTATAACAAACAATATGGAAAGAAACTGTGTAAAGCAATAATTCAGGAAAGTATCGCTGTTTCAGAAAGGTGTTTTACAACATGCTTAAATATTTTTTCTAAATTGGGGCCCTATGGGTCCTGACTCTTATGAAATGGAAATCTCAAAATATTTCACCTTGTTTAACCTGTTTGCTTCAGTAAATGGGTTTTGTACTCTTACAAGGACAGACAACTGCTTTGTGTTACAGAAAGTACAGTCTGTATTTTTAAAAGGCCACAATCCAGATAAGTTACTTTTATATTCCAATTTGAGACTGTGGTCCAAGATGTTAGTTGAGGCAACTCTACTGAATTGCACCATTTATACCAACAGAGAACTTGGCCCAGAATCTATAACCATAAGTGTAAGTTTCATTTTCACTAATAAGATTCAAAATGAAGCAATTAAAACTAGGGAAGATCTGGTATAGGACTGGAACTTATACTAACATTTGCAACTGTCCTGACCTACTAAAAAAACATGTTTCATATGAATGAAAACAAAACTTACTCACATTGTAGGATGCATCATTATTGCACAAAAGTTATTCAATTTACCTGTAAAAGAATGAATCTCTACCACATTATTGGGTTGATGTTACTCATTTGAGACAAGTAGTCACATCTTATTTCTTTTACTTTCATTTGCAACATGAATTTCAAATTATGTGTTTCTCCTGAGTATTCAGTATATGTAAAATAAAATAGCAGCCCTCACTCAATATTACTGTCTTGATGGTCACACAGCAGGATTGTACCCCGGCCCTGAGTAGTGAATCATGAAGACCCTCCATGTACTGATATCCCTGTTTCCGTATGGAAGTGGGTTCAGCCACTTTCACACCACCACTGCCCACACAGACCCTACAGGTACCTTTCCACATATCCAAGCCCCGCACAAGGGTGGGGGATGAGATTGTGTGAACTGGAAGGGACACATCATCCCTACTGCAGACCCATGGAAAATCTTCAGAAAAGATAGTACAGCCAGTAAGCAGTGCACAGTGATAGGGCAGCTCCGTTACAACCACATTAATAAAAATTCATGTGAAGACAGAAAAATTAGTCTTAATCATGAAGAAATTGTTCTATTCTTCTGAGTAACTAATACAAGTACATGGTGTGATAGGATGTTCACCCCCAGACTTGCCCTGAAGGGGTTAATGTAAACTAAGAAGGGGGCCAATTAACCAGACAGGAAGTCAGGGCACTGTAGTGAAGTAGTCTGCAGTCACTCCTTGGAAGAAAGGACGGGGGAGTCTGCTTGGGGGCTACAGAGCCAAAGTAGCCTATAGTTACTCTCTGGGAGGAAGATGTTTTGGGCAGGGTGGATTTGATTTAAATCAAAATCGATTTAAATCCTGATTTAAATCTCTAGTCAGGAAGACTCGATTTAATCATGGATTTCTACATAAAAAGTGCATTCTTGTTGGTTGGTATAACCTTAATACGTATTCTTCACAACTCAGAGATAGACGTAGGTTTCATTTTTAGAAGGTACACACTATACATTTTTAAAGTGATTTATTTTGAAAACTTTTCAGATTAGTTTTACAGCTATATCAGAAAAGGAATGATTGTTTGGTTATTTCATTTACCAAAGGTAACTGAAGAAGATATTTATGAAGTCACTGGGAGGTGAACTATCTCCAAATCAACAGGTTAATCGTTAATAGTTGAAGGATTTTCTTGCCATGCTGTATTAGGAGGAGAACATCACCAGACAAACATTTACATTGTTTTATTTAACTAAAACAACAACATTATGTATTCTGGATTTTTTTCTTCAACAGCAAACATATAATATTTTAACAAAACAAGCATTTGAATTTAGTTAAACATTCAAGTTTTTTAAAATCAGGTTAGGTTTTGTTCAACAATTTTAACTGAAATAGTTAAATGAAATATTTTTTTTAAAAAAAAATTAAATTGACTGTCAGCCAGGTCAACATGAGAAACTTAAAATATTGGCTTCTGCAGCTAACTCATCATCTTCACCTTCATTTTCCTGTTTGTTCATAATCTGGAAAAGAAAAGCCAGCTTTCCTGCTTTTTCAGGTCCCAAATGATTTCTCAATTTGGAATGAATTAATCCAAAGGAAGAAAATATTCTTTCTACACTGGCAGAAGAAGCTACTGCTGTTAAAAGTGAGATTGTCACTTCAACAGTCTGAATCCAAGTGCTTAAGTGACTTCCACCAGTTCAAAACATCATCAGCAAACATATATTTCTTGAATGGTTCTTATTTCCAAACTGGGTCTCTTTTACTGCCTGCTGCCATTATAGGTTTTCCCTTCTAGTGAGAGAATGGTATGGTAGATCTCAATTCAATGAAGGCTACACTGAGAAAGACCTCAAGACTACTGGAATATGCTGCTCAAACAGTTTCACTTTTGTTTCTACTGCCTGTCCCTCCCTTCTCACATTTTATCTCCAGACTTCTTCTCTTTATCCAGATCTATTCTGCCCCCAACAATCTTCTATTCATAGGTGCCAACTTTCCCCGGTGCCGGTGGGTGCTCACGCCCCCCTGCCACTGGCCCTGCCCCGACTCCACCCTTTCCCCGCCCCCATTCCAACCCCTTCCCCAAAGTCTCTGCCCCATCCCTGCCCCTATTGGACCCCTTCCCCAAATCCCTGCCCAGGCCCCGCCTCTTCCCTGAGCGCGCCGCGTTCCCCCGCCTCCCCAGCGCTTGCCGTGTGAAACAGCTGTTTTGCGTCACAAGCGCAGGGAGCTAGGGGGGAAAAGCGGGCATGCAGCGCACTCAGGGGAGGAGGCGGAGGTGAGCTGGGGCGGGGAGCTGCCGGTGGGTGCCAATTTTTACCTGTGGGTGCTCCGGCCCTGGAACACCCACAGAGTCAGCATCTATGCTTCTATTCATTGAACTTTTTGAAACTTTGCACTTTTAGAGAGAGGTACAAAGGGATTGACACTCTGTACACAAATAGGGTTGAGGTCTGTTATTTGTCACCTCTATAGATTTTCATTATTTATTTAAAAACACTTTTGCTGTTAACCATCATGTTATCTCTGGAGACACAAATCCACAGTTTGAGAACTGCAAAACTCAGCATCTCTGATGGTATCTTCCAGACTGAGCACTGAATCCCATAGGGTAGATAGAAAGATTAACCTAAATAATCTATACAGAAGCCCCTGATACCCCATAAGATTGGGTCTCTAATCCATGAACTACTGGAACTCATTTACAAAGCTTTTCTTAAACATTACATGAATATATTGTCTCATACTATAGAATTTATAATTCCTATTCCATGATGAGATATCTTTGAGCTATAATGTATCTTTATCTTTGGACAGGTTTTTCCCAAAAAGCATTTTATCAAAAAAATCAGATTTAAATTTAAAAAAATCCATTTATTTATTTAAATCATTGATTTTATCCACCATGGTTTTGGGGCTGGCAAATGCAGAGAAGCAGGGGCCAGGAGATTAGGAAAGGCTCAGGGAGGAAGCAGTAAGGTCCAGAATGGAACAGGCTTTGGCTGCTGATTAGAAGGTCCTTGAACTGGAAGCCAGAGTAGAGGGCAAGCCTGGGTTCCCCTACCAGCCACTGGGCAAGTGGCACCATCTGGGCAGTGAATGGGAAGACTGCCTGAGCCTGTTTGTAAGAAGGGATTTTGGTGCCCCAGAAGGGGAGGGCACATGTAACTTGGTCATAGGGCTAAACCATGAACACAGAGTATCTTGCCAGGCTAAGAGCCAGCAAGAGAAGGCAGGGTGTATAGCAAGAGGCAGAAAGAAGGTGTCAGACCTGCAATCAGCTAATCCCCAGAGCGATCAGGTGAGGCACACTTACGGTGAGCAAACCCAGTGACATGGAAATAATTTACTGTAGAGTCCTTAAACTGCCTGTGAAGTATAACAATTCTTTATCAGGGGAGCCAGGAGCCACTCATGCAACATGTGACTGCAGTCTGATAGAGTGCTAGGGTGGAGGAGGACTTTTTGTTCCACCCCACTCTGGAAACATATCAGAAATGGCTTCATAGATTCCAAAGCCATAAGGGACCATTGTGATCACCTAGTCTGACCTCCTGTATGACACAGGCCAGAGTTTCCCCAACATAATTTCTAAAGAATGAATGTTTTTCTAAAAAATCATCTTGATTTTAAAAATTGCCTCTGAGGCAGCTAGGGGCTGTCAGGTTACTGAATGAGAGAGTAAGCAGAGGAGGTTCTCTCTTGCTTCTAAGTAGAAAGAGAGTTGAGTATGTGCTATTTAGGATGTCTTCAGCAGCACATCTAACATTCTTTGTTAGCAGGAAGCAAAAAACATGCTAAAGTGGGACATAAACTACGCAAATTGTTTTTGCTATACCTCCGCTGGAATCTTGCCAAGGTTGGATGACTTTTATGCAGGATCAAGCAGAGTGTAGAAGAGAAGGCAACACTGTAGGAATAGATGGATGCTGTGAGGGACACATAAGGACAATTCCCATAGCGAGCCCAAGCACTATAAGAGGTATAGAACAGGAAAGCAAGGGGAAGGAGAGAAGGAAGAAAGGAACAGGGTAGAATAAAGGGAACCAGCAACAATGGAACTCTTAGCATTGAACAAGGGGGGAGTGACAGTTGTGGGAAGGAAGGGAGCACAGAGGACCTGATCCAAAGCCCACTGACATCAATGAGTCTTGTCATTGACTTCAGTGGGCTTTTGATCAAACCCAGAGTTAAGAGATAAGAGGAACAAAGAGGGAAGGGAGACAGAAGGTGCAAAGGAAATTAGGGCACCAGCCTAGAACTCAGAAGACCAGCCTTCAATACCATGTTCCACCACAATTTCCTGTGTGACCTTGGGCAACTCACTCAGCCTTTCTTGGCCTCATTTCCCCATCTGTAGAATGGGGATAATAGTACTTTCCTACATTGGAGATACTATATTGTTGGGCTAACTGCATTAAAGATTGTGAGATGCTCAGATTCAACAGGAATTTGGGGGGGGAGGGGGGGGAGACACATAATTATATAAGATAGATAGCACATAGACCCACTAGAACAGGGGTCGGCAACCTATGGCACGCATGCCAAAGACGGCACGTAAGCCAATTTTTAATGGCACACTGCTGTCTGCCGGGGACCATGGCAGACAGCAGCGTGCCATTAAAAATCCTGCCCGACCCGGTCCACTCTTCTCCACGCCCCGGCCACCGCTCTCTCCTTGCAGGGCAGGCAAGCTTCCCCCTCCCCCCGCCTCTTCCCCCAGCGTGCTGGGTTCCTGCTCCTCCTCCTCTCCCTCCCTGAGGGCGATCAGCTTATGGCCCTTGCTACAGAGAGGGAGAGGGAAAAGTGGAGCTGCAGCGGGCTCTCTGCTCCGGGGACCTTGGGGAAGGGGGTGGAATCAGCATATCCCCTCCAGCCCCCTGTCGTGAGCTGCTCAGGGCAGGGAGCTGGGAGCACCCCCACGACCCCAGCCCACACCTCCAGCCCTCTCCCCTGACCCCTGCTCCCCCCTGCCCCCCCCACCCCCCTGCCCTGACCCCTGAGCCCTCCCACACACACCCAGCCCTCTGCCCTCATCCCTGCACCCCCACACACCCCAGCCCCGTGCCCTGACCTCTCCCCCCCACGACCCCAGCCTTGACTCCAGCACCCCCCACACATACACAGCCCCCCCACACCCCATGCCCTGACTCTTGCACCCCCCCCATCCCCACCCTGAGCACCAAATGGGAGCTTTTGCACCCCCACACACATTCCCACCTGCACCACTCACACCAAATGGGAGCTGCCCAGGTAAGCACTCTACACCCAAACCTCCTGCCCCAACCCTGAGCCCGCTCCCTCATTCTAGCTCCTGGCCAGACCCTGCACCTCAACCCCCAGCCTGCTCCTTCACCCCCAGCCCTGTTCTCAGCACACTCCCACCCCTCATCTCAGTGCAGAGAGAGGAAGAGAATGGCTAGAACCAGGGAGAAGGTAGGTACCTACTCTATGTGGGCAGGGCTGGGATCCCAGACCGGCAGTGGGCTGAGCGGGGCCGGCAGCCGGGACCCTGGCTGGCAGGAGCTGGCGGATGGAACCCCAGACCGGCAGTGGGCTGAGCCGCTCAGCCCACTGCCGGTCTGGGGTCCCAGCTGCCAGCCCCGCTCAGCCCACTGTTGGTCTGGGGTTCTGGCTGCTGGCCCCTTGCCAGCCAGGGTCCCAGCCACAGGCCCCACTCAGCCCACTGCTGGCCTAGGTGAACAGAACCCCAGGCCGGGAGCGGGCCGGCGGTGTAAGATCAGCATTTTAATTTAACTTTAAATGAAGCTTCTTAAACATTTTGAAAACCTTGTTTACATATGACAATAGTTTAGTTATATAATATATAGATTTATAGAGAGAGACCTTCTAAAAAATGTTAAAGTGTATTATTGGCACGCGAAACCTTAAAGTGAATAAACGAAGACTCAGCACACCACTTCTAAAAGGCTGCCGACCCCTGCACTAGAAGAAGTGAGAAACTGGAGAGAGAAGAAGAAAAAAAGATATATTAGAAGAAACACAAAGGAGAACTAGAGAATACAAGAGAAGTATATACCAGATCCTTGGTCACCTAGATACTCACAGTTGTCACAATAGTTTGCTCTTTCCATCTCACACATCAGTAGTATTAGAGGGCCTACAGGCCAAGTTATAGCCTTAGCTACACTTGTGCATACTCCCTGCCTCAGATTATGCTTTAAGTGTCACCTGTGTAAACAAACCGATGGCTAATGGGGTAACACAAGCTATCTCTCAGGGCATAATCCTAAAACAATGTGGTTGCATAGCTATCACTGAAAGCATAATCTGAACACCAATTAAAAGGTGGCAAATTCAAGACTGATGAAATACTTTTTCGTACAATCCATAGATTGTGGCACTCAGGGCTGCATGAAATAATTGAAGCTAAGAATTTAAATTTGCAAGATTCAAAAAGGGTGTGAAGATAGATAGATAAGATGAATATCCAGAGTTATTAGTTGATACTAACACATTTTGGAAGGGATGTTAAACCTCATGCTTCAGGGTTTAAGCCCATCTTTAACTGTTAGAGATCAGGATGAGACCTAACGTGGAATAATCTGCCCTTCATATCTACCCACTGCAGGATTCTTATACTTTCCGCTGGTGCTGGCCACTGTTGGAGACTGTGATGAAGTATATACCCTATCCTGGTTCTGAAAGGATTAATGTCAACCTGAGAAGCCAGTTAATCCATGTGGCTGCACATGGAGGTGGACCAGCCCCACTAAAGATGAGTCCCAGCGGGTAAAGCTTGGTGATGACAATAAAGAAAGGACATCAGTAACAGAAAGTTAGTGAGGGTGGGGCTGGAGGTAGCGAAGCCTGGGACCAGACTGATTGTTCTAAGTCAGGAGGAAGCGAAGCCCAGTGATGGTAAAGCCTAAGAGGCATTTGGATTGAAGTTTGAGGCCGCAGGGAGAGAAAAGAACTCCGATGCTCTGGGACTAGAGAGTGGAGAGACTGAGAGAGTTAAGGAGGAAGTCCAGAGGAAGAGCTGGCCCTGGGATCCTCTCCTAGGTAGAGAAGTCAAGCAGGAGGCTAGGAGAGACCCAGAGTAGTCACTAGGGGTGTAGCAGACGCTGGTGGTGAGGAGCCCTGATAAAAAGGCAGGATTTGGACTTCCAGGAAGAGAGCCCTGGGAGGCATTCAGTGGAGGAAGAGAGCAAGGCAAACCTAAAAGGAAAGACAGCTCAAATCTGAGGAGGCTGGAAGTTGGTTTAAGTTTATACCTTCAGTTGGGGATTTGTTGGGGGATTCCAGAGGATAACCTGCCCCTGAAACAGGGGTGAATTTAGAGAAACTATGGAAGAAGCCTACTGACCAGCTATGGTAGAAAGGAGTCTTGGAGACAGAAGCAAGGAGTCTTAAGGAGCAGACCTGGGGTGCTGGCTATAGGGTCCCTAGACTGGAGCCCAGTGCAATAGGCAGGCCTGGATTCCCTTACCAGCCACAGATAAGATGGCGTGAAGCCACTGAGAAAGGGATATGGACGACTGGCAGCCCTGAGAAAAAGGTGTATGGACCACTGGGCCCAGAATTGTGGGTGGCAGACCAGACAGAGGGATGAGTCATTTGTTTTTGTTGGACTTTCTGTTACCACAAAAAGAGCAGTCTAAACATGCCCTGTCAAAGAGCTGAGTCCTGAGAAGCAGCAGACCACCACAGGACTGAAGTAGCCATCAGCAGGAGACACTAGAAGAAGAAAGCTGAATATGTCACACCAAGCTGTGAGGAGACATGCCACAGAGTCAACTCTTCCACAGAGATATATTGGAGTAGATAGACCTTAAGTCTGATCCAGTATGTCAATTCTGATGTGGATGCAGAAGTGTAACCACTATAATAATTTGGCCTGCACACCCTCTGTCACAGTTCAGGGCAACTGCACATGTATTTCCCCTTCCATGGTCCACCGAGGGCAACCACTCGAGCCTCTCAGCTGTCACCTCTTGGGTAGAGAACTGTGCCTCTCTCCCTCCTGACCAGGGTTTTTCCAGGCTGCAGTTTTCTGTGATATTCCCAGCAAGCCAGACGGCCTCAGAAAGGGTTGTATGGTAACTTGTAACTGCTGGCAATTAAAGTTGTTCATGGCCTCTGGAGAAAAAGCAAAGCATCTTAGGCAATGTCTATACTACAGTGGTAAGTTGACCTATGCTACACAACTCTAGTTATGTACCTTAGGTCGAGTTATCGCAGGGTCTACACCGTAGGGGGTCGACGGGAGAATTTCTCCCGTCGATTTACCTTACTCTTCTCTTTGGGGGTAGAGTACAGGGGTCGACTGGAGAGTGATCTGCTGTCAAGTTGGCGGGTCTTCACTAGACCTGCTAAATCGACCACCGGTAGATTGATCTCAGAGCATCGATCCTCGCTGTAATGTAGATATAGCCTAAGCAAACACATTTATTCTTAAGGTGAAAGCTTTACCGAAAAAACATACACCCAAACTCCAACAAGGGCTCTGGTAGGACTCAATCCTTTACACCCCACAAACGGGTTTTTTTGTGGTTACACATAGGTGACAGTCTTAGCTCAGAACTGGCACACCCATGAATCTTTCCTTTATACAGCTTTGGGCCTTTGAGCTTGAGACTGCACAAGAGGTAATCAGAAGACAATGGTCCTCTCCTCAGGATGTAGTTTCAAAAAGCTGGGTTTTTGCATAACCAATGCAAGAAGGGCTGGATCCAATGGGTCCATCTAGCCCACTATTCTGTCTGACAGTGGCTACTGCCAGATGCTTCAAAGAGAATGAAGAAAATAAGACAATTTCAAGTGATCCATCCCCTGTCATCCAGTCCCAGCTTCTGGCAGTTAGAGGTTTAGAAACATCTGGAGCATAGGGTTGCATCCCTGACCATCCTGGCTGATAGCTATGGCCCTACCAAATTCACGGGCCATGTCACAGACCATGAAATCAGACCTTCGCCATAAAATCTAGCTATTGGAGGGATAGGGCTAGGGGTGCTCCAGCCGGGGGCTCCTACCATTCACTGGGCTCCAGCTGCTATCCGCCAGGCTGGGGAGGGACAGGACTTCTGTTAGGGGGCTTATTCCTTCTCCCACTTACATCCCTGGTTCTTCTCGCATGAACAGTGAGCAACAATACCCGAAGTCCAAAGGTGCAAACAATTTGATGTTTATTGGGGTGAACTTCCAGCAAGCATGATTCCAGTTTCCTTCCTTAGTGTCCCCCTTCCCAGCTCTGACACCACAGAGCCTTACACCTGTGTCCCTGTTCCCATTCCTGCCCTTCGCCAAACATGATTCCAATTTCCCCACTCCCATTCCCTGTTCCCATCTCACACACCCACCCCCTCACTTCCTGATTGACTGCAGACTATATAGTAAAACTTGAATTCTGCTTAGCTATACCTTAACCAATCATTTTCCTGAAATTTAACTAACGAATCCTAACATATTGTAACATGATTATGTAACCAATTATATCCCACCACCTTAATTAGTTTACACCCAGCAAAATTAATTATACAGCAGACAGGAACAACCACAGAACCAGACAGAGATTATACAGACAAACAATAGCAAAGTGGGAACTATAATGACAAAACAATACAGAAGTGAGGATTTCACATCCCAGCTATTGATAAGTGAGTTCTTGCCAGACAGGATGCTATCAAACTAAATTTCCTTTTACATTTTCTAGGCACTTCCCTTTCTCTGGAGGTGATAGGCACTATCAGGACAGGATTGTATTCCTAACAGCCTAATAGCACCTTATTTCAATATGACTGGTCTGGAATGTGAGGATGTGACCGTACACTTCCCATCTTATGGCTGCCTCTGCTGCTTAGCCAAAGGCCTTAGCCTAAGAACAGGGCCTCAGACTGTCACAGTAAGAGAAGGCCCTTACACCAGCAGACAGTGATTTTGATTTTTTTATATCTCTATAACTAGCCAAGTGATAAGAATACACCTAAATACTTAAAGTACAGGCCTTTGCAGACAAGCCTGAATATCTATATCCTAACAACTTCCTCTTCCCCTGCACAGCTGCTCTTGCGGGGAGAAACTGCAAAGCTTACCATTCATTTGCAAACTTAACACCATTAATTTGGGCTTGAATAGGGACTGGGAGTGGCTGGCTCACAACAAAAAGCAGTTTTCCCTCTCTTGGTGTTGACACCTCCTCATCAATTATTGGGAGTGGACCACATCCACCCTGACTGAATTGGCCTTGTCAGCGCTGGTTCTCCACTTGTAAGGTTTCAGAGTAACAGCCGTGTTAGTCTGTATTCGCAAAAAGAAAAGGAGTACTTGTGGCACCTTAGAGACTAACCAATTTATTTGAGCATAAGCTTTCACGAGCTACAGCTCACTTCATCGGATGCATAAAGTGGAAAATACAGTGAGGAGATTTATATACACACAGACCATGAAAAAAATGGGTGTTTATCATACACATTGTAAGGATGTGTATGATAAACTTTATGCATCCGAGGAAGTGAGCTGTAGCTCACGAAAGCTTATACTCAAATAAATTGGTTAGTCTCTAAGGTGCCATAAGTACTCCTTTTCTTCTTGTGTGACAAGACATCCCTGATTTCAAGTGGAATGCTCCAAAGACCCTTTTTCCCACCCCCTCCAGTTGAAAGTGGATTACAAATCTATGAACCCCCCTCCTTGGCTACAGGAGAGTTAGCACAGTCCAACAGCTGTCCCTCCCCCTCACACAGAGGTCTGCTGGCAGACTCAGAATAATCCAACCCCCACCCCCGTTAGAACCCGCCACAAACGCCTCTGACCCCGCGGCTACAGGTCCGACAGCACGGTCTGACCCGCACGGACAAGGCCGAGGTAGACTCCTAGAACTGCAGGAAGAACAGAACATTCCATACCCATCCCCGTGGATTAGAACGTTCTAAACCCCTCCACCACCCCTCAGGTGCAAGAAAGAATAGAACCTTCCGCTGCCCCCATCATACGGGGGGGTAAACTCCTACCATTCCCCTCCACCCGCTTAAGGGCCAGGCAGAATATTCCAAACACCCGCGGGGGGGGGGGAGCGCCCTGCAGGCACAATGAAACCGCCGGGGTTCCCTCCTCTCCCGCTAGCAGTGACCCCGCAACCCTAGAATTCTGGCATCCCGGAAGCTCGTTACGGGAAGCCCCGCCTCCTTCTTGACGTCAGGCCCCTGGGGGGCTTGGGCCAATGGGTATCCGAGTTGGGTCTGGGAGGACGACAGTGACCTGTGCTGCCTGTAGTGGACGGGATCGGGAATATGGTCCAGGCCTGGGGTGACGCCGCTACTTAGCGAATGGGTGAGCGGGACCCGTACCGTGGCTGGGCTGTGAGGGAGGCGGCGGGTAGGGTGGGGGCTACCCAGGAGTGTCAAGGAACTGGGTGGGGGGGTTGGACTGGGGCTGTTTGCGGCTCCTTTCGCCCCGGGGCCCCTCCTCGTACGCTCTTCACGCCCTTCCCCCGCCGTCCGATAACATGTTGGGGCTGCAGGCCCCACAGACTCCCCTCTGGCCGCCCCGGGTGTTTCTGTGCGGGTCCCCGAGCCGGTTCTGCTGGGCCCGCTCGGGGCGGCGCGCGCGTTGGGTGGGGCGAGCGTGCTGGTGAGGAGCCAGTCGAGCAGACCCTCCTCGGTGGCCGTTGAGACGGTCCGTTAACTGGCCCCGTGACCCCGGCGGAGCCGGGAGCAGAGCGGCAGCCCCGGGCCTGGGGGGGAAGGATAGGGGGTGTCTGGCAAGCGCCCGCTCGGCCGCCGCGCTGTCCCGCCCGCTGATCGTGCCCGGAGCTGGGGAGCGCTGCCCCGGCGGGCGGGTGCCTGGTGAACTGAGCTAACGGCGTTTTTACTAGTGCTCCCGCTTGCTCTGCCGATGTCCTGACTTCCCCAGCGCGCCTGCACGGGGAGCCGGAGCCTGCAGCGCCGTGGCGTGGGTTTAAAAGGCGACATGACTGCACGCTTGCGAGCCCTTTTTTCCTGTCCCCTTAAACTACTTCTTAATTATTCTGGTCTTTCCATCACATTCAGAAAGGCAGACGTGTAATGCCTGGAAAGAGGCGGCCTGTGACGTCCTCTTCTACTCCTATTTATAACCCAATCCCTGACATAAATGAAATGGCAGCCTAGTTTGGCACCAAAATACCCTCTAAGATAACTTAATGCCAGCATTCATACTGCTTTCATAACAGCCAATAATAAAATGCTACAAGCGACTCGGACACATTGTATGCAAGGTGTAATTAGGCTAGAGGATTTTTTAGTGCTCTGAAAGGGTGATCCTGTAGAGTGGGAAGCTGACCTGGGAGTTGTAAGGCATTGGTTCTGTTCCCAGTTCTGCTGCTGGCCTGCTGTGTGGCCTTGGGTAAATCAGTTTGCTTCTTTGTACCTGTTTTCCCATATATGAAATGGGATTAGCTGTGCTTTGACTTCCTTTATAAAGCTCTCTGACCTTTTCAGAGGAAAAGTGCAAGGATAAGAGACAAGTATGATACTTTTTAATATAGGTAACTTCTGAACTGAAATACACTATGATGTGGTTGGGGGGAGAGAATGGAAATTTAAATGTTTTAAATCTCTAACCAGATCAAGAGAGCACAGAATTGAAAATGGAGATAGATTCCTGGAAGTAAAGTATTAATAAAAAACAAAGCTTCATTATTTAACTACAAATCTGAAAATAAGAGCTTTTTCTCTAAGGTGGTGTACAGTTTTTTGTTCTATATGCTGTATCTACTTAAAGATAACAAATTTGTATGATTCTACTCTGGGTGAAATTGGTACTATTGTAATCAACTAGCTTTCTGCCTACATCTATTAAGTCATATGTTTACTTGAATAAATTAAGATTATACCACTACCTACTCTTTTTAACATTGGAGAGCTAGTACCACCATATGAGAGGTAACTGATTTTTTTTTCTGCCCCCCTTCTTATAAATAAAACTGTTGTTTGCTGATGGATGAGCCCAAAAGAACAAACTCGATTTTCAAATACAAGATTGAATATCTAGGGCTGGTAGTTAGAAAACATTTTTTTATTTGTAAACCGAATAGATTAATCCCTATTGGTGACTTCAAGTTCAAAACGTGTGCTGTTTTTTACATAGTTTAAAGTCTGAAAAGTGACTGCAGTTTACAGAAAGTTATCTGTATAGTACATATGTTATCTCATAAAAAGTGTTGAGATCTGCAGTATAGGGATATAATAGTAGTTGAATTATGTTCCTTAATTTATTGCAAACAAAAATTTAGTGTAATTGACTTCAGTTTGACCAATTTTTAAGGTATTGGTAATCACTGACTTTTTTCATTATGTCACTACGGAGATACTATAGGAAAACGTTAGATGACTACAGCATGTTCCCTTTAAAGGAGCTGAAAGAGACAAACTAAAGAACAGTCTTGTGGTAGAAAAGGCAAAAACACTGCTTGATACACATTTGCCACATGTTGATTTGATACTTACAATGTGAAATGGATTTAAGATTCCACCATGAGGTGTAAGGCAAGTGTGTGTGTTGCGGGCGGGGGATGTATGTCTGTATTTATCTATTTGAATATATATTCTTTATAGTAATACCAAGAAAATTTATAGAAAAAACAACTTTGCGGTAGCATGTAGGAGATTGTCCAGAAAAGTTGAAACGACACTTATATTCTTATTTGAATTCATGAAAAGTTGTCAGAACGTTTACATTCTTATTTGAGCAAACAAGGAAAATAGACCAGTTGGCTAGTAATGGTAACATAACAGCCTTGATCCCTTGCTTGTTAGGCAGACAGAGCTGTGAAAGCAATTTGTGAGGCCCTTGGAATCATCACTTCTTTGATATCTTTTTCCTTTTCCTTCCTTGTCATTTTGTGGCTGACTGAAATAAGTTAGGAAATCTCTTTTTGTGCAGCAGTTTGGGACAATCTAGTATGTACTGTGGACAAGCAAAATGTAATTGCTTCCTGTCACGCACTGCTGATCCGCACTTAAGACGCCTGTGTTTCTCTGCTGACCAATCAGTTCTGCTCAACACTGAAAATGAAAACTGGCCTTCCCTAGGTTTTGTTCACTGGGCCCTCTACTTGCTAAATTCTCCCTCGAGTTTTCTAGTATCACATTATTTATAGAGTGCACATGTTGGACTTTTGTATGTCCTTGACTTGTGAAGTGCACATTAGGGAGCAACTGCTGTTCAGTGCCATTTATTGTACATGGGGAAACTAAGGTGGAAGGTCAGTCTTTTTCAGATGTACCAGTCAGTCTAGACACCCAAAATTGTAAGTAGAAGTCAGATCAGAAGCTTGTTTCTGGGATTGGTGACGAAAAGCAACCACACAACATAGACCAGTGTTTCTTTTTGTCCCAATTGAGTTTGTGGATAAGAGGCAGCAACAGCAATGTCTCTGTTCTCCTCATCCCCAGCATAAAGCCTTAAAGCCACAGAGCAGGATGGATTGATTTTAATCAGAGCAAATTAAATCACTGATTTTAATCATGATTTCAATCAGCAAGCAGGAAACCTTGATTTAAATTATTTAAACTTTAATCTTGTTTTGCATTTCTACTTTTTGATTATTCTCTTAAAGAGAGGTTGACTCTCTGTTGTTAACCGTTAAAACACATTGAACTAATTATAGTCTTTACACTAAATACTTTTTTGTTAACCAGGAGGATACACTCTATCTATATAGTTATATATCTTAACATACATCTATTCAGATTCTTGTCTTACTTTTTTATGTTCGATAATGCTGAATGATGCATTTCCTATTTATTAGATTAATTTTTTTATTCAAGCTCTATTTGTATGGAAATTGGAATTCAATTAAAAATGCACAAACTTTTTTTATTAAATAAAACTTAAATGCGCTGGATACATATTTTTTCTTATTAAAACATGATTTGCATTTACAATTGATTTATTAAACGAAAAGTATTATGCATATTGAATTGAGCTGAAGACCATGTCCTCCATGAGTTTAGAGCTAATAGATTTTATCTTATACCTAGTTTTTATTCATAGAATGGAAAAAAGAAAACAATCTTTCCTACGTTTTCAACTCACAGTTGGTTTTATTTGAGCAAACTAGTCGTTGAGCTGTACTAGTGGAATAAGCAGAAATGAAGAAAATAATCTTTTTGTACAGGCAGAAGAGGCTATTGCTGTCAAAAGCTGGTTTAGCTCTTCAACAAACTCTTGTTCCATGTGCTTAGCCAGTGACTTCCACCAGTTCAGTGCTTTGACTTTCTTTAAAACTTGGCAGCAAACATGTACTACTTAATCTTTTGAAATTATTTTAGTAGTTATAGTTAGGTGAAGCTTTGACATAGATTGTCATAATTTCGAATTTAATATAAAATAGTTTTATTTTAAATTTTTAACAGAAAAAATCTGATGATTTTATTTTTTACCCATCCTGGAGTAGAGGCTCTATCACAAACCCATATTCACTTAAGCATCTTCTCCCTTTCCACCCCAGTCTTTTAACAAGAAAGCATGGTCTCTGAATCTAGAGTGGTGTTTGGTTTTTGAAGTGATGAGAAAAGTACGTAACAAGTAATAAGTGAACTGAATGACAAAACATAAGTCCAACCATGGAAGATACATACAAGTATGTCTAGTAATTCAACACAACTTTATTTTTAAAGACTTAATTTTTAATTTAAAAAAAAAAGGCAGCCAAATTGCTTTTTGGGCATGTAACTTTAACATTCAGAGGACCATTAATAAATCATTTTAAAAAAATGAAATTAAAAAATTCTAACATGGACTACAATAACAGGTTTGCTGATGCAGAAGCTAGTAATTTCAGCCATTCTCATGAGAGAAGATAGCCTTGACATCTAAGATTGTGGGTAATGAATGGGAGGGAGAATCTTTTTGGGGACATGGAGAAATCCTTGCCAGTTGCCTGGATTCAGGTAAGCACTGAGTCGTTATAATTATGAAGCAGTAATCCAGTGGAATCACAAACTGCTTGTTTCACTACTGATTTGAAACTACTAACTTCTGTCTCCATGTTCCTCAAAAATAGTTTGTCACTATTTACGACTTTCCTTGAGGTTAAATGTACCTGAAAATTTGTGTACTAGATATACTTGAAAAAAATAGGTTGTAACTGTAGCAATGTTACTTATTAATTTTGTTAGCTTTGAGGCCTCATCGTACCCCTTTTGAAATCAATGAGGAGTTTGCTGCTCGCTTTAGTGAGAGCAGCACTGATCATGATAGACCTGTTTCTCTACTGCCTTTTTACACTTATGCAAAACAAGTGGGGGGGGGGGGGTGAGGGGGAGAGACAATACTGTTCTGATTTGGTAGTGTTTTATAGCCCCTTCCAGGGTGGATTTGATTTAAATCACTAGTCAGGAAGACTCAGTTTAATCATGGATTTCTACATAAGAAGTGCATTCTTGTTGGTTGGTATAACCTTAATACGTATTCTTCACAACTCAGAGATAGATGTAGGTTTCATTTTTAGAAGGTACACACTATTTTAGAAGTGATTTATTTTGAAAACTTTTCAGATTAGTTTTACAGCTGTATCAGAAAAGGAATGATTGTTTGGTTATTTCATTTATCAAAGGTAACTGAAGAAGATATTTATGAAGTCACTGGGAGGTGAACTATCTCCAAATCAACAGGTTAATCGTTAATAGTTGAAGGATTTTCTTGCTATGCTGTATTAGGAGGAGAACATCACCAGACAAACATTTACATTGATTTATTTAACTAAAACAACAACATTATGTATTCTGGATTTTTTTCTTCAACAGCAAACATATAATATTTTAACAAAACAAGCATATGAATTTTTGAATTTAGTTAAATATTCAAGTTTTTTAAAATCAGGTTAGGTTTTGTTAAAATTGTTTTTAACTAAAATAGTTAAATGAAATATTTTAAAAAAAAACACAAAAATTAAATAGACTGTGTCAGCCAGGTCAACATGAGAAACTTAACATATTGTCTTCTGTAGCTAACTCAGTCATCTTCACCTTCATTTTCCTGTTTGTTCATAATCTGGAAAAGAAAAACAAGCTTTCCTGCTTTTTCAGGTCCCAAACAATTTCTCAATTTGGAATGAATTAGTTCAAAGGAAGAAAATATTCTTTCTACACTGGCCGAAGAAGCTACTGCTGACTTTCTTTAAAACTTCATCAGCAAACATATTTCTTGAATGGTTCTTATTCCCAAACTGGGTCTTTCTTACCACCTGGTGCCATTATAGGTTTTCCCTTCTAGTGAGAGAATGGTATGGTAGATCTCAATTCAACAAAGGCTACACTGAGAAAGACCTCAAGACTTCTGGAATATGCTGCTCAAACAGTTTAACTTTTGTTTCTACTGCCTGTCCCTCCCTTCTCACATTTATCTCCAGACTTCTTCTCCTTATCCAGATCTATTCCGCCCCCAACAATCTTCTATTCGTTGAATTTTTTGAAACTTTGCACTTCTAGAGAGAGGTAAGGGATTGACTCTGTGTACACAAATTTGCAGAGGGACAATACAATTGAGGTCTGTTATTTCTCACCTCTATGTATTTTATAATTTATTTATTTAAAAACATTTTTGCTATTAACCATCATGTTATCTCTGGAAACACAAATCCACAGTTTGAGAACTGCAAAACTTAGCATCTCTGATGGTATCTTCTAGATTGAGCACTGAATCCCATAGGGTAGATAGAAAGATTAACCTAAATAATCTATACAGAAGCCCCTGGAACCCTACAAAATTGGGTCCCTAATCCATGAACTATTGGAATTCATTTACAAAACTTTTCTTAAACATAACATGAATATATTGTCTCATACTATAGAATTAGAATTTATAATCCCTATTCCATGATGAGATATCTTTGAGCTATAATGTATCTTAATTAAAACTATCTTTAGGTTTTTTCCTCAAAAAGCATTTTATCAAAAAAAATCCAGTTTTAAATTTAAATCTGTTTTTTTAATTTTTTTTAAAAAAAAATCATTGATATTTATCCACCCTGGCCACTTCACACTCTGTACAGATAAATGCTCCATTTTGTGCAAATGTGGGCCCACTTCTCCACTATATGTCTACTGGATGGCTATTTGCTCCTTACATTGTAAAGATATGTCTGTTGCCTGTGATCAGCAGAGAGTTTTAGTAGAGTTCTTTGTTCTTCTCATCTGTAAGACCAGGGTTCAAGTCCCAGCCAGCCTGCTGTCTATTCTGGAGAAGTAGTAGGGTCTCCATAGTTTAAGGCTGTTTTTGAACCCCTTTGTAATTGAAAAAAAGAAGAGAGAAATTCTTATGCTTTCAAATCTTTAGGATTAGATCCCACTTTCAACTAGAATACCTTCTGAAATTTTTGAATAGTTATTAAAAATTAAGACTTTAAAAGTAGCTTTTTCTAATAATGTTTTCAGTCTAATCTTTGTGTCCCTCTATCTGTCCAGCAAAATCAAATTATCTGTTTTAGAGTTTTGTACAGGCCCTCACCACTGTAGCATCTGAGTGCCACTTCTCAAGTGCAAAAAAATGCATATTTCAGAACACCACAGAATTAACTCTGGTCCAGAATAAATACAGTTCTTTCATCGTTAGTCTGAAAATACAAATATGGCTCCAAATCCTTCTAAAAATAAATATAGAAACTGTGGGGACCCCTTAATCTCTGCAGATCAAATTGCAGGACTGGGGTCTACCTAAGTTAACATACTGGTCAATGTCAAATGCAGGTGCACATACTTAACTTTATCATAAATTGATAACATTCTGTACTTTCCCACCAATTTACATATACAATATTAATCTCAAGAAACAGCAATTAGTAGTATTTTCTCCCAAAAAATTCTACCTGTGTGGTGCCATTGTGCTAGGTGCTGTACAGACAAATGACAAAGAAGATAGTCCGTACTCTAGCGCCCTCACAATCTACATGACAACGGGTAGCCAAACAGAGTTTGAGCAGGTTGGGATGATGAGAGAACCATATACTGAAGAGAATGTAGCAAAAATGGCAGCTCCACTTAGCAGTTGCCTATCCAGTGTCAGATGAGAGCAATCTGCAGGCATTATGACAGAAGCAGGTTTTATGGAGAGGATGTAAACGAAGACAAGGTGACCAGCTATATGAAGTTTGAGATTTTGCTATGTGTAATTTCTAGGTGACACTTCCTTTCTGATTTATGAAGAATGTGACTATGTATTGTTCTGATGAGTGTGTATAAGAGGTGATATTTTACTAGCTATTGGAAAACAGTGGCCAAAGTAAAAAGCATGTGAGTGATCAAAACTGAAAATTTAGGAAAAGGAACCAACTTATTCTTTGAACATGTGTTTAATATGTATGTGGTAGTAAGATTTTTTTAATTGATTTTTTTTTTTTCCTGGAACATTCTCTATAACTTGTGTAGTTTTTTGTTTCTGCATTGAAAAGATTGCTAACAATACTCAGCAGTTATCTAGTGCTTCGTCCTCATGGGGTTGTACAAATATTAAGTAAGCGTTCCAAATATTTTACCTTGTGAAGTAGCTAAATAAATCCCATTTTTTCCAGGTAGGGAAATTTAGACAGATGTCCAGATTTCCAAGTGCACCCAGCATAGGAGTGCTGCTTTAAATTATTCTGAACATTAAAGACCCACAAGAAGCTATACACCAACTGCGGATTGTTAATATGTAGTTTTGACTATGATGGGGGACTCTAGAGAGTCCTGTAGAACTTGCCTAACATTAGTTCTGTTCCATCTGCCTACTTCTCACACTGGGAAAATCTCCATTGAGGGTGTTTTGCACTGCTTAAGTAGGGCACTGCAGTTGAATCAGCTCATTATCTGGCTCTAGGGTTAAGGGATTTGCTGTGGGCCATGTAGCAAGCCGGTGGCAGAGCCAGACTAGAACTTGTGATGTCTGACTTTTAAAGCCACCCATTATTTTCTCACCCAGAATTCTTTGTGCAATTTTGCCCAATAAAATGTGGGAAATGAAGTTGGATGAGGCCTTCCCTGAGTAAAGGGAGTGCACTGGGAAATCCAGAAGAGAGAATGTGAGTGGGTTTTTTGTTTTAATAATTATCGTGGAATTTTCTCTCTGAGTGTGAAATGTGGAGAGGGTGATAGTGATGTGGTAGTGAAAGTTTACCTATTGCATTGCCAGTCTCCTGAGCTATTCCTTCCATACCATTTTCTAATTTTGAGTTTACTTTTTTAAGGCTAACATTTCCACTTATTCCAGAAAACACTGAACATGAGGGGAAAAAATAACTGTAAACAGAGGCTCTGTATGCAGTTCATTGGTCCCTTGCAGAAATAAAATGCACTTTTATAGAATAGCTTGTATTTTCAGTCACTGTAACAATCCTAGTTTGTGGTAAACACTACAGTAAATTAATTGCTGTACACTCCCATACTATGATTGTTTGAATATGCTATTTATAGATTGCAAAGATGAGTGGCCATTGAGTTTAAGCTGCATGGAATTTAAGTACAGCCTGGTTTATAACCAAACAGGACTAAATTCTTCCCTACATTGGTTACTTTCCCATAGGAGAGTAGTTCCCCTTCCTACCCCTCTCCCCCTTCCAAGTGAAATAGTCTAGATCCTATCAGCAGAAGCTTTGTGGCCAAATGTCCCCTGACTGCAGCTGACACTGGAACCGCCCTCAGTAGTGCGCCTCTAACTATCGGGGGAGAAGACTCTCTGTAGTAATTAGGCTGCTTTGCCATTTGCATTACGGAGTGAGAAATCCAGAATAGGCCTGCTAGCTCCACCCCTTAAGAAGGAGAAGGGTCTGCAACCCATCTATATGAAGGGGAAAGCGTATGATGGAATGCTTCCAGGTCTCCAAATCTAGATCTGGAGCTGCAGGTTGGAAGCAGGGAAGAGCATGAGAGGTTAAACTTTCAGACTTGGAGGAATGTAAAACAAGTCTACTCAAAGGCTATAAAATGATTGTTATATTTTGAAATTATTAAGCAATTTGTAGTGTGTTTCTCTTTTGTGAACACTTAGCAGTGAAAATTAGCAGACTGTTAGTCACTAAATATGAAGTTTGCCCCCAAACATGAAAAGGTAAATTTAAATCATGAATGGGAGGTGTTTGGTTTTGCAGTGGAGTCTTCACCTCTGAAAAACAGGTTTTAAATGTCAATTACTTTAAAAGTGAAGTAACTCTGGTAACCTTAGGCCTGGTCTACAATACGAGTTAAATCCGAATTAACTCTGTACCCGTCCACACAACGAAGCCATTTTTTCGACATAAAGGGCTCTTAAAACCGATTTCTGTACTCCTCCCCAACAAGGGGATTAGCGCTGAAATCGACATCGCCGTTTCGAATTAGGGTTAGTGTGAACGCAATTCGAAGGTATTGGCCTCCGGGAGCTATCCCACAGTGCACCATTGTGACCGCTCTGGACAGCACTCTGAACTCAAATGCACTGGTCAGGTGTACAGGAAAAGCCCTGGGAACTTTTGAATCTCATTTCCTGTTTGGCCAGGTGAGCTCATCAGCACAGGTGACCATGCAGAGTTCATCAGCAGAGATAACCATGCAGTCCCAGAATCGCAAAAGGGCTCCAGCATGGACCGAACGGGAGGTACAGGATCTGATCGCTGTGTGGGGAGAGGAATCCGTGCTATCAGAACTACATTCCAAAAGACGAAATGCCAAAACATTTCAAAAAATCTGAGGCCATGAGGGACAGAGGCTACATCAGGGATGCAACACAGTGCCACATGAAACTTAAGGATCTCAGACAAGCGTACTAGAAAACCAAAGAATCGAATGGATGCTCCAGGACAGAGCCCCAGACATGCCGCTTCTACGCTGAGCTGCATGCAATTCTAGGGGGGGCCGCCACTACTACCCCACCCCTGTCCATGGACTCCGATGATGGGGTACTCTCCGCCATACCTGAGGATTTTGCAGATGGGGAAGATGAGGAGGTCAATGAGTTTGGGGAGAGCACACAGCACACCGTTCTCCCCGACAGCCAGGATCTTTTTATCACCCTGACTGAAATACCCTCCCAACCCAACGAAGCCGGAGAAGGGACCTCTGGTGAGTGTACCTTCTTAAATATAATATATGTTATAAAAGCAAACGTTTTTTAATGATTAAGTAGCCCTGAGGACTTGGGATGCATTTGTGGCCAGTACTGCTACTGGAAAACTCTGTTAACGTGTCTGGGGAAGAAGCAGAAATCCTGAGCAGAAATCCTCCAGTGACATCTCCAGGAGAGCTTCATGGAAGTACTCTAAAAGCCTTTGCAGAAGGTTTCTGGGGAGAGCAGCCTTATTCTGTCCTCCATGGTAGGACACTTTACCATGCCATTCTAGTAGCAAGTAATCTGGTATCATTGCATGACAAAGCCTGGCAGCGTATGGTCCCGGTGTTTGCTGGCATTCAAGCAACATCCGTTCTTTATCTCTCTGCGTTATCCTCAGGAGAGTGATATCGTTCATGGTAACCTGGTTGAAATAGGGGAATTTAATTAAGAGCACATTCAGAAGTAACCGTTCCTACTGGGCTGTTTGCCTGTGGCTGAAAAGAAATCCTCCCCGCAGTTAGCCACGCGGTGGGGGGGTGGGGGGCATGGCATTGGCGCTGAGCTGTTCGCATTTGGCTAGCAGGGATCTTCCCTGATATCAGCCAGGTGGTGGGGGGAGGGGAAAAGCGATCATCCTAAAGAATTGGATGGGGGGAGGGGGTTAGTTTGGTTTCTGCTGCTGCACATTAACAGGAAAACCGCAGCACTAAATGGCCAACTCAATGGGCTTTGCTTGGTATGGGAAAGGAGGGCGCTGCTGTTATGAAGGTTGCAGAAGCCAAAAGACTGTGGCTTACCATGGCCGCCTGCAAGCCGAATTCTGTTGCCTGGCACTGTGTGTGTGATCTCTAACACCAAAGCCGCAGGCACTCAATATAAGATGCAAAATGCGACCTTGTACCAAAATCACATGTGCTATGTGTTGTTCACCGTGAAAGAGTATAGCCATTGTTCTGTAATGTATCTTTTTAAATACTTCACCTCCTGTTTTTCCTCCAGCAGCTGAAAATGTTTCAAGCCTTTGGGACGGAGGAAGGAGACTATCTCGGATAAGGCGGCGAAAAAAACGCACATGCAATGAAATGTTCTCTGAGCTCATGCAGTCTTCCGGCACTGACAGAGCTGCGTGGAGGGACACAATAGCAGAGTACAGGACAGTGGCCAATGAACGTGAGGAGAGGTGGCGGCAAGATCAGAGGAGGCATGAGGCAACGCTGGGCTACTGCGGGATCAAACGGACATGCTCCGGCGTCTGGTGGAGGTTCATGAATGGCAGCAGGATCACAGACTGCCGCTGCAGCCCCTGCTTAACCGCCCTCCCTCCCTCCTCCCCAAGTTCCATAGCCTCCTCACCCAGATGCTGAAGAACGTGATGGGGGATGGGGGGGAGGGGAGGCTCCGGGCACCCAACCACTCCACGCCAGTGGACAGCCCAAGCAACAGAAGGCTGGCATTCAACAAGTTTTAAAGTGGCCTTTTCCTTCCCTCCTACCCTCCTCCCACACCCCCACCTGGGCTACCTTGTGAGTTATCTCCCAATTAATAAAGAATATATGTTTTTGAAATGATAGTGACTTTATTTCCTTTGCAAGCAAGCTGTGATCGAAGGGGGGAAAGCAGGTGGCTTACAGGGAATTTAGAGGCATCCAAGGGGGTGGGATTTCATCTAGGAGAAACAAACAGAAGTGTCACACAGTACCCTGGCCAGTCATGAGACTGTTTTTCAAAGCTTCTCTGATGCGCAGCGCTTCCTGCTGTGCTCTTCTAACCGCCCTGGTGTCTGGCTGCGTGTATTCAGCAGCCAGGCGATTTGCATCAACCTCCCACCCCGCCATAAATGTCTCCCCCTTACTCTCACAGAGAGTGTGGAGCACACAGCAAGCAGAAATAACAATGGGAATATTGGTTTTGCTGCGGTCTGAGCGAATCAGTAAACTGCGCCAGCAACCCTTTAAACGTCCAAATGCATACTCTACCACCATTCTGCACTTGCTCAGCCTATAGTTGAACAGCTCCTTACTACTGTCCAGACTACCTGTGTACGGCTTCATGAGCCAGGGCATTAAGGGGTAGGCTGGGTTCCCAAGGATAACTATAGGCATTTCAACATCCCCAACAGTTATTTTCTGGTTTGGGAAGTAAATCCCTTCCTGCAGCCGTTTAAACAGACGAGAGTTCCTGAAGACACGAGTGTCATGCACCTTTCCCGACCATCCCACGTTGATATTGGTGAAACGTCCCTTATGATCCACCAGTGCTTGCAGCACTATTGAAAAGTACCCCTTGCGGTTTATGTACTGGTTGCCCTGATGGTCCGGTCCCAAGATAGGGATATGTGTTCCGTCTATAGCCCCACCACAGTTAGGGAATCCCATTGCAGCAAAGCCATCTAGTATGACATGCACATTTCCCAGAGTCACTACCTTTGATAGAAGCAGCTCAATGATTGCGTTGACTGCTTGCATCACAGCAACCCCCACAGTAGATTTGCCTACTCCAAATTGATTACCGACTGACTGGTAGCTGTCTGGCGTTGCAAGCTTCCACAGGGCTATTGCCACTCGCTTGTGAACTGTGAGGGCTGCTCTCATCTTGGTATTCTTGCACTTCAGGGCAGGGGAAAGCAAGTCACAAAGTTCCATGAAAGTGCCCTTACGCATACGAAAGTTTCAAAGCCACTGGGAATCATCCCAGACCCGCAACACTATGTGGTCCCACCAGTCTGTGCTTGTTTCCTGAGCCCAGAATCAGCATTCCATGGCATGAGCCTGCCCCATTAACACCATGATCTCCAAATTGCAGGGGAACACAGTTTTAGAGAAATCTGTGTTCATGTCCTCATCGCTGCGCTTCCGTCGCCTCCTCGCCTGGTTTTTCAGGTGCTGGTTCTGCGTAAAAGGCACAATAATGCGCGAGGTGTTTACAATAGTCATAACTGCTGCGGTGAGCTGAACAGGCTCCATGCTTGCTGTGCTATGGCGTCTGCTCCTGCTCGGGCAATCCAGGGAAAAGGGCACGAAAGGAGTGTTTGCCGTTGCTCTGATGGGGGGGGGGGGGGGGGCAACCGACAACATGGCTTACAGGGTTGGCTTACAGGGAATTAAAATCAACGAAAGGGGTGGCTTTGTGAGAAACAGAATGGCCCCCTCAAGGATAGAACTCAAAACCTCAAGGATAGAACTCAAAACTGGGTTTAGCAGGCCATTGATTCACAGAGGGAGGGAGGAGAAAATGAATACAAAACAAATCTGGTCTATTTCTTATTTTGATCCACTTAATCTATCTTTATCCATCTTGCTGGCAGCAGACTGTGCAGTATGGCTGCTGGCCATCGTCATCTCCTGGCTTCTCATTAAAAGACAGTGCAGTAGGACTGAATCGCCATGAGACGAAACTTAAAAGGGTAATGACCTGGCTGAGTCACTCCCATGTTTGCCCAGGCGCCCCGACCTCATCGAGGTCGGTTAAAAGAGCACCCAGGAATATGTCGACGATGGCTACCAGTCATGCTGCACTGTCTGCTGCCAAAAGGCAATAAGCTGCTGCTGTGTAGCAATGCAATACCGTGTCTGCCAGCACCCAGGAGGCATACGGTGATGGTTAGCTGAGCGGGCTCCATGCTTGCCATGGTATGGCGTCTGCACAGGTAACCCAGGAAAAAAGGCGCGAAACGATTGTCTGCCGTTGCTTTCACGGAGGAAGGGAGGGAGGCAAGTATGGGGGACCTGACGGTATGTACCCAGAACCACCCGCGACAATGTTTTAGCCCCATCAGGCATTGGGATTTCTACCCAGAATTCAAATGGGTGGCGGAGATTGCGGGAAATGTGGAACAGCTATCCACAGTGCAACGCTCCGGAAGTCGACGGTTGCCTCGGTACTTAGAGCATTTGTGTGGGGACACACACAATCAACTGTATAAAAATGCTTTCTACAAAACCGACTTCTATAAATTCGACCTAATTTCGTAGTGTGGACAAGGCCTTAGTCTAATCCTTAGGGTTTTGTTTTAATGATCCCAGAATTCCAAGCTCAAAAAAGAAAGACTTGGAGACAGACAGAAGTCTAGAAACCCAGCAGCTTTCCTAAAGAATGAAATACTTTGCTTCCATACTTTGCCGCATATGAAATAGAAGTTTGAGTGTACAGACTTGAGTTCAGTGCGTAGACGCACAGTTTTAATTCCATGCCCGTCTATTTATATCACGTAGGCTTGCTGGTTTTCTTGCAGTGATTGGGGAAAAAAGGGATATTCTTTTCCTTCTCCCATCCTGACTTTCTGCAGGGTATCAAGGGTTGCAGCAATAAAGGGAAGCTGGTGGTCACACAAATGCAGTAAATGGAAACTACATAAAATCTTTGTTTTTTACAGGAACTGTAAGCAAAATGTCTTCTCGATGGAGCTGGGTGATGAATGCTGTATATATTTTCGTGAGCATTTGCTCTCTTGGAGGTAAGACTAAATGAAAATGTTGGACAAGTCATGGACTTATTAGAGCAGCAAGCTGTTGCTACTGATGTTTATGTTGCAGTAGTGCCTAGTGGTCCCAATGAGGAATTAGGGCACCATTGTGCTAGCTATTTGTAGAAACAAATAATCCAAAGAGACAGAGTTCTCGCTCAATTATGGCAGCTGGCATTGATGTCCTTTTAGCCAGCTCATCTCAAAAAAAAAACAAATTAAAATTAGTTCCAGGTGCTGCACCTGAAGCTCTGTGATCACATTTTCCTATGGTCCCTCCCTTGTTGCTGTGGGAAGAGCAAAGCAAAAGGCAGAAATTGACTATACAGGGGTAGCACTGGAACAAATTGGGCACAATGCTGTCAAATGCAGAGTTAACCTGGAAAAATAGATGTTTCTTAAAATTGTCAGTTATAGCAGTCTTCTTTAATATGTAACATTCTAGGTAAAACATTCATACATACAGAATTCCTCACCTTAAATTACACATCTAAGAATGAAATAAAGGAGAGATTGAGAATTAGTTTTTGGAGGCACTTCCGTCTTTGAATTATACCTCTTAAAAGGTGCCGCCGGAAAGCACTTTAATCCCAAAAGATATGGCTTTCTTCCCCTTTTATAATTTTTGTCTTTTTTTTTTTTTTTTTGCTCCACCATCTTCTATCTGATCGATAGCAGATGCTGTTATTGATTAGATTAATTCTTTTATTTTTTTGTCTCGTACTGTAATTTTCTGTTTCCCTCTCTGCTTGGTTTTTCACCTCTTTTTTTTCTTTCTTTCCTTTGTCCTTCTGTTTTCTCTCTGTCCCTTTCCTACCTTGCAGACACACATGTTGTGTTTTCTTTATCTCCCTAGAATACAGCCTCTAATGCGGGAATGCTGTCCTGCTTAGTTGGCTGCATTACTGCAGCACTTCTGTGTGCTTTGCTCCCTACTTTGCCCATATACTTCCAGCAAAGGAAGGGAAGCTGCAGACTGGGTCACTAGATGTGACATAGTGGTTCTCATGCAGGCTGGCTCACTCATAACCATTGCTTCCTCTTCAGGAAAATTGAGAGCAATATCCTAGTACGTCTCTTCAGTGGGATAATTTATCTGGTGTCATTCATGGATACTAAGGGCTAAGTAGCAACTTTAAATCTGTAATTCTTAGACTAGTGATCTATTAATTTATGCTTAATTTGCATACTGAATAACTGAACAGATTTTTAAAAAGTGGGTTTGTAACTCATTCCCTTTAGTACCTGAGGCCTACAATAGTATATGTAATCAATAAATCCTGTGCCGGTTGTGGTAATTCTTACATTGGTTCTGCATTTCAGTACACAGACTGTTTGTACTTTTCTCTCTTCAGTAGAGATTTTAGTTATTTTAGGCTCACAATTGTGAGAGTCATGAAGCGTTCCCTTCAAAAGAAAGGAATTAATGTGAGTCAACCGAAAATGCCACACTGAGCGATTGCGCATGTCAATTCCACTGTCGTTGTGCGCGTTCCAGTGCAGGGTTGTCAGTTTTTCCCTTTAGCAGTACCCACCGGGGTGGCATGAGCGTCGTCTGGTGCCTCACGCACTGCATGCAGGCGTTAAGGGCAGAGCCACCCACAACCTCCCATGATGGTTGTTGGAGCTCCCTTTCCTTGAATCTGCAAGTCGTCAGTTGAACTTATAAATAGTACACATTGTATAGTTAGTGTAGTTTTAGTTGTTAGTTGATTAGTGTGTTAAAAAAAAATGTTGTTTTGGGTACCAGCCCTGTTACCAGAGAGATGCCTCACTCTTTGGGTATCAAGCCCTGCCAGTCTTGTGGTAAGGTAATGCCTAATAGCGACCTTCACCCCAGCTGCTTTAAGTGCTTGGGGGAGTCTCACATGAGTGACCAGTGTGGCATTTGTAAGGACTTTAAGCCCCATTACAAAAAAAACCAGGGCAGGGCAGTTAGATTGAAATATATGCTTCTAGAATTGACACTACATCCTCTTATCTGAGACATCTACTTAGGGCCGAGTACCAAGCACCTTGGCTTCGGTCTGTAGCGCACCTCTGGTGTTACTAGTACCACGGGGCAGATTGGCATTGCTGATACCAAAGAAGAGGCATAAGAAACTGGACTCTGTACTGGGATCGTTGAAAGAGGTGAAGAGGTCAAGCTGTTCTAAGGAATCATGAGGGGATTCAAAGCGGACACATTTCCCAGAGTACACCTCTAAGCGCTGGAGCCTAGTGCAGGTCTGCAAGACTGGCTCCCAAAACACCCTCACGCCCTGGTATCACAGACTGTTTTCCCAGTACCGTCTGCTTCTGAAGCATTTGAGGTGTCAAGAGAGTTGTTAAAGCTCGCGGTGCCACTTTCACCAGCAGTTCAAAAGACTTGCCTGGCATCCAAGATACTGACGTCAGTGGCTTTACCTCTGCACTGCACAGTTCCAGCTGATTCACCTATCAGGGTATCGATTAAAGTGGTACCGTCTAGGGGAAAGCCACAGATGATCTCCCCAGTTCCCCTTCATAGTCTGAACCTTCTTCACCAGTATTGACAGGTACGGCACCACCTTGGTTGCAGGAAGTCATTATCTTCACTGGACTCTGCAGAAGTCTGCGTCCCAACCTAGCTGGCTCCACTGTTGGGGTATACCACCTGCCCGTCCTGATTTCAGCATCAGTACGAGTAAGGGGGTTATTGAAAGGACCTTCGGACCAGGCACCTTTGGGAACCAAGGCCATAACAGTGGCCCTTTTGGAACTGGTGGGAGTTCCCCCGTCAATCAAGAGCATCCCTACAGCTACCTCAGCTGGGTCTATCTACTGGCTGTCTAGCATCGATGCTGCAAGCACCCTAGCGTCAGTGCCAAGCCTGGCACCGAACAGATTTGGGATCCCTCTCGTGAGCAGCCACAAGAGGAGCAGAAACTGGACCTGCCCTCGGTAACATAGGCATTCTCTTCATCATCCCCTGATGAAGCAGTTATAGTGGAACCTATTTCTCCGTCTCCTGATTTATTTTAAGACTCATCAGGAGTTGTAGAGGAGGATGGCTATGGCCCTAGACATCCACCCAAAGGAGGTCTGGGAAAAATCCCACAGGCTGGTGGACATCTTGGCATCTGTGGCCCCAGCTAAAATAGTTCTTCCTGTTTATGACATTTTAAAACTACCAAGGTCCTCAAGCAGACCCCAGCTTTCCTGCCCTGACTGCAAAAAGAGTGGAGAGGAGGTTTGAGCACCTATATAATCATTCTCCTCTGGGCTCCCTTGTGTTGGCGGCAACCAGTGAGAAAGAAGGACAGGAGCACCAGGCATCAGCCCCCTAAAAACAGAGGGCAAGAAGCTAGACTTATTTGAGAGGAAGTCCTGAGAGCAGCCCCAGTCTGTGTCCCTGCCCACTAGGGCATGCAGCCCAGGGCAGGTCGAGGGTCCAGGGTTCCCCACAGCAGCCCAGCTTCCGGCCAGGTCAGTAGGTGGGGCTTGTCACGAAGGGAGAAGAAGGGGACGGGGTGCTGTGGCAGGGGGTGGGCAGCTCAAATGTTCTCTGTGCCCACAGCCCCAATAAATCTTAATCCACCTTTGCATGGGGAGAAGAATTTATAGAAGCTCATCCTTGGAAATGTGCAGTACAGACCCGCAGACTGCTGTTGAAATATGATTCCGTGTATTGGGAGTCTGTAGCAAAATTCAAGGACAAGTTACTGCATCCTCTAGGCCCCTGGGGGACCATGAGCAGGTTTCAGGGGGTTTGCCAAGCATAGCTGGCGTTAGACTTGCTAAGGCCCAGAGCAGAATGCCAAAGCCCCGCCACGCAGGACTACAGCCCAGGGCCCCATCACCCAGGACTGAAGCCAAAGCCTGAGGAACATAGCTTTGCGGTGCTCCCTGGGGCATGGGGCCCTGGACAGTTGGCCTGCTTGCTACCCCTTAATGCTGGGCCTGGCTTTTATATTCAGCAAAACAGTTGTGGCACAGCTGGGCCATGGTTCAGAAAGAAAAAAAGTTGAGAATCACTGCTCTAGAGAAGAGTTCAAGGCATTCATTGCAGAAGGCTGTCTGGTTGCCAAGATGGCTTTCCAGTAGGTGCTCGAGATAACGGACGCTGCTTCCAGAGTTAAGGCATCAGTGTTTGATGATCAGGGCCTTGTGGTTACAGAACTGCAGCTTAGTTCTGGAGATCCAGCAGAGCACAGAAGACCTACCTTTTGATGGTCCATTTTTGTTCTCTGACAAAATGGATGAGACTTTACTTTTGTTTTAGAGACTTATGAGCGTCTCCATTTATTAGGGTTTTATACCCCTGCCGCAGCAGCAGCAGCAATATCAGCCCCAGCAGTATTTCTGGCAGGAGCCATATTAGGCAAGACAGTGAGACTACTCCAAGAAGCAGAATAAATAACACAGGAGAAGACCATCTGGGTCTCTAACTTTAATCATTCAGCCCATCCTCCCTCAGCTTCAGACAAGCAGCAGTTTTGATTGTCAGAGTAGCATTCCAGTTGTAAACCTTCTGCCATTTGCAGACAGGTTTTCTCACTTCCACAGTGCTTGGGAAGCTATAACCTTAAACAAATGGGTCCTAAGCACTGTGGGATTAGGTTATGTCATTCAGTCCTCTCCATTCTCCCACCCCATCCCTTTTGAGGGGCCCCTCTGATGAGTCACTGCTCCTTCAGCAGGTTTGAACTATGGGAGCCATAGAGGAAATCCCTCTGTAGCACTGCGGGAAAGGATTCTACTCACAGTATTTCCTGATTGCCAGATGCAAGGTAGAAGTGAGACCTATCTTCATTCTTGGGGGTCTTAACAGGTGCATGAGGTACATGAGATTCTGCATGGTTACCCTAGCTATTGCTTTGAATCACAACTGGTTTGCTGCCCTCAGTGTTCATGATGCCTGTTTCCAAGTGGCGATTTACCTGAGCCACAGGAAGTTGCTGAAGTTTTGTGGTCGTAGGTCAGCATTATTAATATACAGTGCTCCCCTTTGGCTTCTCTGCTCCTCGAGCTCTTACCAAATGCATAGCAGTAATAGCTGCACTTCTCGGGGAAGAGGAATACAATGTATTTCCCTGCCTGGATGATTGACTGGTGAAGATCAAGTCCAGAGACCAACTCCTCCACCATGTCCTGTTCTCTCTGTATCTTTCCAGTCATTTAGATCTGATCATAAACAAAGCAAAATCAACTTTAGTACCAACACAAAAAAATGAGTTAATTTGGGCCCTACTACTTCTTGAGTGTGAGGGCATTTCTGCCAAGGAAGCAATTTCAGACAAGTCATCATCTGTGTCTGTCCCTCCAAGCTCACCCTTCCACCACAATTGGAGTATGCCTGAAATTGCTAGGTCATATGGCTGTATGTACTTATGCAGTCCAGAATGCGAGACTGCATCTTTGTCCTCTTCAGGCCTGGCTCAAGCTGTATCATCCGAACTGGGTCTGTTGCCCAAATTGTCAGACATTGGACTCCCTAGTGCAAGTTGGTCACCCATTCTGCAGTTCCTTGAGTGGTAGACAGACCATATCAATCTTTGCAGGGGTGTTCCCTTCAGCCATTCTCCACCAGTCGTAACAAGAGTGATTGGTGCCCCCACAATAGGTTAGGAAGTACATCTGGGGACTTCGAAAGTTCAGGGACTGTGGCCAGATCTGGAAGCTTCCCTTCATATCAGCGTCCTGCAGCTATGAACCATTTACAGTGCGTGCTGGCCCTTTCAGTTACACGTAGAAGACACAGCAGTTCTCACCAAAAATACTACCGTGGTATACTGTGTGAACGAACAGTAGAGAGCTCACGCCAGCCAGCTTTGTCAGGAGGCAGTGACGTTTTGGCAGTTCTGTGTCAAGGAAAACATCATTCTACAGCAGCTTATCTACCAAAGGTGTGGAATTGCTTAGCTGATCACCTTGGCAGTGTCTTTTCTCAGAATCACAAGTGGTCTCTGAACAGTGTGTTAAGATCCATCTTTGGGAAAGGGGCATTCTGGCTATCGACCTGTTTGCGACAAAAGATAGGGGCCATCTGTTTTGCTCCCAAGCAGACTTGAGTCCAGGCTCCTTGACAGACGCCTTCCACCTGAACTGGGGATCAGTGCTCATGTATGCCTTCCCTCCCCCCCCCCCCCAAACCTCCCAGATTCCAGTCATCCCAAAGGTCATTCTCAGACTGAAGTTTGAGACTGATTCTCAGTGCACCAGCTTGGCCGAGGCCATGTTGGTTCTCAGTCTATTGATTTGTCTGCCCATATGTCTACCTCTTTATCCTGACCTGCTGACCCACCACCACAGTCAGATTTTGCTTCCAGCACTGAACAGTCTTCATCTCATGGCGTGGATGTGGCATGGCTAGATGAAGAGAAGGAACGACATTCAGAAGCTGTTTGATAAGTGTTGCTTAATAGTAGGAGGGCCTCTACTAGGGCTATGCATTTGGCCAAGTGGAAGTGAATTTCAGTTTGGTCGCTAGCTCAGGGGTATTCAGCCAATACTGGCCTGTATTCAGGACATTTTGGAATATCTGTTACGTCTTCAATCTTCTGGTCTCTTGATCAGTTCATTGAGGGTTCACTTGCAGTGATCTCAGTGTTTCATCTGCCCATCCAAGGGAAGTCAATTTTCTCAATCTCCATAGTAGTGAGATTTTTGAAAGGAGTCATTCATCTCCACATTCCTGGGAAAGACGGGTTCAGTTTGTGAGACCTTAATCCAGTCTTATTTGCCCTGATGGGACCTCCGTTCAAGCCTCTGGCAACATATTTTCTGTCACTCTGTGCTAGAAGACACCCTTTCTTATTGCAATAATATCTACAAGGAGAGTAAGCGAGCTTCAGGCTTTTATGTTGGAGCCCCTTGTACTCAGTTTTTCAAACACAAAGTGGCCCTATGGTGACATCCAAAATTTTTCTCAAAAATTGTTTTGCAGTTTCCCTTTAACCAAGTGATTTACTTGCCAGCATTCTTTCCTAAACTGTATTCGAATTCACATGAACAACAACTTCAGATGTTGGAGGTGAGATGATGTCTGGGATTTTTCTTAGAGGGGACTAATCCTTTTTCAGGCCTCTCCTCAACTTTTCGTCTCCTATGAAGGGTCAGGCAGTCTCTTTGCTGACTACTTTCAAGTGGGTATTACCGTGACATATGAAGTATCTTGTTATTTGCCCCCACAAACATTACGGTGTCATTTGAGATCCCAAGCAACATTGAATGCATTACTTACCAATATTTCAGTACTGGACATTTGCAGGTCTGCAATATGGTCTTCAGTACATGCGTTTACCAAACATTATGCTGTTTCAGCAGTATCACTGTCAGATGCAAACTTTAGCAAGACAGTTCTAAAGTCATTGTTGAAATGGACTCTGAGCCCCACCTTCTACAAGTACTGTCTGTGAGTCCCTTGAATGGAATACACATCTGCAACCACTCAGAGAAGGCAAGACCGTTCTGTAACTGTTGTTCTTCAAGATGTGGGTGCAGACATGTATTCCCCAACCCATCTCTTCCCCCTCCCCCCCCCCCCCCCCCCCCCCCGCATCAGAGTCTTTGCCCTTGATGTTCAGTGCAAAGGAACCAAGAAGAGTGCTGCTCTTAAATAGCCTGGGGAGGGGCTAATGTCCACAGGACACAAGCACTGACCCTATGGATATGGCTAGGCAAAGTTCTTTGGCTTCAGTGTACTGGGCATGCTCATTCCTGAGTGGAATACATGTCTGCATCCACATCTCAAAGACCAACAGTTAAAAAATAGGCAAGGTAACTGGCTTTTTTTTGTGATTAGTTGTATGAAATCCACTGCCTTCCTAGTGAGAAGTATGATGACCTGCATATTCCCCATGATTGGGCTTTGCTAGCTGGTCACCAGTTGACTGACTCAGAAAAACAAAAGTTCTTTTGTTTGGTTCATTACATGTCCAGGGGAATTTAGTAGGGAAAATAACTGCTGAGTGGAAATCTAAACAGATATGGATTGTATTCATTATTTTGATGAATATATATTCCATTCATTTCAATATACTAGATCGTGGTGGGCAATAATTTTCACAGGGGGGCCACGCCGTGAATTTTGGCAAGCTGTCACGGGCAACACATTTCTACTATATTAATGGAGAGGGTCCGGGGTCTGGGAGAGAGTTTGGGTGCAGGAGGGTGCTCCAGGCTGGGGCAGGGGATTGGAGATCAGGAGCGGGTGCAGGATCTGGGAGGGAGTTTGGGTGCAGGAGGGGGTTCTGACCTGAGGCAGAGGGTTGGGGTGCAGGAGGGGTGTGAGGTGCAGACTCTGGCTGGGAGGCGCTTTCCACAGGTGGATCCCGGCTGGCAGCGCAGCAGGGGTCAGGCAGGCTGCTTGCCTGCCATAGCCCCATGCTGCTCCCAGAAGTGGCTGTGACCGGCTGCTGCTGGCATGTCTCTGCACGTCTCCTGGGGGAGAGAGGGGCAGCAGGTCTCCGTGTGCTGCCCACGCCCTCAAGCACCGCCCCACAAGGAAACCGGCGAATGGGAGCTGTGAGGATGGTGCTGGGGGTGGGGTTTATTTATTATTTTTATTTTATTTGTATCTTTATTTCCTAAAGATACAATTGTTGTGATAATTGCTACTCAAGCAACTTTTTGGGGGGACGGGACTGAATAATTTCAGAAGTCTCGTTTTTGATAGAGCACCTTTTAAAATAGCATGTACAGAATTTTTATAATGGGTATTTTTGTTGTTGTTTACAAAGGTCTTTCCAGCAGTGGGGAGAGGATGAGTGTAGGAGAAAAAACAAAGATACTTAAGCTTCCCATCTTTAACCTCATTTTTTCTGTCTCTGTCATTTCAATTCCAGTTCTTCTGTTGTTGCTGGTAACATTCTTTTGCAATACCTGAGGAAGAGTATGCACATGGACTTCCCCTAAATCTGTGCAGGAGTGATTTGCTCATGCTAGTGCATTAGACAAGAAATACACTGTATTGTGCAGGTCAAGTGTAACTGTCTATACACACATACAGCCAGATGCACAAAATAGTCTTCAAAAATATTTTTCCTAATCTTTCAATAGCAGGAGTGTTAGATTATTTGTAGCAATAGTAATACAAAGATTTCATATGGAAATGTGATATTTCAAATTGATTTTATCCTTTTTAGTTTCAGGTGGACTTGTGCAGTCATGTGGTTACATCATCCCAGAGTCTCCACTGTTGACCCTTGGCTCCAATTTTACAGCACTGTGCATTCTCAATGAAAGTTGTCTTGACTTTGGCAATATACATGCCAATCAGATTATTTGGAAAATCAAAAGTTCTGTAGTGCCTAAAGAACAATACCGTGTAATAAACAGAACTGTTTCCAGCGTCACATTTAGAGACACCTCTACTTTAGCTACTCCTCTGACATGCAATGTTTTAGCAGATGGACAGATTGAACAGAATATCTATGGAATTGCAGTTACACTGGGCTGTAAGTAGCTTTTTATTCCTCTCTCTTTCTTCTTTGAATATTGTAAATTTTCCATTAAATGTTTACGTACACCGAGATACTGTATAAGGTTGTCAAGAATGTTCCATTTTCTTCTCTGCCTTGTAGAAAATGTTTATCAAGGACATTTTGGCATATTCTCTTAACCCTTCTTCCTCTCGAACAATTGTACAAAAAAAAATCCCCCAAATCTAAACACACAGAACAAATGAAAGTACTTTGAAAAAGATGATCCACAAAGCAGAAAATACATTTTTAAGTATTTCATATACATGAAAGGGTACCAAGAGAACTACACATGCATGAAGCTCTGTGAAGAAAATGCGAACATGTCACAATTAAAATGGTACCTCTTAGAAATCATTGAGCTAATGAAGGGCTTGATAGAAAGAATATGGTTCTTGAACAGTCTGATTTTTCTTAAGCATATTTTTAATGATTGTCCCTCATGCTCACAATATCTGTTTGGTTTTTAACTTAGTTTGTTTTTCCTTTTTAATAAAGTTCATAAAACTTCATGTTCAGTTTCTGATGGGGTTATCAACTGACCTGCTCTTCATCAGGTTCACGGCTGTCAAAATCGCACATTACCATTGGAATGCAGTAGTTGAAGAAAGGAAGTATTCTTGGGACATTATATTGCAACACCACAAAAATCGCAATCCTCTGGAAGTTAGTGGTAGGAGACTAGAATATTTCTAACATATAGAAATGAGAAATCCAACTCCAAGGTTAATTAGCTCAGCCATGCCTGGAGTATCGTGTTGTCTGTCTTAGTACTTGCAAAACGGTGAAGAACAAAATGTAGTGCAGAAAACCCATGCTTAGGCTCCAGACAATAAAAATATCTGGGGATTAGGTGTGGGCTCTCTATATTGGGATGAATTTTACCCATTCTGTACACATGGTATCTTGTGTATGTGAGAGAACCTATCTATAGTAATAAGCCATTGTGATCTGTTAACATCTTCATAGCTAAAACTCCTGAAATATTATCAATACTACAGCAATGTGTGGTCTCTTATTTCTTCCTTTTCCTTCACAAACAGATCTGCTGCCATCACTGCTGCCTTCCTTTCCAGTGCATTCTGTGCTAGCCTTCTAGGCCTTACGCTGTCCCAAATTTCATTCCATCCCCAGATCACGTTTTCTGTACAGTGATGACTCCTACCACTACACACTTTTTTTCTCAAGGCATCTATGCATTACACTTCACTAGATGTTCTCTATCTCATAATATTTAGCATTTACTAAATGCAACAGTAAATAAATTTTCCCATTTTAACTAAATTACTCTTGCAACAGTATATTCATCGCTGCTTTCATTGGAATCAAATGTATGTGCACATAAATTACAGACAGTAACTTTTTTCATACAGTGCCCCCAGAGAAGCCTGAAAATTTGAGTTGCGTTGTGCGTCAAATGTCAAAAAATAAATTTATTATGATTTGTACCTGGAATCCTGGAAGGGATACATTCCTAGCCACTGATTTCTGTTTAAAATCTCAATGGTAAGTATCTTGTTTAAACTTTATAAAAGGCAGATATATCACGTCTTTATCGTTTTTAGGGTTTTGCATGTAGGCTAAATAAAATTTTCCAATATTTTAAGATCGTTAAAAAAATTTTGAAATAATATATTTTGAGTTAGACTGTAAATTTAGACTTCTGAAGCTGCTGTAGCCTGTTTGTCAGGGTAAAACATTTGACAACTCAAGTTTGTCCTACAGTTTAAGATTTTAAACTTAAGCAAATAAAATGATTTTTTCCAAGACAGAGAAAGTGTAGGGAAGAGAGTCCTGTACAGATCTCATTGGTATTAAGCTATTGTACAGCTTGGACCAGATTTTGTATCAGTTATGGGTATTTCTGTGGCAAGCATCACTGTAACTGATGCTGAACAGATAAATAAATCTGAATGGTGATAGTCCAGTGGGTTATGTTCTTTACCCTTGAAGACAGCTTTTTTGGTTGGGTGTCTGTCTTTTTTGTTTGTTTGTTTTTAACCTTGATTCTGGTTATGGTGAGAAAGCTATGAGCTGCTCAGATTACTTGTACTCTCCCACTGGTGTCACTTCAGTCTTGCTTAGGTTCAGTTTGAACCAGCCAACCACTTTGCATCCAAAAGTTGATGTCTCTTTTAATCGTAACTAAACTTCACAAGAAAGGCACTGGTAATATCTGTTCAAAATGAGGTGAAAGCTTGGTGGTATGGGTGTCGTCAATGAATTGTTCGCTACAGGGTCCATTACATGTCTCAACCTCTTCAGGAGATTTCATGTAGATTACTGGGGTGGAGATGGGCAGGATGCAAGACTCCCCAGCTGATCAGTTTTAGGGAAGAGGAATAGATTCCCATCCCAGTTCTGGGTAGCTTTTGAAAAGAATTGAAGCCATTGTGGTGATGTGTTGTCTATTGCAGCTGTAAGCAAGTCAGCAGCACCTTGTTGCTGTGTTGAAAGCTGCAGAGAAGTAAAGCAGTGTCATAAAACTTCAGTGCTTTTAATGAATATACACAATAGATCATCCATTAGAGCTGTTAATATTGTCTCCATATCATGTCCCACTCTGAAGCCTGGGTCCCTTTCATGTTATACCTATCACTTCACCTGAAGGACGAGGTCTCTGTAGCTCAAAAGTTTTTCTTTTACCTACAGAAATTGGTTCAATAAAAGATATTATCTCACCCACCTTATCACTTTACAAAAAAGTTATGTATTTTAATTCCATAACTAAGGATGGTTGGGCTTCTTGTTAAGGCATGGGACTTGGATTTGAGAGACCAGGGTTCTAGTACCAGCTTTGCTGCAGATTTACTGTATGACTAGGGCTAGATTCATTCCTTTTTAAAGTACTTTGAGATCTTTGGATAGAAAGTGCTTTGTATAAATGCAAATTACTGCTTTATTTTAACCTTGCTTTTTCTTTAACTCTCAATTTAGGCCACTAGAAACCTTGCCTGACTGCAAACCAAAAGGTGTAAATAACTCTTGTGAGATTTCCAATGTTCAGTTTTTTGTCAACCTGGAGGTCTGGGTGGAAGCTAAGAATGCCCTTGGGAAGGCTGAATCTGAGCACATTAATTTTGATCCTGTGGACATTGGTAACTATATGCTTTAATTAAGATCCTGAAGTACTGGAGAATTGCAGTAGAACTAATTGCTACCTCTCTGAATATTGTTGAACTAGCGTGTAGATACTGTTTCTATATTGTAAAACATTTTAAGCTGTTGGCAACAGTAGTTCTGTGCTCCGAAAAGTAGTATACTATGGACTAGATCCTGAGCAGTGCTGGGCAGAAGTCTTGATATGAAAGGTGATGCTGATTTTTCTCTCTCCACCTCACTCCAGATCTTGGGGGGAAGCAGCCTGCTACCCAGCCAATTTCTAATGTAAAGTGTAGCAATCTATTGGACCTACCAATTCTCACCCCAAAAAAGCCTTTCTGGCAGCCAGTTATCACCAGAGTAGAGTCACATCTACACTGGGACTGGAGGGGTGCCATAGGAACCACTATAGTATAGTCACCTAGTCAGGGATAGTACGACTCCAGCCAGGTTTATGCAGCTGTAAGCAGGACTAGAATCTGGCCTTTCATTTCTGAAAGGTGGAAAATTACAGACCTCATTGTTCAGCTTTTCTACAGTATATCATCTCCTCCAAAGAAAGTGTACTCTTCAGGCATCTGGTACTGTCAGTGAGTAGTCTAGAGAATATAAAAGAGAAATGAACTTGTAAACCAATAAAAATATGCCAGGTGCATTAAATATTCATGCTATACATATGAATTAAACAGTACAGCACTTGGAAAATTCAGTACTTTCTCATTCTCTTCTAGTGAAACCTCTACCTCCACGCAACTTAACAGTCAGTTCAGGAGAACTACCCACTGTCTTGAAACTGTCATGGGAGAACCAAATCATAGTGGTTGAGATGGAGCTGAAATTTAATATTCGATACAGGATCAGTGACAGTACAGACTGGATGGAGGTAACCTTATTTTAAATGTTTTATTGATTTCTTGTGCACTCTGCCACACTAATCCAGAGTCCCCATTCATCATCATGAGCAACAGAAGCTCATCTGTTGCTTCAATGCCCTTCCTTGGTACTATATAAGCCATACTTTCCTCACTGTATTGCCACCTCCAGAAGTACTGCTTTACTGCACTACATAACTTATTTCTTTTCAATGACGGTTTCTTTGGGAGTGTGGGGGGTGTTCCATCCCATTATGTATTGATACCTGTGACTGCTGGTACCCTTTCTCTCATTTAGTTCGCTGCTTTACTGCTCTTGGGAAGAGTGTCTCAGCTCTGAGCCTGAGTAGACATTTGAGGAGCAAGAGGCAAGGGTAGACAAGGAGGTGACCCCCTTTTACAAACATTTCATTGTCGCCTGACAAGGCAGTAATGCCACCACTGCTATCATTGGCTGATGACTTTAGGCTATTCCAGTAACTGATGAAGCAGGTCACTGGCACCTTGCAAATTTCCCTGGAAAAAGTCCAGGATTCACCTCGCAAGCTCCTCGACATATTGCACACCTCTGCCTCAGCATGGTGGTACTGCCAATTAATAAAGCCTTCCTAGAGTCAGCCAAGAACAGCTGGCAAACTCCAGCAGCAGCCTACCACTACTACCCCCACTACATGAAAGCAGGTTAATAGAAGCCCTGGCTGGGACATAGTATTTTTTGAGTTTTTATTCTCTCACACAGCACCAAATTCTCTAGTTATGGATGCAATCGATGAAAGGGGCAAGCAACATATTCAGAAACCTCCCCTTGTAAGAAGGACCAGAAACGTCTGGACCTTTTTGGTCGTAGGTGCTACTTGTCAGCAACATTACAGTTTACAGTTCAGGATAGCTAATCACCAAGCGCTGATGTCAGAATATGACTACCTGAACTATGAGTAGTTCAATGCTTTTATTGACCATTTGCCAAAGGAACATCGAGAACAGTACATCGCCATAATAATGGAGGGTCAGTTCTCGGCAAAAACACTGCAGTTTTCACTCAATGCAGCAGACACTGAAGCCTGGTCTGTTTCCACCACAGTAGCGATGAGGTGAACTTCCTGGCTTCAGTTGTCTGGGTTTCCACAAGAGGCACAATCCCTAGTGGAATATTTACCTTTCGATGGCAGAAGCTTTTTGCAGATTCCACAGACTACTCGCTTCATACCTTGAAGGACTCTGTGACAACACTTCAGTCTTTAGGGTTATACACACCCTACAAAAAAGAGGACGTTTAGCAGGTCTCAGTCGGCACAAAGATTCTGCTCTGCTCAATTATCTACCTACCATACGCCACCAGAAAAACCAGCTAAGAGGTCAAGATTTTCAAAGAAAAAACCTGAAGCTGAGACTTCATCCTAGTCTCCAGCATTGTTCAAACACGAGTTTTGTTGTTTGGACAGCAAGAATCCAAGCCACCCAATGACCAGATTTTCACAGCTGCGTGACACAACTCCCCTTCCTCATTTTGGGCACCTCCTCTCTCTCTCTCTTTCATCAAGCATGGGAGGCTTGATGGACAAATAGATATTGGAGGCCATTACTTTGGGTTATGTTATCCAATTTACCTTCTTCCTGCCCTTCCAACCTCCTTCCCTGTCCCTCTTCAGGAACCCTTTATATATTTTCTCCTTTATTGTAAATGGTTTTTTTTCCTCACAACAATAGGGAATGAACAACATTTTTAAAGAACAAAATAAAAACTGGCTGGGAGATTTGGCAACTGATCTAGCATCTGAAACTATTTAACTCACTTTTTAAAAATTGACTAGAGTTCAGGTTGTGCAATCCCTTAGGCTATATCTACACTACCACTTCTGTCAATATAACTTATGTTGCTCAGGAGTGTGAAAAAAAACGCACCCCTCACGACATAAGTTACACTGACAGATGCATCAGTGTGGTCAGTGCTGTGTCAGTGGGAGACCTTCTTCCCAGTCTCTTCAATATGCTTTTCTCATTAAATGGACAAAAGGTTTTTTTCTTATCCTCCAACTCCATTACTCTTAAAGGTCTTTATGAATATCAGACAGGTCTTTATCAATGTCAGACCACGCCAAGGTCATTTTGATTGCGCCAACATGGCCAAGACAAGTTTGGTTTCCTTACCTCATCAAACTTGACTCTTGTCCATGGCAGCTCCTGATCAAACCTTGACTGCTGTATCAGGATGCAGGTCATGTGCTTCACACCAGTCTGAACATTCTGCAACGGCAAGCATGGTTCATCAGTGGCTCTTGGGACTAAAAGCTGCCTGTTTGTTGGAAGTACAAAATGTACAAAATAGCAGAAAAGAATCTACAAGACATACTTCAGAAATGATGAAGATATAATCTTTGGTGTAACCAGCACCATCTTTCTCATATCCAGTTGTCTCTTTCCACAATCTTGGATTACCCATTGGAATTGAAAACTTCAGGCCTTTGTATGAGTTCCATCAAGGTTCATTTAGCAGCAGTAACAGCATTCCACGTGCCAGAAGAAGGTTTCTCGATTTTCACTCCTCTGACCACAATGCAATTCCTAACAAGCCTTATGAATCTTTCTCTACAGATTAGGGCCCCTACATTGCTTTGGGATTTCAACCTGGTTCTTAACAATCTCATGAAACAGCCCTTTGAGCCACTTGCTACGTGCTAGCTGCTACATCTGACTATGAACAAAGCCTTTTTGGTGGCCATCACTTCTGCTCGAAGGGTTGGAAAGGATGAGGGCTCCTGTGTTCTCAAAGGAGAAGGTATCATTACAATCCCACCCAAAGATTTTACCTAAGGTTTCTTCTGAATTTCACATTAACCAAACTGTTCACTTTCCAGGTTTTTTTTTTTTTTTTCTTTCCTTCAGCCACATCAATTTATGTAGGAGTCTCTTTCATACACTAGATGTTAAGGGGGCATTAGTCTTTTACTTGGACAGAACTAGGCCATTCAGGAAGACCCATAGACTTTGTCTGTTGCAGAGAGGTTTAAGGGAGCATCTGTTTCCACTCAGAAATTTCTAAATGGATCTCTCATTATTGCCTGTTTATGGTTTCATTGAGGCGTCACCTCCTCATAGATTTGATTGTGCATTCTTCTAGATCAATCTGTCTGCAGCCCTATTCCAGTTGCTGAAACGTACAGGGCTGCAACGTAGCCCTCAGTGCACACGTTTTCCGACCATTGTGCCTTAGGTCATGCTGCAAGATCAGATGCTGCAGCAGGCAACACAGTTCTTTCTTCAGTGATAGACTGATCCAAAACTCCCACCTCCTTAAGGGGTTACTTCTAGGGAGTCACCTAAAGTGGAGCATCCACAGGGACACTTTACTCAAAGAAGGAGAGGTTATATGCCTTCTGCACAACTGGAATTCTTTGGGATGTATGTCCATGTGGGTGCTCCACAGCCAACCCTCCTCCCTTCTTCTCTGGAGCTGCCTCTGTGGGGCTTTGCAGTAGAGAAAGTGCTGAGGATGGTTCACCCGCGCAGCCTTATGTAGCCTCGGTATGGGGCACAAAGATGGGTAGAGCACATGCAGAAGCTGAATGGGCACTGCTACCAAAAATCTCCAATCAAAGGTGCAGGAGGTCATGCGCACCTAAAGTGGAACACACATCTCAAAGAACTACAGTTACTGCACAGGGTGATTTATTTCATTGTACTCAGGCGGAGGGGTTAATTTCTTTTCCTCTGAGGAATTTCAGCCAGAAGACTAAACCACTGATGAGCACTTTGAGAGGTCTTCTGTCAGGTGTTCTAATGGTCTTATTCTGAACTCTCAGGGTGTTAATTCTGTGCATGATAAACTGTTAGCCACTTTTGTTGCCATGTGAGGGATTTGCTATGACAATGTGACTGAAAGTTATAATAGTAGGATATTATAGTCATAGGGTAGATGTGACTTTTATTTATCTGGAGGTTCTGGGCCTGTTATCTGATAATTCTGAGGATTGTATTTCCAGGATGAAATACAAACTTGTTTAATTTTGTTTGCCACTGCTACAGTATGAATATTAAAATGTGTGTGTGACAATTCTGAGGCACTTTTATAGAAAGGTCTTTACATACTACAACATTTCTAAATCTTAACTAAAACACGTACACAATATGTAGTGTAAAGTTTGGATTAGTGTGAGTTTTTAGAATGGCCACATTAATCACAGTGGCAAAGCTTATGAGTGAGTTATGAAGAGCCATCTTAAACAAGCATGAATAAAACCTTTATAGCTCTTCACGTTGATCTTTCTGTGCATGTATATGACATAAATCTTGTTTTCTGGTAATTTTTTAATATCTCTGCTTGTAAAAACTTGTATACTACCATGAGTCTATTGTGCAGACTTTAGAGGGAGAAAATGTTTAGATTTTTTGTTTGCCAATTTCTGTGTAAAATTCTAAAAATAGCTTTTATGGAAAACTGTGGTGTCATGATTTAAGGTCAAATGTATCCTAAATCAACATGACTAAACCCTAAATACTTTACATCATTGGGAACAGGGTGATTCCTAGCTCTTAAACTGGATGAATTAGGGGTTCATAACATGGATGGCTTGCAGTATATTGGACAGTAAGGTTGTGAATGGGTCAGAACAAATATTCCTAACTCTGAACCTGGGACCAGAATAATCTTAACCAGTGGGAGGGGGGAACTGCATGTATGAGAAGGCAGGGGTGGGATTTCTGCAGTAGGTGTTTTTTGAATATTACAATGAAAAATGTGAATTACTTAAAAACTACTCAGAAATTTTGGAATAATAAAAATAATCCTGCATGAGATGGATTATAATACAAGTGAAGTGCAAAATACATACACCTGTTCATATGGACATCATGACCCTGTATGTATATATTCTGCACCAAAAAAAATATATTAATTCCACTCTGATTGAGAAATGAAGCTCCTGGAAGTCAAAGAATGCAGAGTTGACTGAAGTTTCAGGGCTTGATTCAGTGCTGTGCTAAATCAATAATTCAAGGCACAGGGCTCCTAGTGTTAGAAAGTCTACTCAAAAGAGGATTGTAGTGGTACAAGGGTTTAACTGATCTTGCTGGATGGCTGGTAACATTTTTAAAGACCTCTTTTTTACCTTTGCAGGTTCCTCCTGAAGATACAGCTTCACACAGAACTTCATTCACTGTTCAGTCCCTTAAGCCTTATACAAAGTATGTGTTTTCACTTCGTTGTATGAAGAAAGATGGGTTGGGCTATTGGAGTGACTGGAGTAAAGAAAAGAGTGGGGTCACATCTGAAGCCAGTAAGTAGTATTTGATATTAATGTTTATTTTTCTAAGGAGTTAACTATTGTGATACTCCAAAATACATGCAGATGTCTGGCTGTGGTTGCCTGAAATGTTACCCCTTTTAGCAGGTGTTGATCTTGTTGGGAAAGATTTAAGTGTGTTCTGCTGACTTGGGTCACATGACTAATTACCCCTTGTGGCCAGTGACTCTCAAGAATGGAGGGAATAGCTTTATTGAAGGTTCTAGGATGTGGGCTGAGTAGTAGGCATAAGGTGGTAACCCTAGAGGGAGCCAAGCCAGGGGAAAAGGCTTGAGTTGAACTCTATCTTCGTTTGCTTGTTAATAAAGCCAAACCCTAAGAAGGGGTCAGGTTGGGTTTTTTTTAACAATACAGTATTAAATGCAATGCAGTGCAATACAGTGCAGTATAAAGGTGCAGTTAAAGAAGCACTTTGGTGCTATCCTTTTTGTGTTAATAGTCTGGAAGTACCTTAGTTTTGGTAGATGTTACAGCTTGACTTGCGTGGAATTTTTAGCAGAGGGTAATTATCCATGAGCAATCTTCTCTTTGAGAGGGAGTGTAGTGGATGTAAGTTTATAATGCTTAAAGTGCATTTCACCTTCAAGCTAGTTACACTTACCTGATTTTTAAGGGTTAAAAGAAAGCAAATGTGTATAATTTGACATACTATTGTCCAGGAATACTGGCAGCAGTCTTGCTAGTTGATGGGAAATGATAGGCTCCTTTTCCACATTCGCTGCCTTAATGGTACAGTGGGGATTGAAAAACTCTCTCTTGCTCACCTCATTCACTTGTCGCTCCTCTGTGCTAATTGGTCTGATACTAGCAGTGACATGAATGCAATATGTGTTGGTGGTTCCCAATGGAACCAAATCTCTGCTTCTCCCATAAGAAGGTTGAATGATCATGGTGGTCCCTTCTGACCTTGAAGTCTATGAATGGCAATATTTGTGTGGTATTTTTTAATGATCAAAGGTCTATACTCCATTTTTTCCAGAAACTTTCCAAATTACTAACAGTTGCCCAAATGTTCACTTACCACATAATGTAAGGCACAGCAGGGGAAAAATCTCCTCCTGCCACCCACAAATTGTTTCCTCTTGGGTGGTTCCACTCCACAAGAGAGGCGGAAAGTGGCCATTGTTGAGCCTCTACCTTGATGTCCTTGGAACCTTGGATAATACCATAAAATGCAGCAAAGCTGCCAAAAGTTGTAAATCATGACTGGTCTGTGGGTATTTTTATTAATCACTTTGATTTTTATTTTAAAACATTCGTAGGTGAGATTTCAGATTCCAAGGAATACAACTGCCAGGAGAAATAGTAAACAAAGATAATAGTCATATTTCTGTAGTGATAGTAACCCCTGTGTGGAAGGTCTTCTAAAAGATTGAGCGCATTCTCCTGGCTTACACACCAGGAGGATACTGGCTCTACTCTAAGAAAGCTCATGGTTTTATTCCAGTTAACAATCTTTTTTTTTTCTTTTGAGGGGAGGGGTAAGGTGAGTGAGCTAATATCTTTTATTAAACCAACTTTTTTTTGCCAGAACTTGGGAATGGGCGACGAGGGGAATCATTTGATGATTACCTGTTCTGTTCATTCCCTCTGAAACACCTGGCATTGGCCACTGTCAGAAGATACTGAGCTACATGGACCATTGGTCTGACCCAGTATGGCCGTTGTTATGTTCTGTGGGTGAGAGAGACAAGCTTTCAAGTTTACACAGAACTCTTCTTCAGGTCACCCACCTTGTGTGTGTCTCGTATCCTGGGACCAACATGGCTATAACAACACTACATACAATCTTTTATTTTTTAAAGTATTTTTTTGTATCTGTATGGAAGGGTTCCCAAGGAAATACTGAAACACAGCATCATCTAGCTTGGATACGCTTTTTTTAAAGAGATGCAGGAGACTAATGATATGCTAAAGTATTATTATTTAAAACCAATGAAAAAAATATCTGCATCCCTCTTAAATTTTTTTTTTTTTCCCATATCAGAACCATCTAAGGGACCACCTCTTTGGAGGAAGATTGACATATCTCACTCTCCAAACTCCTGGACTGTGCATCTGATATGGAAGGTAAGTAGTAATACAAATGATGACCTTATTGCACAAGTCTTTAAGGCACAATAGAAAAAGTTTATAAGCACGCTTTAAAATCACATTTATTTTTTTGTGTGTGGAAGTGAAACAGTTTCTTCATCTCTAACAAAACTTGAATATGTAATCAAAATAGTCCATGTTTTATGATGATCTATCGCATTCTCTGCACTTACATTGTGTAACGAAAATAGTTTTTTCATTAATATTTACATGTGCATTGGAGTGTGGATAGAAAAAATAGCTATCATCTGTCTTACTGTATTGGAACTAAGTTAAATGATGTAAATATTAGGTATAACCAGTGAACAGAGTATTCTTTCTAGTTAGGCATATTCTGACTCCCCACCCACAGACCATAATTTGCCTGCTTACTGGAGTCAGTTTCTGTAAAATACAAGCTTTCATTAAAAAAGAAAAGTATCACCTTCCCAGTGTTACCCATGTCATAGCCTGAAACAACTGTGAGAGGTGTTATTTGACCTTCTGAATGTAACTGGTACATAAACTAAAGACCATGGTGTTACCTACACTACTCTCATCTGCAAGAGATTATCTTTCTTATTTGGACTAATCAGTCCAAATTTGAGAAACCGGGGACAAGGTAGACCCAGAGTTCTTCTTTTTAACACTCATCTAGCTAGCTAGTTGCTAGCTCTGTCTGGAAAAAGAAGGTGGGAAAAGCTCTTTGGTTGCTTCATTATCTTCTCTATGGCACAACTACCTAACATCTGCAAAGGGGGTGTGTTCACTAGTCTCAACAAGAGGATTTAGAACTGAAATTTGCTGATTCCTTATCTCTATTTAGAGAACATATGTGGTGATGAAGGAGAAGTGTGAGGATTGCTTAGGATGCTCAGATAGCTGAGAAGAGGGAATATTACAAATAATGTAGAGACAGAAGTGTCTTTTTTCCTTCTTTCTGACTAATAATAATACCCAGCTCATATATAGTGCATTTAATGAAAACCTATTTAATGTCATTTTGCATTCCAGTTAAAGCCTGAGGCCCAGTCATGCAAGCCTTTTTCACATGTATAAGGATTTTTGGTAAGAGAGTGCTTTATGGGATTGGACTCTTGGTTTCTGTTGTCACACTTTTTTCATAATTGAGTAGAAATATCACATGCACAGAGCAGAAGAAATCAAACTTTTTAAGACTAAGTAAAGAAATTAATCTTTATTTTTGAAAGGCACGGGTGATAGAGGTCAACATCAATAAAACATGAAATAAAACTAAACCACTTTTTAACAGGAATTGGATCGTTCTGAAGCCAATGGAGTAATCTTGAGATACGAAGTGACTGTCAGAGCAAGACCATCTCTGTCACGTCCACCTGAAAAATACAGTGTTAATAGCACAAACCTTACTTTAAATTTAACAAATGGAACATATGATGTGACAGTGACTGCTCATAACAGGATTGGTGGATCTCCCCCATCGGTTTTGCTTATTCCAGCAAGTAACTCCAAAGGTTAGTTTATTTCTTGATTTTTAAGAAATCAAATGTATTTGTAATTATACAATCAGGAAAGTCTGCCAAATAAGAATGCTCAAAAAAAAAAAAAAAAAACTTAACTCTCTTGAGATATTATCTTTAATGAGTTAACTTAAGTCTCATAATTGCAGTATAATACTGGAAGACCCTCAGTTTTCTTTCTTTGTATTTAAACTACCACTGTATTTATAAACTGTGAGAATAAATGTGAACGCTCCTTGTTATAGGTCTCTTCCAATTGAAGATTCTCTGTCTCTTTCACAGTGTGGCCACATCTTGATTGACCACAAATCAGTCTCCCTTCCCCATAGTGATTGTGCAGACTACTTCCTACATAACATCCCCTGTGCTAACTGTCATAATATTAAATTATTTGTGTATTTTTAGCCATATGTAATGTGATAAGCTTTTTGTTTTTAGTGGAAAAGTTTAACTCAAGGGTCGGCAACCTTTCAGAAGTAGTGTGCTGAGTTTTCATTTATTCACTCTAATTTAGGGTTTCATGTGCCAGTAATACATTTTAACGTTTTTAGAAGGTCTCTATAAGTCTATAATATATAACTAAACTATTGTTGAACGTAAAGTAAATAAGGTTTTTAAAATGTTTAAGAAACTTCATTTAAAATTAAGTTAAAATGCTTAGCCCCCCGGACCGGTGGCCAGGACCCGGGCAGTGTGAATGCCACTGAAAATCAGCTCACGTGCCGCAGGTTGCCTATCCCTGGTTTAACCCTTCCATTTCATCCTCCATTCCCATCCATGCTGTTACTCTTTCTCTGATCGCCTTTCCACATCATTCTGTGCTACTTGATCACCTTTTCTCTGTGTATGCTGCCCAGGCATTTTGTAATCTAATCTCTCTGTGCTTCCCTTACTTCCTTCCATTTACTGGTCACGCCAGTACCTGTTCCCTCTCCTCTTAATGTATCGGAATGCCCCCTAATAAAGGTAGCATGGCTGGTTCCTCCTTGTTTCCAACCGCTGAGATCTCCAGACTCTTCTTTCTATAGAAGAGCCTGGATGTCACCTGTACAAGCAGCTAGAAATGTGGAGCCAGCACCATGTTACCTGCCAGTTCTCTCCACACCATCAGTAAGGTAAGGTGCAGTCTCTAGACCACTGTTTGAAAACCACTTCTTTAAATGAAAGGTAATGGTTTGAGCAAACTGAAAGGTAATGGTTGGAGCAAAACATCTGCTTTTTTTATTCTTCTGCTGCTGTTGTACAGCATTAGGGAAAAGATCTGATTCTCTTCCTCTGAAAGTCACAAGAATATTAGCTCAGATTCTTAGTGGAGGAGGGGCATAAGGAAGAAAAATAATTTTCCCAACCTTGTGATCCTAGCTTTTTAGGAAAAAGGCACTGCTGTCTCTACATTATTTGTAATATTCCCACTTCTCAACTACCTTATAACATGGGGTTACTTACTAGTTGATATTTGAAAAGTGCTTGTGAATATGGGGAAGTGCAGAATGCTAAATTGTGTTCTTATTCTACCAAGAAATTGCAGATTAATTTTGGTCTCTAATGATTGTTCAGAAAAACATTGATTTCTCAATGTCTTCTCTCATACGTCCATAGAATCGTCGAAATGTAGGACTGGAAGGGACCTCGATAGGTCATCTAGTCCAGTCCCCTGCACTGATGCAGGACTAAGTATTATCTAGATGAGTGGTTCTCAAATTTACTTGATCGGTTCGTTCTTTGTGTCTGTAGTTGTTTAACCCCCCCTCCCACTTATACTGCCACCCAGCTCTGAAGGCAGAATGCAGAGCAGCGGCTGCTGGCCAGGTGCCCAGCTCAGAAGGCAGCGCTGAACCAGCAACAGCACAGAAGTAAGGGTGGCAGTGTGAAAAGTGATATCACTTTTCACAGCAGACTTAGCACCGCGTTGTCACCTTTACTTCTATGCTGCTGCGGCTGCCCTGGGGCTGACAGCCAGAGCCCCGCCACCTCCAGCTTGAGGAATTGGGCGGGAGAAGGAAGGAGAGCCCTCCGGAGCCTGGGTTGCCTCCTTTGAGGGAGTGTGGGGGGGGGAGAAGGAGAGCCCAGCAGGGCTCCAGGTGTGCACAGCCCTTCTGCAGGAGCCCCAGCCACTCAGGCCTATTGGCCAGAGCTCTTTTGAAAAAAAAAAAAAAAAAAAAAAAAGCCACACACACCTTACACCTCGACACATTCCCACACCTCTCTTTGGAGGCCTGCCCCATTGTTTGAGAACCTCTGATCTTGATCATCTCAGGCAGCTATTTGTCTAACCTGTTCTTTAAAACCTCCAATGACAGAGATTCCACAACCTCAGTAGGGAATTTGTTCCAGTGCTTAACTACCCTTGTAGATAGGAAGTTTTTCTTAATGTTTAATCTAAATCTCCCTTGCTGCAATTTAAGCCCATTACTGCTTGTTCTGGCCTCATTGGATAAGGAAAACAATTTACCACCCTCCTCTTTTCAAATATGTAAAAGGTCATTATAGACTGTTATCATGTCCCCCTCACTCTTCCCTTTCTGACTAAAGAAACACAGTTTTTTCAATCTTTCCTCAAAGCTCATGTTTTCTAGACCTTTAATCACTTTAATCACTCTCCTCTGGACTTTCTCCAATTAGTCTACATTTTTCCCAGAGTGTGGTGTCCAGAATTGGACACAGTACCCCAGTTGAGGGTGTATCTGTGCTGAGCTGAGTGGAAGAACTACTTCTCAAGTCTTGCTTACAACACCCCAGCTAATACATCCCAGAATGATGTTTGCTTTTATTGCAACAGTATTACATTGTTGACTCATATTTAGTTTGTGATCCACTATAACCCTCAGATCCTTTTCCGCAGTACTGATTCCATATGCAGTCGTTTCCCATTTTCTATCTGTACAGTTGATTATGCCTTCCTAAATGTAGTACTTTGCCTTTGTCCTTATTGAATTTCATCTTATTTATTTAGACCATTTATCCAGTTTGTCAAGATCATTTTGAATTCTAATCTTCTCCAGAGCTCTTGCTACCCCATCTTGGTATCATCTGCAAACTTTATAACTGTACTCTCTATGCCATTATCCAAATCATTTATGAAGATATTGAACAGAACTAGACCTAGGAAGATCCCTGTGGGGCCCCATTTGATATGCCCTTCCAGCTTGACTGTGAACCACTGATACCATTCTGAGTATGCTTTTCTAACCAGTTTTGCATTCACCCTATAGAAGGTTCATCTAGGCTATATTTCCCTAGTTTGCTCATGAGAAGGTCTTGTGAGGCGGTACCAAAAGCCTTATCCAAAGTCAAGATATATCACACCTATTGCTTCCCCATATCCACAAGGCTTGTTACCCTGTCAAAGAAAGCTATTTGCTTGATTTGACACAATTTGTTCTTGACCAATCCATGTTGACTGATACTTATCACGTTATTATCTTCTAGGTGCTTACAAATTGTTTGATTATTTGCTCCATTATCTTTCTGAGTACTAAAGTTAAGCGGATAGGTCCATAATTTCCTGGGTTGTCCTTATTCCCCTTTTTATAGATAGGTACTGTATTTGTCCTTTTCCAGTCCTTTGGGATCTCTCCACTCCATGAGTTGTCAAAGATAATTACTAGTGGCTCAGACATCTCTTCAGCCAGTTCCTTAAGTATTCTAAGATGTATTTAGTCCAGACCTGCCAACTGGGACATGTAACTTGTCTAAGTAATTCTTAACTTGTTCTTTCCCTGTTTTTTAAGCCTCCGTTCCTACCCTATTTACCCTAATGTTCACTGTGTTAGTCATCTGATCAATTTGGTGAAAACTGAAGCAAAAAAGGCATGTAACACTTTGACCATTGCTGCGTTTTCTGTTGTCTTCTCCTCCTCATTGAGTAATTTACCTGGTGTCCTGCATCTTCCTCCTGCTTCTAGTGTATTTGTAAAATGTTTTCTTGTTATCATTTTTGTCCCTAGCTAATTTAATCTCTTTTTTTTTTTGCCTTGGCCTTTCTAATTTTGTTCGTATATGCTTGTTTTTTAATATATTCATCCTTTGTGATTTGATCTAGTTTCCACTTTTTGTACAACTTCTTTGAGTTTCAGGTCATTGAAGATATCCTGGTTAAACAAGGGTGGTCTCTTACCATACTTCCTAAGCATCAGGATAGTTTGCTCTTGTGCCCTTAATAAAGTCTCTCTAAAAAAACTGCCCACTCTCCTGAGCCTTTTTTTTCCCCCCTTTAGACTTGCTTCCCACGGGATCTTATCTCTCAGTTCTGAGTTCTGCTAAAGTCTGCGTTCTTGAAGTACCATTATCTTTATTTCTGCTGTTTTCCCTCCTATCATTCCTTAGAATAACAAATTCTTTCATTTCATGATCATTTTCACTCAAGCTGCCTTCTGCCTTCAAATTCTCAACCAGTTCCTCCCTATTTATCAGAATCAAATCTAGAATAGTCTCTCCTCTAGTTGCTTTCTCCACCTTCTGTAATAAAAAGTTGTCTCCAAAAAGTGTATTCCAAGAACTTGATAATCTGTGCCCTACTGTATTATTTTCCCAACAGATGTCTGGGTAGTTGAAGTCCCCCATCACCACCAAGTCCTGTGCTTAGTTTAAAAACCACCTCCTCTTCCTGCTTAAGTGGTCTATAGTAGACCTCTACTATGACATCAGCCTTGTTTTTTACCCCTTTATCCTTAGGTGGAGACTTTCAACAGGTCTGACTCCCACTTCTATCTCAATCTTAGTGCAAGTGTATACATCTGTGATATACAAGGCAACACCTCCTCCCTTCATTCCCTGCCTGTCCTTCCTGAACAAGCTATACCTTTTTATACCAATATTCCAGTCACGTAAATTGACCCACCAAGTCTCTGTGATGCCACTTATGTCATAATTGTGATTATTCACTAGTATTTCTAGTTCTTCCTGCTGATTCCCCATACTACTTGCATTAGTATACAGACGTCTAAGATGTTAATTAGATTTCCTCTCTCTATTCCCTCTTGTGTCTCCCTTGTCCCTGCTGTGATTGCCCATGTTCCCGCCAGATTCTGACCCTACCTCCCAAGTGTCCATGTTCTGGACTTACCTGTTGGCTTTTGTCTCCTGCCCCCGTCAAACCTAGTTTAAAGCCCACCTTATTAGGTTAGCCAGTCTGTATCCGAAGATACTCTTCCTTTTCCTTAGCAGGTAGAACCCCATCTCTGCTCAGCAGTCCTTCTCAGAACAGCATCCCACGGCCAACGAAGCTGAAGCCCTCCTGGCAACACCATCCTCACAGCCATGCATTCAACTCCAGGATGTCTTTGCCTGGGTCCCTACCTTTGGCTGGAAGGATCAATGAGAACACCACCTGCACCCCCCAGCTCCCTCACCCTCATTCCCAGAACCCTGTAGTCGTTTCTGATCTGCTCAGGATCATACCTTGCAGTATCATTAGTGCCCACTTGGATGAGCTGGACAGGGTAATGTAGGGCCACATGATCCTCTGCAGTCCTTCTGTAATGTTTCAGATATGGGCCCCTGACAGAACATCTCCTGGGATGCCAGGTCAGATGGCTGATGAATGCCTCCATCCCCCTTAGAAAGGGAATCACAGACCCACCACCCTTCATTTCCTCTGGGGAGTGATGGCCACGATCCTTCCAGCCTTGTTTGTACATAGCTTCTCCTCCTTCACCTTTTGGGGGAGACTTTGTTGCCAGGGCACCATACCAATTTTTCATTCTATGGATGGTGGGCTGGGAGCAGAAGTGGAGCGCTGCCTGCTGTTAGAAGTAGCCAATAGCCAGGTACCTCCCTGTGAAGGAGCTGTTTCCTCCTCCCTTGGTGGTGATACTGCAGTCCTCTCCAGCTGAATTGCTTTCTCAACCATGGAGGTCTCCATATGCATATTTTCAATGAATTCCTCATGTGCACAGATGCTCCTCAGCCTAGCCACCATTTCCTGTATCTCTCCTATCTGCCTCCTAAGAGAGTCTACCAGTAGGCACGTCTCTCACTAGATGGTCTCCTCAGCCTGTGAGGAGACCAGGAAATGCAAGCCACAGTCTCTGCAAATCCATACCAGGACCTGGGTAGAGGAATCCATTGTTGGATTCTCTGTCTGGACAGAGGTGCAGGTGGAGGAGCCAGGCGCAGTGTTGGTATTAGCAATGTGTGCCTTTTCAAACCATGGTTATTTTATTTTTTCTTCCTCTCAAACTCCCCTGTCTGCACCCCCCTGTTCACTAGCTCCCCTTGGTCGCTTAGCATCTGGCTTTTAAGCCCATCTCTCCTAGGTCAACCCACCCCTCCCATTAACACACAAGAGAAGGGTGATCAGGGTAACACACAAGGATCAAAGGACAGGAGGCTAGAGCCTTAATAGTGAACAGTCAGCTAGCAGCTTAGTAGGCTCTCGCTCCTACTCCCACATAGTCTTCCCAAATACAAAATCACCAACAGACTACACTGTAAGCTTTAAGCAAGCCAAAAGGAAAACCAAACAGACAAACAAGCTCACTCACCCCCAAGAGTTAGTGCTTGCTCCTTCTTCAGGCGGGGATTTCCCTTTCTCCCTCTCCCCTGTTTGCTGCTCCCTGTTCATATGTTACAGAATTGCATCAAAATGGCTTTCTATACCCACTAAACTTTACTCATGTTGAAATTTTGATGGTTTAATTTACTTTAGAGCAAGAGTAACTATGATTCCACAGAATAGCAAGTTCAGGTGCCTTTGTGCTAGGAGAGAGCTATCTAATGAAGATGTTCTATATTAATGGAATCTCATTCCTTTTTTCTCATTCTAGCTTCTGTGAAAGATATTAAAGCATATCCTAAAGATGGCAAGCTTTGGGTAGAGTGGACGGCTCCTGACAATAGTGTTGTTAAATATGTGATTGAATGGTGCATGGTGTCTGACAGCTTGGACTGCACCACAGAATGGCAGCAGGAACTTGGTACTTCTCAAGGCACATTTTTAAAAGGTATATTTAGCAAACAATATCATATTTAAAAATATTGTACCTATTATTATATTATTATATATTATACCTTAAGAATAGTCAAGACCTTTCAAACCCAATAAGGTTTCTAGAATTGTCAAAACCTTTCATCCTTCATACATTTTGGAAGTTTTCAGTGGCTCTTTTGCAACAGACTCACTTTGTGAATAAAGAGGATCTGGAAGAAATGCATACTCTTATAAAACAGAGACGTAACCAGTAAGAAATAGAAAATGTGCTGAATTGTAAACAGCATGCTGCCGCTGGTGGCTAATGCTCAGTGGGTATCTGCTGCAGGACATAAGTGCCAGGTGGATCTTTTGCAGGCATTTAAAACTGCTGAAAAACCTCAATTTTTTTTTTAAACAAGTTAAAAATTACCACATGATAATATGAATGTTGGTATAATCTTGTGTACTGGCAACTGAGAATAAAACTGCGTATAAATCCTAGGGTTTGAAACAATCAAGAAGGGAACTGTAGCTTTGAAAGGCACACCATCAGATTAAGACTTCACAAAAAAAACCATGTTATATTATCTAGCATTATTAAATAATGAAAGAACTTTAAAATCTAATTTGTCCACTGTTCTCGTTGTTTTACTCTGGCAATTCAGTTGGCTTGGACAGTGAAACTAGACTTGGTATCCAGTTTCACCTCCAGGTTCTCAGTGGTAGCACAATCCTTGTACAGCAGCACAATCCTGTACACAACAATTGCAGGGAAATAGCTTGTGCTTCTTTTTATAAATTCATTGAAATACATTTTGTTTCATTAACTTTAAAATTTTGGACCTGAACTATCTAATTGATTCTCTAACTAGTCTCTTTTTGAATGATTGATTGGCAATACTTCAGAAAAAGAAATTCAACTGTGTTTCCAGGTGTAAGGTACATTGATAAACTGTTTACCAAAACTGAAGTAAAAGAACTAAATATTTCATTTTAACTGAAATCTTTACTAAAACAATGTTTTTTCTTACAATTCTTGTATTAGGAGATATAAAGCCATTCAAGTGTTATTTGATAACTGTTTATCCATTGTATACTAATGGTCAAGGAAATGGACAATCTACAAAGGCATATCTTCAGCAAAGCGGTAAGTACAAAATACACATCTTATTTCAATTGACCTTTCTTGCTAACATAATATAGTCATAGAAGTGGGAGAGAGACCTACTAGGTCATGTCGCCCATCTCCATGCACATGCAGGAGTTTCCCCTATTGTACACTTCTTATATTAATGGCTTTATCCCATCTATAGTTTTCAAATGACTTTGCTGCTTTCCTTGGGGAAACAGTTCCCCGTCTTAATATCAGGAGGTATTTCCTGATATTCAGCTTAAACTTTCCCTTTCTTAACTTCATTCCAGTGTTTCTTGTAATACCCACACATTGCCGTAAAAGGTTTTCCTCAGCATTTCCACTCTTCATGTTGTACTCCCATTATTCCTTAGGCAAGTTACATTGTCTCATTCATTATACATCATTCTCTCCAGGTTCCTAATAATTTATGGTGATCTGAATCTGAGCTCCCTTCAATTTATCGATATCTTTCTAGTAATAAGGTGTCCAGAACGAAAAGCAGTATTCCCACTAGAGCTGTATAGAGGGGGGCTTTCACGTGCTTGCTGCATGACATACCTTTGCATATACAACTCTCAATTGCATTGATCTTCTTCGTTGGCACATCAGTGGTAAATTCATGTCCAAACTTGTCTATTATTGGTCCTAAACCTATCAGCTTCCCATATTTTTCTCTCCCCCGTTAATCCCTGTATGGATTTTTGGATCACTCTTTCACAGATATTAGTTTGCACTTGTCCACAGTGAATGCTTTCTACCCACGTTTCTGTTCTTATCTCTAGATCCTTTTGATTTCTTTCACCATTTCTCTTTACTTGCAACTAATAGCAATAGTCTTCAAATTTCATTAAAGCATTTACCACCTCCTAGATCTTTAAAGATGATAAATAAAATCTCCCCTAGCAGATCCTTTTGATGCTTCACACATCCGTGCATCAAATGAACTCAGATTTGTCTGAAGTGTGGTTAAACAGAAGACATTATACTTTTTCCATGCTTATTTGAATTGAGTGTAAAACTTCATGAGACATTATCAACAAATGTTTTATTACTGAAGTACAAATATCAGCCATTTTCCTTTTACCCATTCCATAACAAAAAAGGTACTAAGTTTCTTTGGCAAGATCTACTTGTGTTTAAATTGTCTCAGAAGTTAAGTGAGACAATTCCCATTCTCCCCTCTTCCCCCCCCATATTTTTAGTGTGTTATTTTTTGCAAAGGATAGAAGTTAAAATTATTATGCTGCTATTGCCAAGATCTTTCCTCTTCAATTTTGTTTTAAGATTAGTATTATCCTTGCATCTATCAAACATCTGGTACTTCCCCAATCTTCTAAAGTTCATCAGTTGAACAAAGTTTCTATACCAATCCACTTTGTTTGGATCCACTGATTTGTTTGTGTTTTACATTTTCCAAGTAATCCCTTACTTGCTTTTTATAAGAATTATGTTAAGGTATTACTCATGTCCTAATTGTTCAAAATGTGTTGCTTTATTTTTCATGTAGAAGTCAGATTTTTAGAGGAATTTGCTGTACAAATATTTTTGTATTTTCTGGAAGTGAAATAACTGACTTTGCAGATAACATCTTCAAGATATTATTCCACTAAAATGTTTGTAGCATGGTTTTATGTAGAGTTAAAATGTGTTGTCTATTAACATACTGCTTTTCCTAACAGGACTATAATGTACTCTTAATTGTGGTCTTCTTTTATAGTGCCTGAAAAAGGACCCACTGTTCAGACAAAGAAAGTAGGAAAAACTGAAGCCGTTTTAGTATGGAAACCTCTTGCAGTGGATGAGCAAAATGGGTTTATCAGATATTACACTATATTATACAGAACTATCAGTGGCAATGAAACAGGTAACGAAGGCCAGATAATACCAGTTTTTAGTATTAAAATGTATTTCTTTGAATATTAACTTTCTGAAATATTGAGTTACTGACTACTGCACAAAGCAAGATAGAGAATTTTTTTTTTTTAAGCGAGAAACCTTTTACAGAGAGAAAGTATACTTGGTTCTGCATTAGATCCCCTGTAGCTTAGTTACATTTGAGACCAGAAGTGTCCCTGATAAGAGTACCAAGTGTCTGGTTCAGAACATGTCATACAATGAGATTTAAGGAGCTCAATTTATTTAGTTTATCGAAGAAGATTGAGAGGTGACTTGATCCGAGTCTTTATTGTCTACATGTGGAAAAGACCTTTGGTACTAGAGAGCTATTTTATCCAGCAGACAAAGGTACAACAAGATGAAACTAAACACATTCAACGTGAAAATAAGGTGCACACTTAACAGTAAGGATAATTAACCCGTGGAACAAAAGTGGTTTCTCCATTGCCTTGAAGTCTTTAAATCATAATTGTATGTATTTCTAAAAGAAATGCTCTTGTTCAATCACAGATTATTGGGCTTTATACAGGAATTGCTAGGTAAGATTCAGTGGCATGTGTTAAGCAGGAGGTCCCACTAAATGATCAGATAGCCTTAAAATCTATTAAATGGAGAGGGGTCAGTCACTATAGACCTACACTTGTTTAAATGTCTATTGAACCTTATGGCATATAGGTAATTAGAAGACTTGTTATCCACAACATCACTACTAACCTCTAAAATTCTGTCTCATGATCTCTTTTATAGCTACTTATTATTAAGGCTGTGATTTAGTCATAGCAGTCACGGATTCCGTGACTTCTTCCGCTTCAGCTGTCAGCAGCTGAAGTCGGGGCTAGTGGCGGGACTGTGCACCCCTGCCCTGCAACTGGGGCTGGATGGCTGGAACCAAGACCCTGCAGGGTTGTGTGCCCCTGTCCAGCAGCTGCAGTCAGCTGCGGAGAGGGAGCTGTGCACTCCCTGTGGCTGCACCCGCGGCTTCTACCAGGAGCTGCAGCTGGGACCGTGTGCCCCTGTCCTGCAGCTGAAACAGGGGCCGTGTATCCCCCTCGCAGCTTCCAAGGGCCATGCGCTCCGCCCACCCCTGTCCTGCAGCTGCGGCCAGCTCTGGAGCGGGGGCTGTGCACCCCCTGTGGCTGTGCCCCCTGCTGCGACTGCTGTATCTGGGACTGTCAGTTCCCCCTCCCCCACATGAAACCCCATTCCTCCCCCCTACTTAGCCCTGCGTCTGGTTATTTTTAGTAAAGTCACGGACAGGTCACGGGCTCCGTGAATTTTTGTTTATTGCCCGTGACTTGTCCGTGACTTTTACTAAAAATAACTGTGACAAAATCTTAGCCTTACTTATTACATATTTTAATTTCTTTTCAGTGCCTTTACGGAAGATAAGATTTAATGATGGGAGTTAGGCATTTAGGCATACACACTTTTGCATGTGGAATATAGAAACAAATTTCAGTAATTTTTGTCTTACAAAATCTAGCCTTTGAGTCCATTTTCAATACTATGGAAGAGTGTAACTTCCCATTAAATTATGTCTTGAGTACTTTGTTCCCGTATATATATATATATATAGATAGATATAGATATAGATATATATAGTAGTGTTTTAGTCTAACATGTTTGTTGATATTAAACAGGTTGTACCAGATAATTGTATAAACCTTTCTCTTCTAGCTGTGAATGTGGACCCTTCCAAAACAGAATATACCCTCTCCTCCTTATCCAGTGACACTTTATACATGGTGAAGATGGAGGCACATACAGACGAAGGAGGCACAAGTGGTCCTGTATTTACATTTACTACACAAAAGTTTGGTAAGAAGTGATCAGATAAAATGTATAGGGACTCATTTTAAAACAGATTAGTCATGCAGTTGCTCTCTTATTTTATACAAACAATTTTTGTTTCTTCTAGTAATGCCTAAGGCCCCAAACTTATACAGCTCCTTTGTACAATGAGTTCTACGGACATATAGTAAAGGGCATTCTTCCCTAAATGTTCTGTGTTCGTAATTTAAAATAATATGTAACAAATGGGGTGCTGAGAAGGGGAGAGGATCACATAAGAGTAATGCAGGTATTTTTTTTTTCATAGACTAGCTGTGTGCACAGTTTTGTAGGTATAGTGTCCTTTTCTATTGCAGGCAGATGGTTGGATCTGTGACTTAAAAGTCAAGTACTGCTTTCTTAGGTGCTTTAAATATGTTATGAACTCTTCTAAACTGCAACTGAAGATTCTCCCCAAATATCACAGACTCACTTCACTGCTATATTGCTCTATGTTCCTATAATGAGAAGGTGCTGAAAGTGGGATTTCTTTGTTACCCCTACTCATGTAAGTTCATAGTTCTTGTAATGTATGCAGGGCTGATACAATAAGCAAAATTAGCTAAGAATGTTGGCTATAAAAAGACTCACTGAGACTTTAAAGATAACAAAATAGATCATATTTCAGTTCAATTCTACTAGGGTATAATCTTGTAAGCTTTATGGCTCATGACAAGACAACACTGTATGTACTAGTCTGTTTTTTCCTTTTGGAATGATTGTCAGAGAAAATGCTGCTGAGCACCTTTTCCAAAAACTAAAGTTGCTTTTTTTCCCTTTTTTAGGAAAAGGAGAAATAGAAGCCATAGTTGTACCTGTGTGTCTGGCATTCCTGTTGTCCATCCTTCTGGGAGTATTGTTCTGCTTTAACAAACGGGACTTGTAAGTACATATAGCATGAATTTCTATCACATTTTTACTATATGTGAGCATGACAGTAATATTTCACTGTAATTTACGTATCATGGGCCTGAGTCTCATCTCTCACTGATTTGTATCTGTGAGAAACTCCTTTGAAGTAAGTAAAGCTGCACCATATTAAAACAGGTTTGGGAGGAGGGCAGGAATTGGTTCCGTGTTCCTCTTCGAGATATGGAGACTTTTGCTATAACAGTGCTGTAACAATACTTCAAAGAGCTCTTTTTAAAACGATTGTTCAAGCCTATTAACTGAGTGTGATAGGAAATTCTTGCTTTTCCTTGCTAGTTCTTGATTTTCAGTATAAACTGAAATTTTTGATCGCCTGAGTTTCATACAGTTAATACACCATTAAGGAATTCTTTACATCCCACCAAAAAAACCTATTTTTCACAATCTGTGTAATAAAATGAGTTAAATAACGTAAGCCAGCTTTTTTTGAATGGGGAGGCAAAGGCACCACACCACTGGAAGATGTCTCCCTCTCTCTTCCTTGTAGCTTTTTCTGTCCTGTCTTTTATCTTTTTCAAAAACTCTGCTCCAAGTAGTAGCTGCTGGGATAGACACTGATTTTCTGAGTTCCCTGGGGGTGCTTGACTCCCCGTTCGATTCCAGGCCCCGCCCCGCCCCCACTCCACCCCTTCCCCAAAGGTCCCACCCCACCTCTTCATGCCCTGTTCTGCCCCCTCTCCCAAGCACACCCCGCCCTCGTTTCGCCTCTTTCTGCCCCCATTCCTCCCTCTCCCCCTCAGCGCCTGCTGCTGAACAGCTGATCCTTGGTGGGCGGGAGGTGCTGCAGGTAAGGGAGAGAAGCTGATCGGCAGAGCCTGCCAGTGGGTGCTGAGCACCCACTTTTTTTTTTTTTTTCCTGTGGGTGCTCCAGCCCCAGAGCACCCGCAGAGTCAGCGCCTATGGCTGCTGGCACGTTGCCTTTGGCTCGGGAAATATATAAACTGTCTTTATGCCTGGTCACTTGGCTAAAGAGTACCCTTCAGATATCCCCAACAAAATTAATTTTTTTCATAATGGGGCTCTACCAATCTACCTTTACTTGTCCCTCCTACAGCTGCCTCTCAATGGGCCTTAGCTGAAAGACTATCTGGCAATGCCTGTTAACTAAAACTATTTACTTGTCTTCCCTTTCTTTAGCAAAGAGGTTTAAACAGCTAGGAGCAGCCATCACATTGTATTCTATAACTGTTTTAATATTTGATGGTCTTTACAAATTACTGGGTTTTGATAGCTGGTTATGTTTAAGGAGCTTGTCGCTATTTCATCAGGAAAAATGTCATGAACCAGTTTCAGCTGGATTGTCTTTAAATGTGTGTGCATTTTTTCTATATTTTTTTCTATTTATTTATATTTTTAATTGCAAAGTCTGTCTAGACATTTGTGACACTCCTCACCATGGCATCAGAGCATCTCTGTCAGCATGGTCCATATATGTGTTTTAAAAAAAAGAAAAGAAAAAAAAACAGAGCCAAAGATATTTACTTTTTCCAGTATATTGAGTAATGCTCATCCAGTGAGTTTTAACTGTCACTTTGTGCCTTCAAAAGTGCTATAGGTTTATTTTATGACCTCTCCCAAACCCCCTACTATTCTGTTTTGCTTTTGTTCATCTTATTTTATGTGGGTTGGGGAGCCCCAAATAGAAATGTCACAAAACTAGGCTATAAAGCCAGTCTTCTCAACTTGCCGTGAAATGAAGTGGCAGTGAGCATGAAGCGTTCTAGGTATGACTTTGCAAATGAGCACACCAGACGTCAAATGTGACAGGACAAAATCGGCATCTGTAACACTTCTGTCAAATATTTTAAAAGACCAGTAATTGTACATTAAGAATATAAAGCACAATTGTAACCATGTTTGCAAGTTTTGAGGGTTCAAGAAATGTATTTTCCTTTCTTTTTTTTTTTTCATCCTCTTGTAGAATTAAAAAGCATATCTGGCCTAATGTTCCTGATCCTTCCAAAAGTAACATTGCTCAGTGGTCCCCTCAAACTCCAACTAAGGTAAGAGTGAATCTTTATGATAGTACATAAAATACCTTAAGAATAAACTGACCAGTAGGAGCCCTCTAAATGGGTATTCAAAGAGAACTTGGATTTTCAACCTGTTAATCCTGAGATATAGGAGGAAAATTTTATTTGAGTACCATCAATGTGTTCAGCATTAGGCAGATACAGTCCCTATCACAAGGAGCTCACAACCTATATTGGATTCTGTTAATATGGGGCTAATTTTAAGTTTCGTAGGTTTAAGGTTCAGGGCTTGATTCTTTTCTCACTTCCCCAAATGTGTAAATCATGAGCAACTACATGGAAATCAGTAGAATTGTTAGAGAGTTGAGAATTGGAAATATAATGAAATATAAATACAAAGAGAGGGGTACAGCAGATATTCCCATCTGTGTGTGGAGTGGCAACAAGCTGGCATGCTACACAGTAGTGGAGATGGGGAAATTCTGATCAAGAAATCAGGACAAACTCTAATGAAAATTCCTATGAGATATTTAATATGCAGGTAGAGGAGATAGCATTTCTGTTGTAAGGCCTTAATCTGAAATAATTCTGCAGGATATAATGCATGGTGCTCAATTTATTCTCAGTATCACAGAAAAGTAAGGGTTTGGGTAGACCCTTCATGAAACTCTGGCTCCAGGGAGTCTGTGTACTTAAGACTTTGATACTTGGAAATGTAAACCACATTTTCCATCTTATGGCAAATACTCAAGAGGAACTGCCAAATTCTGCAGTGAGCAGAGCCTGTGGGAGTCTCAAAATGCATAAAGAATAGAAAGTGAGACACCGTGACTCTTTTTCCCTCATAGGCAACACCTAACTTCTTTTTTTTCTTTTCTTTCAGCATAATTTTAGTTCCAAAGATCAGATGTATCCAGAAGGCAGCTTTACTGATGTAAGCGTGGTTGAAATAGAAGCAGATGACAAGAAGTCTTTTTCAGAGCAAGATCTAAAACCCTTCAACTTGCTTAAAAAGGAAAAAAATACTTCAGAGGGGCATAGCAGTGGTATTGGAGGATCCTCATGCATGTCTTCTCCTAGGCAAAGTGTTTCTGACAGTGATGAGAGTGAATCTGCTCAAAACACTTCAAGCACTGTACAGTATTCAACTGTAGTACTCAATGGCTACAGAGACCAAATTCCTTCTGTTCAAGTCTTTTCAAGGTCTGAATCCACCCAGCCGCTGCTAGATTCAGAAGAGAAGCCAGAAGATAACCCAGGAGGAGGTGAAAGTGCAACTCCAAGGCAGCAGTATTTCAAACAAAATAGTAGTCAGGATGAAACCAATACAGATGGGTCACATTTTGAAAGAGCAAAGCAAGTTACTTCTCCAATAAACGAGGAGGATCTTGTTGGACTTACAGAATTACAGATATCAGATCACAGTTCACAACCATGTGGCTCTGGGCAAGAGAAAAATAAACCTGAATCTGCTTTGGCAGATGTGTTAAGCCCAAGTACTGAGGGACAGATTCTGAGACTGGAAACGATGGGGATAAACACAGCAACAGTTGATGAGATACCAAAAAGTTACATGCCACAAACTGTAAGGCAAGGGGGCTATATGCCCCAGTGAAAGGAGAGAGACTGGCTCTGTTAGGCCTTCACTAGTGCCTGATCCATTTCTTTTTCCCCTGTGTTTCTGATGAGTTAAGCTAAGTATTTTTATCTGATTTCAGATAAAAATATTCAGATTCATTTAGTGAAGAGAATTTGATGGAGGGTACATGAGTACTATATTTCATTGGGATATTTCCAGTCCAGAATTACTGGAGGTCCTCCTATAAGCACTACATAGATTCTCTTATTTGTCTGAATAATTGAACAGGCCTTTGTGCTGCCTTGCAGTTTTGTTTGTCTTTGTAATGTCACATTTAAACTCAATGGATTGAAAGTAGCAAGTTTTATTCTGTTACATAGGCCAAGGGGCATCTAAGAGAAAAATTCGAGGAGCCTTCTGGCTGTGCATGATATTAAGATGCCTACTTTGGATAAGCTTGATTTAGACCAGAGTTTGTTCCTCCAAAGGGAAAAAATGAAAGTACAGTATTCTATATTTTTAAAAAGTTATCCAGTGACTAAACAATTTCGGCCCACCTTCATCCCTGACTAACTCTGTTGACTTCAGCGGAGATACAGAAGGGATGAATTTGGCCAATATTTGTAATGCAATAGCATCAGACTAATGTCTCAAAGTATTTTAGGCCTCATATAAAGAACTGTAAAACAAAGGACTGAAGTACTTGTCACAAATTGCAATCAAAATGCCATCACTGTTTAACTCCCTATGAATGCTAGTGTAGTCATCAGTATTCTGCCCCTCTCTCTCTCTCTCTCTGTCTATATATATATATATATATATACACACACACACGTTTATATACAGTCACCCGTATATAGAAACTAGACATAAAAACTACCGATCTTGTAATCTGAGCCAAATGCCTGGCAATTAAAGTTTCATATTTAGCATTAAAAACTTTGAAGGAAAATGTAGGTAAGAAAACCTGCCCTGTAGGCAAATTGAAGTGTTTATTTAAAAATGAATATCTGTTTATCTCAAATCACTGACTAACCATACCATATATCTTTGTTTTAGAATTTGCCCATTTACCATACAAGGTTTGGGCAGGGAAAGGCAAGAAGTAATAAAATGTAATATTCTAAAATGAATTAGCATGTGTAGGTTTAGCTGTTACAAATGGTTTAGAAAAAAAGTACTACTTCCTTTTTGCTGTGCTGCCAATACTGGGATTCTACACTGTCCTTGCTACAGTGTAATGAGCTCACTGAAACCAAAAGTGGCATAAGGAAAACCATACCATGCTGTAGTAAGGCACTGATATTGCTGATACTTCGAGAAAAATCTAGAACCCTGAACTTGGAAGTTGACAGGTAAAAACATCCTTCCATTTTTCATTATGAGCCTGTAAGCAAAATATCTAGATCCTGCTGCTACAATTCTTGACACCTACCTCTTTTCTATTCTTCTCCTTTCCAATTCTCTCATCCTAGAGAGGATACAGTTCCTGAAGACAACAATCCTTGATATCCTTTCTTATAGATCTTGTTACTCTGATAAAGATTTTTTTTTAAAGTTTTCCCAGATGCCATCCGATCAGCTTTACAATGTTATCTTCTTGTAACTATATCTGAACCTAGTCCATTTAGTTTTTCAGTCTGGTATTAATAAGTCATGCTCATCTCTAAATCTTTGATTCTCAGGTAATTCAGAAACACTACAGGCTGTGTTTGGAAAAATAAAACCTCATTTCATATTTAACAAAATAATTATTTTTTCACAAGATCTCTGTACATAAAGATTCATCTTCCTGTAGGTCCTCAAATGCAGTGGTTCCCAACTGTGGCCCATATACCACTGGTCTGCAGAGTACTTGCTGGTGGGATGTGGAGAGCTATAGTTTTAACTTTGCTCATCTCCATCTGCTAACTCCCGTTGAAGGGCAAGTTTAAATTTACCGAACTCTCCATGTAAGTAGTTGCTATCATTGCCACAGGGAAGTTACACAGTAATGTTAATGAGAGTGTTGACATGGTCCATGAGACTCTCTTTAAGATGCATTCCACATTGTGGAAACTTTAAGATCATCTGTACTAGGATATCTGGAAAACCTTTTGTTTTATTCATTTAGTGCTGCAAAATTCCTTATCCTACTGACATGTTTCTCTCAGTAATAACGTATCCTGTCTTTGGTACCCAGAAATGTAAGGGTTGCAGTATTGCTGTTGCAGCACACTCTGGTTTTGTTTTTCAGAAACTCCTCCATAGCATTCAGTTGGGTGGTCTGCCCATCTGGAATTTTTTTTCTGGGGACAAGGACCCAACAGCATCCAACAAGCCTTTAGATCTCCCCAGATGATGTAAATCTGCAATATGAATCATAGTACTCCAAAGGCCAAACTGTACCCCTTTACTAGAATACATCTTTGTAGCACATAAATTAGAATTTAGGAACTAATTTCTTCTTCATCTGGTATGTGTAGAAGAATTGCCCATTTCAAAGGGTCCTGTGAAGCTTGCAATTGAAGCTGTATATTCTGTTTTGAGGGTTTCCCTAGGTAAAGTACATGCTGGCCAAAAAGATGGATCGGACGAACCCTGAAAGTATGTGTGTTAAGAGCCTCAGCATCCACATTCTTAATGCTGCAGCCTTTGTGCTCTTATCCCATTAACTTCTACTGAGACTTAACCAATTAGGTTGCTGGTTTCTGACTTTCACAAACACTAGTGTTTAGGTTTCAGAGTAGCAGCCATGTTAGTCTGTATTCGCAAAAGAAAAGGAGGACTTGTGGCACCTTAGAGACTAACAAGCTTTAAGCTTATGCTCAAATAAATTTGTTAGTCTCTAAGGTGCCACAAGTCCTCCTTTTCTTTTTAGTAGCGTTTAGAGACCTGAGTGTCTTCAGATACAGTTTTAGGAGCTCTTTCCTCAAGCCAGTGATACAGGCTCTTTATTTCATAGCACATAAAGTATTTTTGAAGGATGAGAGTGGATGAGCATTTACTCTTAACATTGCAATCATGCTCTGATTTGTGTAAATGGAAGCCATTTCAGACTCATTGTTTTAAATCCCAGATCACCTCCTGCCAAAATTAAATGTAATCTCAGAAGAAAAGAGAATCCCATTTTTAAGAGGAGCGCCCAGCAATGATAGTTCTGAGCTAGTACTAGTGGTATCTTATATTCAGCATTACTACAGATTAATAGTAGTTGTCTTGCTATTGTGTGAAAGACACACACACCCCCCGCCTCCAGGAACAAAGCTCTGTGTTTCTCATTACTATTTAAATTTCAGTATTTAGACTGATGCAGAAGATAGAAATAAAAGGAAAAGGTAGTAAATCCACATCTATGTAGATGAACTCATAAAATTCACAACAGGTAAAAGCAATGAGCAGTTACAGCCTGTTCATGACATTTTTGTCTGTGCCAAAATTATACACTGTGCAGTGTTCAGCTTTTGACCTGAAATAGTTAACTTTAGTTTTGTACTTTTAAGTCTGGAAAATACTCTTACACTTAATTTTATATTGGACACTGTATCTTGCAAGCAGTTTTTAAAATGTGGATGTGCATTAACAGTCTACCTAGTCTTCTGACTATTACTATACACACAAAGGCAGACTTTTTTTTTATTATGGTGCACTTCAAGAAAAAATAAAGGCATTATTAAAATAAAACTACACTTAACACTGACATTGCTGTGTGCCCATTTTGATTAATTGCCTAGACTGGCATGCCTCAGATGGGAAAGTAGAAATCTTGTAAAGTATGTTATTTGTTCAACAGCAGGGAACATGGAGAGTTAAGAATAAGCATCTTTTGTGCACCAGCACACTTTGAATGTCTGCGTGATGCAAATTAGCTAGTTGCTTGTCTCTTTATTCCTATAACTATAAATGTTTTTTTAATACCATACCATAATTAACCATGGCTTGGTAATATTCTGTCCGGCTGCAGCTGGGATCTGTTGGAGATCCTTTGTCTAAATAGTCAACCCAGACAAAGCCCCAATCCTTGGCAGTAGCCAAGGATTGCAAGGCATAGCCTGGGGGCAGCAGAGCAGAAGTGACTTTAAGCCACCTTTGTGTTCCTCAGAATTGGGCTGGCTGTGCACCATGCTAGGTGCCTGGCTTAAGTTACAGCAGCCTGAGGATCACACTAAGGTTGATTGTCAGGGGTGGCTGGGACATTGGAGTGTGTGGCTGGGGATTCCTTATTTTGGCATTTGGGAGAGTGTTGGCACGGGTGATTATATGAGTTATTCAGCACCAGGGAACCCCACTGCAGTTTGCGTGGAAGTGAGTCTCCTATGGCTGGGTTTAGAATCCTTCTGCACCAGCAGCGCAGCTGAGGATTGAAACCTAAATCAGCCTTTTGGTGTGTGAATATGATGTGCCTGCTGCTGCAAGCCCTCTTGTTGACTTCAGTAATAGCTGTCATGCAGCTCTTTGGGGTACAGAGCCCTAATCATTGTCTGTGTTCTTATATCATTCACATCATTGCAGTGCTTGAACCCTGTTGACTCAACCGAAAATAGTTTCCCAAGCTGTTTATGGTCCATGGAGACCTGAATGAACATGGGATGCTCTTCCTTGTTTCTAGTTATTTAATTGCATTAAAAAAGGCTAAAGTAAATTTCCTGATATTATTTTTCCATATAATCAGTTGCTACCATTGGGACTGTCTGTCATGTGAACCCCATTCCTCCCAGTCTCTTTGCTAAAATGTGCTCCCTTCTAACGGGCAAACATTTTGACAGCCTTGTCTTAACCATTTACGTCTAACTTTACTACTGCACTAAAAGTAAATTTGACACTAAAAATGCTGCTATTTCAGTTTTCTTTGGCTGTCACAGGGATCGGCAGCCTTTGGCCCGCACCCGTGCCGCTTCCTGCAGCCCCCATCGGCCTGGAGCGGCGAACCACAGCCAGTGGGAGCCATGATCAGCCGAACCTGCGGGCGCTGCAGGTAAACAAACCGTCCCAGCCAGCCAGCAGATTTCCCTGACGGGCCGCATACCAAAGGTTGCCGATCCCTGGGCTATCATAGGCTTGCAATTCATTTTAAATATAACAAAATGCATTGCTGAAGTCTCTATTTTAGGCATCATCCCATTTCAATTAAGGGCCAAGCAGAAACTTAACATTTTCTCATAAACTTGGTTCATGAAACAGAAAACTGCACTTTGTGGAGTGTGGGGGCGGGGTGAGAAGAGTTTTTGAAGCCAGGGACTCATGAAACTCTTGATTCATAAATCTTGGCTGTGCGCTCAAAAAAATAAAGTAAGTAGAAAAGGTGAAGCTATTGTTCTACCAGCCTATTCTCAATATTTGCTTCCTCATTTATCATTGATTTTGCACACTAAACCATTCTTTAAGGGAAAGCAAGGATTCTCCATTTTCATTGTATTGAATCTAATCTAAAAGTAATTTCAACATGTCTGTTCTTGAGAAGCTGATACTTTGTGAGGGCCCAATCCCAAAGGGTGCTGAGCCTCATCTCCTGTTGACCTTAGTGTCCGCGGTTGCCAACACAGCAGAGAGCTCCTCAGCATGGAGCCCTTAGCAATTTCACATTTGCTTTAAAGAGATCTTTGCAAATAAGGAATGCAATAAAAGCGTCAATACTTTAGAAACACATTTCTTCTGCAATGGATTTAATATAAGTAGATAACACTAGAGCTGTGATAACGATAATGAGTAGAACAGTTTGACTTCCATCTTGTTTTATGGACTTAGATGTCTTGCAGGCAGTGCATTACCTGTAATGGTTACATTTCTTTGTTGACAATTACAAACTTACTGGCTTTTAAAGCAGTAAATGAGCAGCCTTTGCTATTTCGTTTCAGATCACACCTCTTTTTTGTCTTTTCCGTGTCAAAACTTATTCCTTAAGGGGACACTATCAAAGTGCAATTTAGTGGGGGGGTTTTCTTTTTTGTTTTAAGTTAAGTAGTAGCAGGTACTACACCTACCCATTAAAACTTTGCAGTCACATTTTCCTAATTATAAAATATTTTCCTGAATGTGTGAAAAAATGCAATAAAAGGGGAAACTGTGAACCTGAGGATGCAAAGTATTTTTTTTCCCACTCTAGTGCTCTTCATTGTTCCAAATCAAATGATTTTTTAAAGGTTGTTCCTTTTAGCATGTTGTCTGCCCTCTGACAGGTAGACAGGAAGGGAGTGCATTTCAAATCTAGGTGTGAAAGCACATGCACAATACTTGTGCTTCTCTATACTCAGTGCAGTAAAAATTTAGCCTAAAATATTGATATGGCAATGAGTTACTAAGTAACAAACTGGCTGTCATATTTTCTTACTGGGTTCCAAAGGCAAGACTACTAAATATTAAATACTGGTGGGTGATTATATGGGCATCTAGACAACCTCAGGCATAGGCCACAGACGCTTTCTTGTTAATGAAAATGTCCAACACAATTTCAAGACCTCTGTAACATTTGACAGTGAATGTAAATACCAAATGGAGTTTAATACTGTTTATATATTCAGAGTAATTATGGCTTGCAAAACTAATATTGATTTTGTATGCCAGCTCTCAGTAATTCATTTAACCAGAATTTAAACTCATAAGTGCTGCTTAAGCCTCCTCTGTATAGCAACATGCTGAAATCACATTCCAGTATTAATCCCTTTGCAAGCTACTGCATGTTTATTGTTATGTAAGTGTTGTGAATTGTGCTGTCAACAATTTTTATTGTAACTTTGAATGTCTGTCTCCTCTTTACTGTATTGTACCTGAACGTTGCTTTTCTATAACTATATTTTATAAAGTAAAAAAAAAAAAAAAATCCCAAACCTGCCATTACTCTATGTTTGCATTTGTCAGTGTTGTCCTAAGATTAACTGTGTGTATTGACATTGAAGACGAAGAAGTTTGAACTTTTTTTTGGCTTTCTACAGTTGTTATGCAACTATTGCATCTTGGCCACTGTACCCATAGGCTAAAATCAAAAAAACTTTCCAGAGGTGGAGATGTCTTTTTAACATGAGATTGAGCAAAAGCATGTGAGTATATATTGGAGCACCGGCTATACTGGTGGGCACTGAACTCTTTTCTAGTTGCTTATGTCCTGCCTTTTACCACTCTGGTACCACGTGACAATGGCAACTGGTCTGTGAGACAGTGTAGCCTAGTGAAAAGAGTCATGGGCTGGGAGTCAGAAAACCTGTGTTGTGTTCGTGGGTTTGCTTGACTAGATGTGACACTGGGGGGGCAAGTCAGATAATAAACTAGGTATTGTCAGGAAAGAATATGCCATTGTCTGATAGTTAGCAGAGAACTTGTTGAAAGTTTGAGGATAGAGCTCCAGGCAGTGTCGTCTGTGACTAAGTTTAGTGGGAGTAAAGATGTCAAAATCAGGCCTTTACTGGAAGGCTACAACCCTAATTGAGTCATACAGACAGATATGCTTGTTTTCCAGCATGTTGGGCTTCTCCCATGGAGGAATTATAATAGTCCATGTAAAATCTAACTTGTTCTGATCTACATGCGATGCATCCTCAGCCAAATTGTGTTCTGACACTTGACTTCGTGTATGACCAACGATGTGGTGGGGGTGCAAATGGCTGTCATTTAGGACAGAGTGTGGCCTATTGAGAGTTTTTCCGGCGGGGCAGGGAGTTGCGTAGCAGCACCGGGGCCGGGCGGGCTGTGGCCGCCTCTGAGCCCTGCAGGGTCCCGGAGCAGCCTGAGGAGCCGGGGCTCGGCGCGGTACGTGGGGGGGGGGGGGGGGGGTTTGGGATGGGGAAGGGGCGGGGGATCGGGAGGGGGGGAAGGGTCTGGGAGGGGGGTCGGTCAGGGGAAGGAGGATCGGTTGGGGGAAGGGGCAGGGGGGCTGGGGGAGGTGGCCAAGGACGAATGGTCTGGTGGGGGGCTGTGGAGAGAGGCAGAGGGGGGCCCTTAGGGCGCTGTCCGGTTATACAGGGCCCCCCCAGGTGTGTGGGGTGGCCACAGGGACCTGGCTCGTTCAGGGCAGTGACTGGGACTCTTGCTGCCAAAACTGTTTTTTTACAAGTTTGGTGATTAAGCAAATAACCCGATTTAAAAACCCCAAGATCCTTCCCCTGCCCTGTGCGTCGGCCCCAGGAAACGAGCTCTAATTCGTCCTGACGAGTGCCCTCTGACTTTAATGTCTGGTAATATTTCATATCCTCCGCATCAACCTGGCCCAGGCTGGTGGAGTCTGAGCTGCTTGGGCTGCTGCTAAATTGTTCCTGAGAAAATGGGGTGAAATCACTGTGGTTTGGGGAATAGGGAGGTTCTGCCTCCTTGTGTTGCATCATAAATGCCTGGTGCCGCTCACAATAAATGCTCTCCCAATAGGTTCCCACGGTTACTTTTTAATTGGGCAGGGAATTGTCGCTGTTATGGTGAATTATTGAAATGTGTAGCCTCTAGGTGCTACTTTAATTCAGGCAGGATTGTGGCCCTTTTTTTTCTATACCCCCCAGGCAAGCACAGTCTAGAACACAGTGGCATACAGAGACAAGAGGTGAGGGAACTGATCAAATATATACAGTGTCTATATATGAATTATATAGACACTCTACACTGATAAAAGGGACTGTGGAGAACATTTAGCACAGGGGTCGGCAACCTTTCAGAAGTGGTGTGCCGAGTCTTCATTTATTAACTCTAATTTAAGGTTTCGTGTGCCCATCGTACATTTTAACATTTTTAGAAGGTCTCTTTCTATAAGTCTATACTATATAACTAAACTATTGTGGTATGTAAAGTAAATAAGGTTTTTAAAATGTTTAAGAAGCTTCATTTAAAATTAAATGAAAATGCAGAGGCGCCTCCCCTCCCACCTCCCCCGCCGGTGGCCAGGACCTGGGCAGTGTGAGTGCCACTGAAAATCAGCTCGCGTGCCGCAGGTGGCCTACCCCTGATTTAGCACGTTGTGGTTTTCTAAGTGCTGTATGAATCTGTTGTCTTTCAGAGCTCAGTTGTTTGCTCAGGCCTTTGAGGAAGGGTCTGGGGCGCTGTTCCCTCTAAGCTGTGCGCGCACACACAGATCCTAAACCCCGCGCGCACAGCAAAACACCACGCGCACAAAAATTGGCACAGAAGAAATTTTTTTGCGCACACGGCCTGTCAAAAATTAGAGGGAACGTTGGTCTGGGATGTGGGGAAGAGGGGACTGAAGTGGAATAGAGTTTATGGAAGGGATGATATGATGGCATAGCCTAATTTTGGCAATTAATTGATCTTTGACTATTAGCGGTAAATATGCCCAATGGACTGTGATGGGACACTAGATGTGGTGGGATCTGAGTTACTACAGAGAATTTTTTCCTGGGTGTCTGGCTAGTGAGTCTTGCCCACATGCTCAGGGTTTAGCTGATCGCCATATTTGGGGTCGGGAAGGACTTTTCCTCCAGGGCAGATTGGCAGAGGCCCTGGGGGGTTTTCGCCTTCCTCTGCAGCGTGGGGCACGGGTCACTTGCTGGAGGATTCTCTGCACCTTGAAGTCTTTAAACCATGATTTGAGGACTTCAGTAGCTCAGACATGGGTCAGGGGTTTTACAGGAGTGGGTGGGTGAGATTCTGTGGCCTGCGTTGTGCAGGAGGTCAGACTAGAGGATCATAATGGTCCCTTCTGACCTTAAAGTCTATGATTCTATGAGTGCAATAAAGTGGAGCAGGAAAAAAAATGAAAAGCTGAAATAGTACTTCTAACAGCGTTGAGGACGTTCGTAAAATACTGGAATGGGAGTGAGTATAAAGAGCTGAGGAGTGTAGCTCTTTATACAGAGGAGAATACATTGAACACACTAATAACGAGGAAATAACTTATTCATAAAATTCTGCTCTTAAAAAGTTAGACCCAGTGTTCATGTGCTAAAACTTTTACCCACTTGTTCTGCATTTACTGGACTCTCCCTGCAAATGAAGTGATGGAGACACACAAGCAGACTAAATAGCCATTTGCTGTGCAATCACAGTTACAGCACTTGCAACTGTAAAATTTATATCTATGCATGGAAGACCACAGGCTTCCCTTCCTTAAATTACCTGCCCACTAAGAATTTGGGACTAAATAGATAATTCTTTGTGGCTGCAATTCTGTTGACTTCTCAAGACTGATCAAATCCCAGCATACCAGGGCTTGCCTTTCTTAGACATCTTTTTCTGCTTCTTGGGGGGTGAACCCTCTTACGTTAAGATAAAACCTTAAATAATGTATTTTACTATGGTAGTGTCTGTTGCCATGGCAGGTAGACATTTTGCTTTATATATCATGAGAATGGAAACTAGGGGCAGAACAAAAAGCAATGGATCATATTAGAGGCAAAATAAATGTATCTTAAGACTTAGTTAACATGGGGAATGTAATCTAAAAAGTCTATTTGAAGAGAGATGGTAGCTAACGTACGTGACTGGGACAAAGGGAGTCTGGGTGCTCCTAGCTATGCCATCAACTTGATGTGTGACTTTCTGTAAATCACTTAAACTTTCTACATCTCAGTTCCTTCATCTGTAAAAGGGGATGTCCCTTACCTTCTATGTTGAGATTAAAATCATTGTTTGCAAAGCATTTTGTGATCCTCAGACAAAAGGTGCTGTCAGTGGCTTTCATTTTCAAGAGTGGCAACTGAGGACAAATATGGAGTGGGAGAAAGTGGCAGTTTTCTCTCTAGCAAGGTATTTTCTGACTTCAGTGGGGTCGTGTAACTTTTTACCGAGAGCTGAATTTGACTCATCTTTAACACTTGACTTACATGTAGGCCAATCATGAAAACCACTCTTCCCCCACAGTTTGTATTATTTCTATCTCCCAAATGTCTTATACCACCAAGTAAAATAAAATGGAACAGTAAATAAAGTTCACCATAAATTGAGGTGCAGTCTATACTTCAGTGTTAATTAGCATATAATTCAAATAGACTCTGACCCTTTTCCCTTTATAGATAATTCCTGAGAAAGTCTTCAGGTTTAAAATGCTGCTGTATTTTTAGTATGTTGTCTTGATAACCCCTTCGTTCCAGCTGGGACTCCTTAAGTAGCTGCACTGGCATCTTTTTATTCTGTATATCGGCATCGTCCACTCTCAAGAAGCAATGCAGCTCCTAGGAAGGGTGTGAAACCAGTTAGTCTTCATCTGGACATACGCTGAACACAGCTGCACTCTGACTGCGTAGGCACAAGATCAGCAGTTAGTTTAATGAACAGGGTAATAGCTAGTGAGTGCTGGAAACTTGAACCTACTTATTTAAACAGTTACTGGAACCCACAGAACTGAAAGTGAACAGGGAGTGACGGGAAGGGTTTGCTTTCTACAGGAAATACATACTGATGTAGAATACTCATCAAAACAATATAACCGTGCCAGCTTTCAGGGAGTACAGATTTGGCTCCATTAACATAATTGTGGAAGAAAGGAAGCAGGCAAGCAAAGTACAAGTAGGTAACCCTTAGCTCCTCTAAGGGACAAAGTTGGTATAGCAGGCCAGTACTGAAATAGCTGTATTCACAAAGAATGTTTTTATCTTAAACCATCAGTAACATTATCTACTTATTTTTCTAAATAGATGCACTGTTTATAATTTTTTAAGGTAGTCACCATGATACGCGAAATGACTCCCTGGCCCTTCATGTTCACAAAACAAGAACTAGCTTGGGCCAGCAGCCCCATAGCGTATAGAAAATTAACTCGAAGGTTGAGATTTTTTTCAAAGGAGATGATGGCATTACAGGCCTAGCTCCCTTTGAAAGTCAGTGGGAGCTGGGTTCCTAAGAGTGGTCGGCACATTTAGCAAATCCCAGGCCAACCTGGCTCTGTTGTTCTTCAGCGTGACGGGATGAGCCAGTTACTGCCAGCTGAGCAGGAAAGAGAGCAGTTGCCTTGGAATAGCTCCAGGGTCTACTCCATGTTCCTGAGCCTGCCTACGGCCAGCCGCTCCCCGCGACTGTGATGTTGTTCAGCACTCTACAGCCTCAGGCTACCGGGGGAAGCACTGTTTGGACTTTGCAGCACATCAAATGGATACAGCACCTGTCCCTACAAACGCTACACAACACTTGGTTTTATGTGTGGTGCTGAGTATTAAACAGCCTAGACACCACAATTACCCGGAGTGGGGGCTGTTCTCTCTTTTCCTGTCAGCACAAAGCAACCTAAAAGCTGTAGGTTGCAACGAAGATCCTGTGCCTAGCTCTAGAGAGACATTTCTATGCACCCTTTTGTCAGAGACAAGATGGCAACTTAACCCTCACCAAGACGAAGGATCAGACCCCTCCTCTCCCCCACTGCTGTGCTCCCAGGCTCCAGTGAAAACACTTAACTAGATGATGGCAAATAGTCTGGCTGAAGTTCAATGCTCAAGTAATTTGAGTCCAGGCCCATTGTTTGCAAAATTGGACTGTGCTGAGTTCTAACTCCAGGGGCATATTGCAGCTTCTCACGTATGGCTCCATGTAAGTCATGATGAGAGGCACCACACAGGGCCAGCGTCAGGATCTTAGAATGTGGGTCACATTTCAATAAAATAAATGGAGAGGCTAGGGAATGGGGTGGTGATGATGTCTTTATCCTGTAATCTTTGCAGAGGAGGGAATCTTGTCTTCTATTTATTACTAAAGTGATTAGACAGCTTGGCCTCTAAATCAAATACTATGGCCCATTCCCCTGGCGATGGGAGTGTCCTATAACAGCGAGAAATTGAAGCGAGGCAAATTCAGCGTGGAAATAAGTCATACCTTTTTAACAGTGAGAGGGATTAACCGCTGGAACACTTTACCAAGGGGCGTGGTCTTTTGCTAAAAGATTATGCTCTAGGAATTATTTTGGGGAAGTGCTACAGCTGGTATCATGTAGGAGGCCAGTTTCAACGAGGACAATTGTCCCCTCTGGTATTGGCATCTATGCAAAAGTCTCTGGTCCAAATCAGGCAGTGCAGAGCTTTGACTGTGGGGCTCCTGGCCATTGGGATTCTCATTTGTCATAAGAAAGGGCTGCTCTGGCTCAGAGCCCTACCATCAGGCAAGGGTTCACGGCTGAGCATACCAAGCCTCTATCTGACCTGTCCTTCAGCCACCTAAATAAGTGTGAGGCTCAGGGCCTAAGCCCTGCTCCATTCCTCTTCACGTCACTGCTGCCTAGGTGGGGGTAATGTCCAGCTCAGCTTGCTGCCTTGTGGGATGCCCTGAACATGCCCCATACAAAGCACAGAGCATCTGGGCACCTAACTCCTGGCTAGGAATTCCCCTCTGTGACTGGGCGTTAGGTGCTACGATGCCTTCGTATATTGTAGAGTTAGCCCTCAATCTTTAATACCAGAGCACGCAGGGGCGCTGACTGGGTTGCATATGCACACACACACCCCCCCCCCCCAAGGGACCATAAAATGAGACGGGAGCAAAAATACACCGTGACTGCCAGCTATAAACCCACACGTGTGCGTGCCCTGGCCTGCTCACTTTGTCAAAGAGCAGCTTTTCAATTTGTTCCCCAAGCCTTCACTTGCACTGGCTCACAATGATGATGCTGGTCATGCCAGACTCGGGGGGCAGGCCCTACGGATTATTGCACTGACGTCAGAGCAGGTTCAGGGGAGGGGGGAACAAGTGGCCCATCCCAACTACGTTTTGAACCCGAAGATTAGGGAACCAGAAATTTTCATGTCAGTTCTGTACTGGTAACACCAGCCACAGTAGGTGGCACCATGGACCTACTGTGGTCGTGCCCGTGGTCAATGAGTTGTTGTGCCTATTGCCTCCATTGTCAGTAGGGGGCAGCAGTACACTCAGCATAGCACCTGCCTAGCCCAGCTGCTACATTTAACAATGATCCATTTTACCCTTAGTATTTTGTTCCCTTTGTTTTAATTAATTGCTCTCGTTGTCAGTCAGAGCTTTCACACAAACCCCACCCACCCGCCCGAATGCATAAGTCAGTCCAGGGCCCTGTGTGTGGGTCTGGGTGGCACCAGTAGTGGCTGGCCTGGTTCAAGGAGGCTGGATCATGCCTGGCCCTGGGGGGGGGAGGAGGAAAGGGGGGGGTCGGGGGGGGGGGAGGGGCTGACGCACATACTGGGAGGCTGCGAGCATGGAGCTCTGGCTGAGACATTGCTAATGAGCCAGCATGATCTGGCAGCGGTAGCTAGCTGTAAATATTGTTATGCATGTAAGGAGCAAGGTCCCTGCTGTGGAGGCTCCATTTTTTTGGCTCCGGCCTGTGGCAGCAGGACTCAGACGCTTCCTGCAAAAGTGTCTGCAGCTTTTTCCCTGGTGGTCACACATTTCCCACTAGGCATGACCTGCAGATACGTGGAGGAGGGGGAGGTGACATACAAACCCCCCACTACCGTCTCTGACCAGGGCCCCGCCCACCATGCCTGGGTAGGGCTGGGGCAAGGTGCTGCTTTGCAACAGGCTGGGGAGAAAAGTAGGGGATTATGCAGCTAGGCACAGATTTTTTTTTGCAAGTACAGTGGTCATCCTCTAACAGGTATCCTTGGCTGCCAGGTAACACAGTGGGGCTTGGGCTATGACCCACCCAGCCCCAGTAAGGGTGAGTTGTTTAGCATGTAAAAGCCGACACTGGCTATGATTCACTGTGCAAAGGAGCAGGCGTAGGGCTTGCACTGGGGAGGGGCGGGGGACAGGGCTAGGTGCCAGGCGATAGGGTGCACCCACACATCATAGTCAACATGGCGTTGTCAGGAACAAATTATGCAAACCAACCTCATGTCCTTCTTTGCCAGGGTTACTGAGGGAAAGCTGTATAAGTGTTATAGCGTCTGACACACCTACATGCAAACTAGAGCCCTATGGTCTCCATGAAATTACTATAAGGTGAATGCATAATTGCTTGAAAGACCATACTCAGAGTGGCTATCAATGGTTTGCTGTCAACTGGGTGGGTGTGGCTAGTGGGTCTTGCAGCGGGGGTCTGGTACTGGCCAACATTTTCATTAATGGCATGGCCTGGCTTGTAGACATATAAAATTTGCATCTGACAACAAGCTGGGAGGGGTTGCAAGCACTTTGGGGACCAGGACTTGCAGTCAAAATGACCTTGATAAACTGGAGAATGGGGCTGTAACAAGCTGCCAAGTCAATAAGGACAAGTGCAAAGTACTTCCCTTAGGAAGAAAAAAATACAAATACAAACTGGGGACTAACTGTAGTACTGCTGAAAACAATCTGGAGGTTATAGTGGATCACAAATTAAACATGCACCAACAAAATGATGCAGTTGTGAAAAAGACTAGCAAGGTAATTGTTCCCTGCACTTGGCACTGGTGCGGCCTCAGCTGCAGTGTTGTGGCCAATTCTGAGTGCCACAGGGTAGGAAAGATGTGGCCAAATTAGGGAGAGTCCAGGGGAGAGTACCAAAAACAACACAAAGTTTAGAAAAAACCTGACCTATGAGGAAAAGTTAAAAAAAACCTCTGGTCATGTTTAGTCATGCAACAAGAAGATTGATGGGGGGACCTGATAACAGTCAAACATGTTAAGGACTGAAACAAAGATGACAATGATCAGTTGTTCTTCATGTCGGCTGAAGTTAGGACAAGACATAGTTTAAGCTGCAGTGATGGAGATTTAAATTACATATTAGGGAAAGCTTTTAACTATAAGGGTAGTTAATATCCGGAACAGGCTCCCAAGGGAGCTTGTGGAAGCCCCGTCCTTGGAAGTTTTTAAGAACAGGGTCGGACAAACACCTGTCAGGGCTGGTCTAGGTTTACTTGGTCCTGCCACTGTGCAGGGGGCTGGACTAGACAACCACCAGAGGTCCCTTCCATTCCTGAGATAACAGGAAGAGGCTCCTGCCCAACCAGCTGTTAGGGGATGGGAGTCCCATGCAGAACCTGACCGTGCCTCCTGGAGTCTGGGGCACTCTCAGAGTTTAGGGCTGGTGCTGCAATCCCAGCTAGGTTGGCTAAATGAATTCAGCCCACAGCACAGCTTGGCCATGGTGGGTTTTTTTAAATAGAAGCCTGGCTTTAGGCGGAAATAGTCATAGTTAGGCAGCTAATTGAGTGGCGTGTTGGCTAACAAGTGCTGAGCAGCTGCTACTGACACTACACCCATCTGTTAAGATCCTGGCCCTACTCACTGCAGCTGCTGTGCCGGGAGAGCGAGCTGGGGTGGGCAGGAGCCTCCTGCCACTCACAGTGCCAGCAACTCCTTCCAATTCACCCTGTTCTCCCTAGTGACGGAGCCTCCAACCTGCACCAGACTTTGGATCAGGCCCAAAGTCACAGGCCCGACCACACACCAGAACCCCTCCCTTCCTCCTTCCCACACAGAAGACCCCCCCTTTCTACCCGCCAACGCAGAGCCCTCTGACTTCCCCCCAACCCAGTGACCTTCTCTTGTTTCCTTTCCAACACCACCATCTCCCAAGCTGCAGCCCTTCCCCGTACCCACCAACCCGCTACCATTGAGACCCCACCAGGCTCATCACAGAACTGATCAGCTGCCATTCAGGCTCTTATCCACCCACTCCTCCTGCTACCCACCAAGCCTGCCTAACACTCACTCAGCTGGGCTCCCTCTCAGCCTCTCATCCACTCAACCCCAACTTGGCACCTGTCCATCCTTCCTACCTCCCGCCCTCCTTCTCAACAATGACATCCCTGGAAAGTTTTCCAAATCCTTGTCCAGGCAGCTGCTGGCCCCGTGAAGTCCTCCAGAGAGCGCACGCACACACACACACACTCTCTCTCTCTCTCTCTCTCTCTCTGAATGGGACACCGCTCACCCACCCCCATCCCAGCCAGCACAACAGGGCCCAGGTTTACCATGTTGAGAATCAGGTTAGAACCATAGAATCCCAGAATATCAGGGTTGGAAGGGACCTCAGGAGGTCATCTAGTCCAACCCCCTGCTCAAAGCAGGACGAATCCCCAACTAAATCATCCCAGCCAGGGTTTTCTCAAGCCTGACCGTAAAAACCTCTAAGGAAGGAGATTCCACCAACTCCCTAGGTAACACATTCCAGTGTTTCACCACCCTCCTAGTGAAAAAGTTCTTCCTAATATCCAACCTCAACCTCCCCCACTGCAACTTGAGACCATTACTCCTCATTCTGTCATCTGCTACCACTGAGAACGGTAGAAGAGAGATCCATCCTCTTTGGAACCCCCTTTCAGATAGCTGAAAGCAGCTATCAAATCCCCCCTCATTCTTCTCTTCTGCAGACTAAACAATCCCAGTTCCCTCAGCCCCTCCTCATAAGTCATGTGTTCCAGTCCCCTAATCATTTTTGTTGCCCTGCGCTGGACGTTTTCCAATTTTTCCACATCCTTCTTGTAGTGTGGGGCCCAAAACTGGACACAGTACTCCAGATGAGGCCTCACCAGTGTCGAATAGAGGGGAACGATCACATCCCTCGATCTGCTGGCAATGCCCCTACTTATACAGCCCAAAATGCCATTGGCCTTCTTGGCAACAAGGGCACACTGTTGACTCATATCCAGCTTCTCGTCCACTGTAACCCCTAGGTCCTTTTCTGCAGAACTGCTGCCTAGCCATTCGGTCCCTAGTCTATAGCGGTGCATGGGATTCTTCCGTCCTAAGTGCAGGACTCTGCACTTGTCCTTGTTGAACCTCATCAGATTTCTTTTGGCCCAATCCTCTAATTTGTCTAGGTCCCTTTGTATCCTATCCTGACCCTCCAGCATATCTACCACTCCTCCCAGTTTAGTGTCATCTGCAAACTTGCTGAGGGTGCAATCCACACCATCCTCCAGATCGTTTATGAAGATATTGAACAAAACCGGCCGGAGGACCGACCCTTGGGGCACTCCACTTGATACCGGCTGCCAACTAGACGTGGAGCCATTGATCAATACCCTTTGAGCCCGACAATCTAGCCAACTTTCTAGCCACCTTATAGTCCATTCATCCAGCCCATACTTCTTTAACTTGCTGACAAGAATACTGTGGGAGACCGTGTCAAAAGCTTTGCTAAAGTCAAGGAACAACACGTCCACTGCATTCCCCTCATCCACAGAGCCAGTTATCTTGTCATAGAAGGCAATTAGATTAGTAAGGCATGACTTGCCCTTGGTGAATCCATGCTGACTGTTCCTGATCACTTTCCTTTCCTCTAAGTGCTTCAGAATTGATTCCTTGAGGACCTGCTCCATGATTTTTCCAGGGACTGAGGTAAGGCTGACTGGCCTGTAGTTCCCAGGATCCTCCTTCTTCCCTTTTTTAAAGATGGGCACTACATTAGCCTTTTTCCAGTTGTCCGGAACTTCCCCGGATCGCCATGAGTTTTCAAAGATAATGGCCAATGGCTCTGCAATCACATCCACCAACTCCTTTAGCACTCGGCTGCAGCGCATCTGGCCCCATGGACTTGTGCTCGTCCAGCTTTTCTAAATAGTCCCGAACCACTTCTTTCTCCACAGACGGCTGGTCACCTCCTCCCCATGCTGTGCTGCCCAGTGCCGTAGTCTGGGAGCTGACCTTGTTTGTGAAGATAGAGGCAAAAAAAGCATTGAGTACATTAGCTTTTTCCACATCCTCTGTCACTAGGTTGCCTCCCTCATTCAGTAAGGGGCCCACACTTTCCTTGACTTTCTTCTTGTTGCTAACATACCTGAAGAAACCCTTCTTGTTACTCTTAACATCTCTTGCTAGCTACACGTCCAGGTGTGATTTGGCCTTCCTGATTTCACTCCTGCATGCGTGAGCAATATTTTTATACTTTTCCCTGGTCATTTGTCCAATCTTCCACTTCTTGTAAGCTTCTTTTTTGTGTTTAAGATCAGCAAGGATTTCATTATTAAGCCAAGCTGGTCGCCTGCCATATTTACTATTTCTACACATCGGGGTGGTTTGTCCCTTTAACCTCAATAAGGATTCTTTAAAATACAGCCAGCTGTCCTGGACTCCTTTCCCCCTCATGTTATTCTCCCAGAGGATCCTGTCCATCAGTTCCCTGAGGGAGTCAAAGTCTGCTTTTCTGAAGTCCAGGGTCTGTATTCTGCTGCTCTCCTTTCTTCCCTGTGTCAGGATCCTGAACTCGACCATCTCATGGTCACTGCCTCCCAGGTTCCCATCCACTTAGTTGGGATGCATTTAAAAGATGAGTGCACTCACTGGAGTGTGAGACATAGGTGCTGACTTTTGGTTTTGCCTGTGGGTGCCCCATCCCTTCCCCAAGGCCCCGCTCCCAATCTGCCCCACGCCACCTCTTTCTGCCCCTGCTCTGCCCCCTCTCCTTAGGTCTTCTCCCCTGAGCATCTCCTGCCCCCTGCTCACTCCTTTCTGCCCCCCCCCCCGCACCTTGAAGGCGAGGTATGTGTCTGGGGGGGGGGCTCATCCTCTCCCCAAAACTGGCAATTTTCAGCATATTTATAGACTTTTTATATTCTGTTATTTAATGTGTTTATCATTGGCATCTTAACAATGTATCATTATTAAAATAGTAATGAAATATATCATTACATTATCATGAATTACAGTATATTAAAAACATTACACTCAGCTACAAGCTGTCTTCACTAACATCCCTGTTTAAAGACATTATGTTCACTCTGGGCTTCACACCTGCTTAGGGCCTGTTTGGGAGCTGAGGCCACTGATGGCTGTGGGAAGAAGGTGGATGGGAGGGCCAAGCAATGGAAAGTCTTTCCCCTCTCACTGCCCCTTTCTCCTCTCCCTTCCTTTCGCTCTCCCTACCCCTTTCCCTTGTTTCTTCTCTAAGTTCTTGCTCCCCTTCCTGATGTTTCCCCCTTCTTGCTTCCCACTCATGTCCCTTTTCCCATCTCTCTCTGCTCCCCACCTCCTGGTGGCTCTCTCAAGTGCCTGCTCCCACCCACCCACTCAAAGTGGCAGAGGAGGTTCCCGCTCCTTGGGTGGGAAGGTTGCCTAGTAGTTAATGCACAGGCCTCGGCTTTGATTCTCTGCTCTGCCACAGACTCCCTGCTTAGCCTTGGGAAAGTCACCTCTTAGATCCCACCTGCCAGATGGGACTAATGCTGACCCTGCCTCCTATGCTACATCCATTCATGGCTGTGATGATGGGGGAAATGGAGATACCGAGGTGGGTAGATTTGGGCTGAATTTCTCCACAGCCAGAGAATGAGAGCCAGCTCCGCAGGGGGAATAGGAGAGAGAGGGGTTCAGGCCAGCTCCTCACAGAGTGGGGTCAGGGCTTCAGCTCTACACTTCTGCCACTAGGGTGGCTGGGGCTCCGAGCTGGGGACTTCAGCCCCACATGTTCTGCCAGGGTCCAGGGCTTCTCCTCCCCCAGCCCTGCACGGCTCCTGCTGGGGTCTGGGGCTTCTCTCCCCCGCAAGCACGTCTCCTGCCAGAGCTTCTCCCCCTCAGCATGGCTGCTGCTGGTGTCTAGGGCTTCTCCTCCCTCCCTTCCCCCTCAGGGAGGCTCCTACTGGGGTCCAAGGCTTTTCCTCCCCCTAATCCACTACTGTACCCAGCCCTAGCCTAGCTGGGGTCCCTTGGGTCACCTGGTGCCTGCTGTGGTCAGAGTGGAGCCTGGCTGGCAGGGAGCAACCAGACACGTGGAGGACATGGCCATCAGCCCAAGAGATATGGGGCAGCAGAGGGTGAGTAGGGGCTGGCAGTGCTGCTGCTGATAGCCCAGCACTCCCGCCCACACCTAACGCTAAGGCTTTTTTTTTTTTTTTTTTTGATGAGACTCACTCAGCCCTTGCTGGAGCAGGGAGGTGGGAAACAGCTGATCGCAGCTGTGCACAGGCTGCCCCTAGGAAACAGCTCAGCTGCTGAGGCACCCACAAAACAGTTGATCCCTGGCTGCCAACAGCTGGTCATCCCAGTGGGTGCAGAGCACCCCCTATTTTTTTTCCATGGGTGCTCCAGCCCCAGAGCACCCACGGAGTCGGGGCCTATGGTGTGGGTGGGAGGGAGGAAGGAAGGGCGGGAGGGTTGATGGAGAAGTGGTGGAAGGAATGGGGTGGAGGAAGGGCATGCTGAGTTTCCAAGCCACCTCCCTTGGTTTATTTAACCAGGGGAGTGATGAGAAGTTGCACCCATTAGAATCCCCATCCTCCTGGGATGGTGCAGTTGTCACCAAGAGGCAGTCAGGTTGAGTTTGGATTGACTTGGTAAGCCTGCCTCTCTTCCTTGCCCTTTGCCCAGCCTCGGCCCTTCTCTCTGACATGCTCTCCTCTCTCCCCAGGCTGAGAAAATCCAGACCCTTTCTCCAGGATCAGGGGCTCTCAACCTTGTTCTTTCTGAGGCTCCCTCAAAAGCTCCAGGGCCCACCTGTGTCACAACTGGTTTTCTACATATAAAAGCCAGGGCCTGCGTGAGGGGGTAGCAAGCAGGACACAACACAGGAGCCCCTGCAAAGCTACAGTGCTCAGGCTTCAGCCTCAACTCCGGCTAGTGGAATTCAGGGCCCCAGGCTTCCATGCAGTGGGGCTTCGGCTGGGCCCGCTTGGCAGAGCCCCTGAAACCAGCTCACGGCCCCCAGGGGGCCCAGGACCCCTGCTGGAGAACCACTGTCCAAGACCACAAAGCAACACAAAGATGAGAGGGAGCTATGCTTGCATCATTTGTGAGAAAGGTAGCTGGTAACAGGAACACATGTATCTGCAAACATGCTAGTATTTCAAATAGGACCTTGGCTTTCAGACACTGGCAGCTGAGTTCAAAACTTTGACCAGACAGGTCACAGCTGAAGGGACAGGTGCATTGTGGGATTGTTGTTGGAGGAATGTTTGTTGCAGTAGGACACACAATTAAGTATGGATGCATGCCGGGTTGTACCAAACCCAAGGCAAATTTTGCCAGTCAAACTTTCTAGCATAGACTCTGCCTCTCTCTTGGACAGCAGGCTAGGGCTCTAACTCCCTCTTTCTGAATACACAGCTACTCTGGGTTCACTTGTGTTGTGGATATATTCTGAGTGATCATTTTAGATTTTGACCCTTGATTTAAATCTTATAATCAATGCCATGAACACTCTCACATGTTTTCAATCTTTTTTCCTATGGGGCCTGAGGTCACATTAATAGTACTGTTATTTACATTCTTTACCATGGTCCCAGGCTCCATTAGACACACACTTTCACACAGAGTCATGTTTCTCCTATAGATGTTTCTCTAACATAAATGCCACATTCCCAGGCTACTTGTGGCACCTTAGAGACTAACAAATTTATTTGAGCATAAGCTTTCGTGAGCTACAGCTCACTTCATCGGCTGTAGCTCACAAAAGCTTATGCTCAAATAAATTTGTTGGTCTCTAAGGTGCCACAAGTACTCCTTTTCTTTTTGCAAATACAGACTAACACGGCTGCTACTCTGAAATCTGATTCCTAGGCTACTCACTGAAGGCACCTACAGTATAAATAATGTGTTCTCACAAATAGGAACTCAGGCTAAAATTTTCCAACTTGGGTTCCTAAAGTCAGGCACCCAAAGCCACATCAGCACCTAAATAAAGATTGGCCTGATGTTCAGAGGTGCTGAGCAGTTGCAACTCTCATTGATTGCAGTGTGTCGGGTCAAAGGATCTTGATTTGGGGGCCTGGTTAAGGGTGGAAGTATGTGTTTAGCTGGCAGACTTCAAACACCCAAGTCTGAAAGTTTTGACCTCTTTGTGCTATTTGATTGGTTAATGTTTGAACAGCACTATGAAAATGTGGTTATGGCTTTCTTAAGGAAACACACAGGTCACTCAGGTATTAGTGTTTAAACCAAGTTTAACTCAGTTCACCTTAGTATTCACATTAATCAAACCTTGCTTTAATTTGCGGGTATTTTCCACAGATACACTCTTTGTAAAGAATTCATGAAGGAAGGGGAGACAAGAAAAGGACCATGGGTTTTTTTAGATACACCAGGAAAGAGTTGTACCATATTCAGCTTGTATTCTTTATACAATTTGGAGAGTAACGCTTTGGGAACTGTCTACACCATGTGTTTACACATATGTTTTAGCCAATATGTTGAGATTAAACAGATTCCAAAACAGTCTCTTTACAGAAGAGGATCAGCCAAGAGGAAACTCCTCCTCCCACCCCTCCTATTGGAGAGCCTTTAAAGTCTGTTTCCAGAGCTCATTTTCATGGTTTGATTCAAGGGAGATTTACATAACACAGTGGTTTTAATTAAATAGCAAAATGTCAATGCACTGGCTTTTCAACCTTGTAAACAAACGGAAAATAAAATAATCAAACAAGCATGGGAAAAGTTCATATAAGTTTTAAAATTTTAAATACAGAAGTTTAAGACACACAAGCTCCGTATACTTTGGCTACATGATAGAAATTCTGTAATCAAATTGTAAAGATATCAAGTAACTTAAAGGAATTAAATGGGCAATATTTACTTTATAAGTTGAACCAAGACAAAAAACTAATCAGTTGGAAGCACAAGGAATATCTGAAAAAGGTACAGAATTAGAATTCTGATAACAACTCGGAGTTCTGACTGAGAATAGTCTGTGTGACAGTTCTCTTTAGGATTGCCACCCATCTGGTTTTTACCCGGACAGTGGAGTTTTTGGCTTGTGTGTCTGGGTGCCATTTAGCATTGCCAGGTGCCCGGTTTTCAGGGATCTGGCAACCCTAAATGGCACCCGAACCAAAAACCTGGTTACCGTGAGGCCGGGGGAGGTGCTGGATCATTAACTCACGCCAGCCCCTGCTCAGCCAGGGTTGCCTCCCACCAGCAGGGCAGGTTCCTTGACATGATCCTGCGAGGAATTGGGGGAGGAGATGGGGGAGAGAAGTGCATGACAGGGGCAGGGCCTTGGGGGGAAAAGGAAGAGAAGGGGTAGGCCTGGGGGAAGAGGCAGAGAAGGAGGCAGGACCTCAGGGGTCCAGTTACCAGGAATTAGAAAGGTACACTGGCAACTCTAATTTTCTTGGGAAATGGAAGATTATACAGGAGTGTTAGAACCTGCAAAGCCCCATTGAGAATAAGGAACTTTTATCTTGAAATGTTAACAAAGAAGTGAAGAAGAGGAAGAACCAATCAAAATGGCAGCAAGCAGGAGACACTAAGGAAACCAGGAAATCCAGCATTAATGTTACAAGAAACGTGAAAGAACACTAGTCTTGCAAACATTAAAACGATAGGAGATAAGTTACGATTATCATTCCAAATGTCCCAAACATTTGAAAGTAAGGAAGTCCACAGCTCAGCTCAAACAGCCTGAAATCTGCTCCCAGGGTGATGCTAGCCTCCCTATCTTCCCTTCATACTGGCTTGGTAAGGGTGTTATTTTTGGATCCAGGGCATTTCCCTTGAAGGCTTAGAGAAGTCTATATCCTATGGCCAAGATGTGCAAAAGTTAGTATTGGTTTTGGCTGCCTCTAATTTTGGATGTCCAACTTGAGACTTCGTAAAGGGGCCTGATTTTCAGAAAGTGCGGAGTACCAGTGCCCACCCTCTGATAATCAGGTGTCAATCTGGGCAACCAAAAATGGGAAATACCTATTCACTGTTGAAAATCCTGGCCACAGGCTACAGTCATCTTACATCTGGAGAATCACTGGACTGTATAATTTGTGGGTCACGCTTTTCAAATATTAACCAGTTCATCACTTTTAAAATTGGCTTCATACATAAATGTGTCTGATAAGAAGTAATATTTTAGCATGTAAAGATGAGGAAAGTAAATTCTGTAGTTTCCTCGTCCAGACTATGGTTCCATTGATACACTAGCCCCATGTCTGAGGACACTTGTGTAATTGGTGGCACAGGCTGTTTGGATGAAATCCTACCCCCAGTGTTTTGCCATGGACTTCAATGGGCTAGGATTTCACCCTTTGTGAAAATTTATAACAATCTAAATTATAAATGATATTTTTAAAATGTCTCACGTCAGAGTCAGAGCTGGTAGAGTAACTTATTTGAATTTTACAATTTTACTAAAAGTGCTGTTGACAAAGAACAAAATATGGAATGTAATAAAATTGTATTTTTATTCATGAGTTCTCTTCTATATCCAAAGTGACAAACACTCTGTCATTACCAAAAATTACTTCAGTGTTAACACTGAAAAGTTTAGCACTCCAAAACATTAATATAGTTCACATTTCATATACACAATTTCACAAACATTGTGCTATTAACGTATCATTATTAATTTTGTAATGCAACATTTTAAAACATAAGAATTATAATCCATGATCCAAAAATCACATGGCAATTATCACTGAGTCCCATTATTCAAACTCTTTGAGGATGCTTTCGAAATTACAATGTTGGGGAAAGGGCGTCAGAGTTAGTTCTTTGAATGTAATAATAATAGGTGAATTCAACTATCATCATACTGATTGGGTAAATGTCACCGCAGGGCAAGATGCAGAGATAAAATTTCTACCCACCAGTACTGACGGCTTCTTGGAGCAGCTACTCTTGGAATCCACAAGGGGAGAGGCAATTCTTGATTTAGTCCTAACTAGAGCAGAGGATCTGGTCCAACCAGTAACTATAGATGATCTGATCGATAATAGAGACCATAAAGTAATTAAATTTAGCATCCTTGTGGGGAGAGGAGGGAGTCAAAAAAAAAAAAAAACACAAACCCATCACAGTAACATTTTAAAAGGGGAACTACACAAGAATGAAGATGCTAGTTAGATAGAAATAATAAAGAGCAGTCACAAGGGTTAAATGCCTGCAAGCAGCATGGAAACTATTTAAAAGCACCATAATAGAGGCTTGGACTAAATGCATACCCCAAATCAAAAAGAAATGAGAGGACCAAAAGAATAACACCATCGCTAAACAGCAAAGTAATGGAGGCCATTAGAGGCAAAATGGCATCCTTTAAAATTTGGAAGTCTAATCCTAATGAGGAAAATAGGAAGGAGCACAAAGTCTTGCAAGTAAAATATAAAAGTATAAGGCAGCAGACCAAGAAAGAATTTGAAAAGCAACTTGCTAAAGATGCAAAAATGAACAGTAATTTTTTAAAGTACATCAGAAACAGGAAGCCTGCCAAAAAGGCAGTGGGGCCACTACACATTAAAGGAGCACTCAAAGATGACCAGACCATTTCAGGGAAGTCTAATGAATCCTTTGCAACAATCTTCACTGCAGAGGATGTGGGGGAAGACACCCACATCAGAGGTATTCTCTTTGTGTGACAAATCTGAAGTACTGTCCCAAATTGATGTATCAATAGAAGAGGTGTTAAAACAAATTGATCATCTAAACAGTTATAAGTCACCAGGACCAGATGGTGTTCCCCCAAGTATACTGAGGAACTCAAATATGAAATTTCCAGAAACACTAACTATAGTGTGTAAGTGTGGCATGTAGTATGAAAACACCAGATGACTGGACAGTAGCAAATGTAAGGCTGATTTTTAAAAGGGGCTCCAGAGGCGATCCTCGCAATTACAGGCCAGAAAGCCTAACTTCAGTACTTCAAATTGGTTAGAAACTAAGGTAAAGAACAGAATGATCAGACATGTAGACAAAGATTATTTGTTGGGAAAGAATCAATACGGCTTTTGTAAAGGGAAATCATACCTCACCAATCTATTAGAATTCTTTGAGGATGTCAACAAGCATATGGACAAGGGTGATCTGATCAATATAGTGTACTTGGATTTACAGAAAGCCTTTGATACTGTCCCTCACCAAAGGTTGTTAAGGAAACTAAATAGATATGGGGTAAGAAGGTCGGTCTTGTGGATCAGTAACTGCTTGAAAGATAGGAAACAAAGGTCAGTTTTTTCAATGGAGAGAGGTAAACAGTGGGGTCCCCCAAGGATCTGTACTGGGTGGGACCTGTGCTGTACAGCATATTCATTAATGATGTGGAAAAAGGGGTGAACAGTGAAGTTGCAAAGTGTGTCGATGATACAAAATTATTCAAGATAGTTATGTCCAAAGCCAACAGTGAGGAGTTAGAGGGATCTCACAAAACTGGCTGACTGGGCAACAAAATGAGAGATGAAATTCAACATTGATAAATGAAAAGTAATGCACAGCAGAAAAAATAATCCCAACTATGCATATATAATGAGGGATTCTAAATTAGCTATTACAACCAAATAAGGAGATCTTGGAGTCACCATGCATGGTTCCTTGAAAACTTCCGCTCAGTGAATAGCAGCGATCAGAAAGACTAACAGTATGTTAGGAACTATTAAGAAAGGGATAGAAAATAACAGAAAATTTCATAATGCCACTATATAAATTCATGATGCAACCACAACTTGAGTACTATGTTCAGTTCTGATCACCCCATCTCAAAAGGGATATAATGGAATTGGAAGAGGATCAGAGAAGGGCAACAAATGTGATCCAGGGTATGGAACAACTTCCACAGGAGGAGACGCTAAGGAGGGAAATAATAGAGATCTATAAAATCATGAATGATATGGAAAAAGTGAATAAGGAAGTGTTATTTATCCTTTCACACAATATAAAAACTAGAAGTCACCCAATGAAGTTAATAGGCAGCAGGTTTAACACAAATCAGAGGAAGTACTTTTTCCACTTGCGCATCTAACCTGTGGAACTCACTGCCATGGGATGTTGTGATGACCAAAAGTATAGCTGTGTTGAAAAAAGAACTGGAGAAGTTTATGGAGGACAGATCCATCAATGGCTATTAGCCAAGATGGTCAGTGACAAAAAACAATCCCATGCTCGGGGCGACCCTAAACCTCTGGCTGCCAGAAGCTCCATCACTCCATAATTTCTCCCGAAGCTCTGGTACCAGCCACTGTCGGGGACAGGATGCTGGGCAAGATGGACCATGGTCTGACCCAGTATGGCAGCTTTTACATTCTTATCTGTTCCTGCGAGGTTTCTTTTAGTACGCCAAACCAAATGATTAAAATACTTAATCAACTCCAGCAGAAGCAGTTAACACTACTTTCATGGAACACATTGGGTACACTGCATCACAGGATTTGGGCCATAGATAACATAATCGCTGATGTTCTTTCCTTTCCTGTATTTTGACAGTAATAAAATATGTGCAGAACAGCCCTACATTATTACATTCATATAATCTTTTGGCTTGCCAAGCTCTCCTCAGCTTAGCTATACTGGCTGCATTGTTCAGCAAAAAACTAGTCACGTGGCATTTACTAAAGATGTGAGAAATAATATATTGCTACTGATTTTATTATTGTTAGTACTGTTATTATTTATTGTTTGCATTGAGGTAGCTCCTAGGAGCACCTGTCATAGACCAGGACCTCATGGACCACTGTGCTAGGTGTTATACAAACACAGAACAAAAAGATGGACCCGGCTCCCAAGAGCTTACACACTAAGTAGTTTACAATCTCAAATGAATGAAGATGACCAGGGGTGTAACTGCTTGTTGCACAAACAGCTCCTCCCTCTGCAGTTACTGTAGCAGACATAACAGGTTCATTGTGAATGTGACCCCACCCAGCTATGCTCCGACGCACGCATTCACCTCACTGGACAGTGTCTCACACGACTCCGGGTCAGGTTCTCAGCTGTTGTGGAGCAACACCAGTTTACAGCCGTTGAGGCTCTGGCCATTAGATTTCTCCTCTTGAAACATTTAATCCAAATGACATCCTGCCAGTGCACATTCTGAAGGCGTGTGGCTAGGTCAAAGCATTTCACCTGTCTTGACTTATGGATGTTCAGTATATTGGAAGGTGGTATTGCTTACAAGGATAGCACGAGCTGGTTGCTTATCAGTTTCACATATGCATTTGTGTTGGTCTCACCCCAGAGGATTCCTTGAGGCCTTGATACTGGTCTTTTCAGTACAGATGGGCATTAAGTGTGAGGCTTTCTAGCAGAGAAAAGGCTCTATGTAAAATCTGAAATTCTACTAACAATTAGGGGAGTAATTAAAGCAGCAAATACAGAATATCCATATTATTAATTTAAGACTAGAATATAAGTAGTAAAGAACAAGCAAAATGTGAATAAATCTATTGATTAAAACCAATTCTTTTAAATCTTTATTTTATCCAGGCTGCTTGAAATCAAGGTAAGATCCACAGTGCAAACAGCAGCTTTACCTGTCTACAGCAGAGGTGATAATGGTGCAGCTACAAGCTGGCTGTAATTGAGGTGGATCCCCAGTCTAAGTTTCCCTTGGGGGAGAATTAAACTCTGTAATAAACCCTTATGAGTTAGTGCTTACCAGAGTCAATAAAAGCTGAGGAATCTAGTCATAAACAGTTACCAGTTATTTCATAGGGATAAGATCTGCTCATCTTGAGACCATTTTGCAGGCATAATAAAATATAGCATCTTATTTACAATAAAATACATACTGTGGCAAAATGATAACAGCTAACTTATTAATTAGCACCAGTGTATTTTTTTTCTATCTGGATGATTTTAGGGGCAGGAGGAGAATGGGAATATTCCAGGGTTTGCATTTGCACCTACCTGTAACAAGATTATTATATTACAGAGAGCTCTTTGTGGGATTCCTGCTGAAATATTTGGAAATCTGGAGGACAGAAGAGGATTAAGAGCTGTATATGTATAATCTCATAGATGGCGGGCATAAGAATCTATTAATATGTGAAGAGTGTAAACCCCAAGGAGGGAGAGGAATCATTTAGTGTGGTACCCATAGATATAAAAGTACAATTATCAAGAAAACTAGGAAGTAGCATTTTTCAGGATGATATGAAAGTGTGTTATGGGAGTAATGAGATGAAATTATGAAAGGAAAAATTGAGAAACAATCTCAGGGAAAACTTCCTAGAAGTGAAAGTATCCAGCTGTGACAATCTTCCAAAGGTTAGTCACCTGGGATGTTTACATCTAGATTAGATAAAAGACACTAGAAATGTTACTCTGGGGAACAATGTAGGTTAGAGAAACATCTGGACTGAATGACTTAATTGTTTTCTCCATTTCTAACATCTGAGATTTTCAAAGGGAAAACTGTGGTATTCAGGAACAATGGCATCCAGGGTACATCTAGAGTAGTGTGTGTGGAGTAAACAAGTAAGGGAGCAATGTGTCGTATGTAGAAAATGCTAGTGCACTTCTGGCAACCTGCCAACATTTTGTCCTATGATTGAACTGGAACAATCACACATTCACAAGACTTATTCTGGTGGACAAAGAAATCTGGCTTTGGATGAAAGGCAGACTCCAAAGGAAACCAGCAATTCTAAAAAATGCCTGATATTTGCTAAACAGATGTTTTTCTCAGAATTAGAAGAGAAGTGTCTTGTACTTGAGTCTCAATTTTCTTTCCTAATTTCATGCATATTAACTTACACTGCAGGCAACAAAACTTTTCATTTGACCTCATTTCCATTTAACTATTCTGGTTCACCATACTTGTTTGAAAGATAGAACTTTAAAATTATTTTTAAAAGATAGAAAGGACACTCTACTGGCTGCAAGCAACCCAAACTCTCCTCAACTCAGCAAAAGAAACCACTGCCCACGTGCCTGGAGCACATCAGACAACAGACTTGGCATTCCAAAATGTACATGAAAGAGAACAAGAGAAATGGCAGGATGTACTGAGTCACCTCACAGCAGTGCTCTCGGCTCTGGTAGATTGTGAGCTTTGGGTGGCTGAAGAGCATTTGTCAATGCACAAAAGGAAAAGATCTGAGGGAAAGGTCATCTGAAAAAAAGAAACCCAAGCCAGGTCTACATTGCAGAGCTATATTGGTATAACTGTGTTGCTCAGGAGTGTGAAAAATCCACACCCCTGGGCAACCTACTTATACCAACCTAAACCCCCACTTAGAGAGTGCTATGTCAGTGAGAGAGCTTCTCCTGCCAACATAGCTACCACTTCTCGAGGAGGTGAATTAACTACGCTCTCCCATCAGCATAGGAGCATCTTCACTACAGAGCTACAGTGGCTCAGTAGTGGTGCTGTAGTGCTGAAGGTGAAGGCAACCCCCCAGGATGCCATCTGGAAACAAGTCAGCTTAAAGAAATATGAGGATCTTTATATACAGGAGTTAATCTAGGATCACTTCCTTTGGAATCACATCTGTGCCAGAGAGTGGGCTAGTGGGAACAAGGAACTAAACCATTAGAGCATGAGACATTTTAGGCATTTCAGATCTTGCTGGAGGGCCATGGGAGAACCCAAAGCCTGCTATAGAAAAGGAATGGTACGCTATATTGCCATTCAAATACCTTGAGTCAGGCTTCAAAAATCACGAGATTGTCTTAGAAGTCATAAGATTTTTTTAAAAATAGTGTTAGATTCTTTTTCTTTGACTTCTGGTTTCTGAATCTGTAGGATCATGTTTTCAAGCTTTTCATTACAGCCAGGGGGGCTAGAAACATACAATTTTTAAATGAAAAAACTTCTCATATAATCACTTGACTCCAGGAGCTGGGGCATTAAGGAAAGACTCTATATTGTGAGAGCTCGCAATGCTGGTAGAACTTGCTGGTACTAGATTATAAAGATAATTCAGAAAATTGGACACAGACACAAAGAATGGGGTAGATGAGCTTGATTTTGCCAAACAAAATCCATTAACTATATACATAAAACTTTACACTAGAACAGAAGAGTTGGAAAAAGCTTTCTGGGAAAACAGACAAATGGACCATCCTCTGAGGGATGGACGCACCATACAGAGCCTGCAGCTGCCATGCAGCTTCTCAGCCATCATTGAAAGAAACCTACAGTTAAGCAATTAGTGGTGATCAGTCTCTCCAGCAAATGCAAAGTCGTTAACTCCTGCAATTATATTAAAAGTCTTATGATATTTGGTGGTGGGTGTTGTCATGCTTCTGTACCAGGTATTGAGTGGCTACAGAGCTTCCTGATACACACCAGATGTGTTCGTCATAAGATCCTTCAACGCTCTGCCAGGCTGCAGATGAGGTAAGCTGAAATGAGGTGTTTTACACACCGCACCACCGAATGGCTGAACAGTAATACAATTTAGCATTTCGTTACATCTCCCTTGTTAAGTTCTACATTCCTGCCGTTTCCAATATTTACGCTATCACACTGTCTTTGAAGTTCAGTATGTATCAGTCTGTTAAGTGTCTCTCATTTCAAATTACTTGACTTGAACATGAAACAACTTGGTCATCTGGTCATCCATTAGCTGCAATGATTGGCTGCAGAGCTGTCCCTAGACATTGTGGTGCCTTATGCACCACCCCCATGGGAGGGGGGGCTGGCATTTCCAAGCCTCCGTGGGGCAGGGACTGTGCCTAAGGTCTGTGGAGGGCAAGAGCAGGCTTGAGGGGGCAGGGGGAAAACCACCCCCCCAGCACGAGCCGGCAGAGTGGAGCGGAGCGGGTTGGGGCTGGGTCGATCCACTTCCCGCCGCCCGGTGAGTGCAGGGCCCGCCCGACCCCTGCTGCAGTCCCCCGGGACGTAGCTCAGGAGAAGGGGTGGAGTGGGGCAGGGCTGGGGCAGAGCAGGGGTGGGAAGAGGCAGGATGAGGGTGGAGCAGGGGTGGGGGCTATGGGTAAGGGGTGGAGTGGGTTTGGGTGGGAGCATGGGCAGCTTTCCTGGCTGGCTCAGCCGGCCGGGGGATCAGGCTGGCCGCTGGAGCAGCACGCAGCTGCGTAGGGCACCAGGAAATTTGGGGCAGTTTGGTGCCCCAAATTTCCTGGTGCCCTACACAGCTGCATAGTTTGCGTATGGGTAAGGACAGCCCTGACTGGCTGTGATCAGTCTGGAATCCCTGAGTCACCTTGTTCTGCACCTGCCAGCTGTAGAGTTTGCTCTGTTGATTGTTCTTTCTGAGGAACAAGCTGTAGATGCCAACAGCTCCTGTTGAACTCTCCACTGTCGGTCTTGATCACAGATGGTGCGGGCGCGGAACTCTTTTTCTTCATAACAATGGGAACTGTCTATCCCTTTTCTCCATTCAGTTTGACAAACACACTCACCAGGTTCCAGACCCAACAGTTCTCTAACTGAGTGATGTCTGTTGTAAAAGCTCTTTCAGCCTTTTTATCCAATTTGGCTACTCTCTTCATATCTGGCCAATTGGGAGAGAAAACTAGCGTTCCAACTTTGGAAAAGAGCCTAAGTCATCTTTCTATCAGGAAATCTGCTGGACTAAATCCAAGAGCGGCTGTTGGTGTTGATCCATAACTCAGAAGATCAGGTAATAGATACTCCTGCTGTAGGACTTTCTTGGCTATCTGCACAGCTCCCTCAGCCTCGCCATTCACTTATGGGTAATGTGGGCTGCGAGTAATGTGATCAAAACCCTATTTCATTTGGAATGACTTAAATACTGCTGCAGCGAATTGTGGTCCGTTCTCCATCATTAGCCGTTCGGGAGGTACCAAAGGAGGGAAAACGTGCTTCAGTTTCTCAACAACGTGCAATATGGCTGTCAGACACGTCACTGCTATACAGCTGGGAAAACAGCCCCCAACGACCAGGTAATGTCGCCCTCTGAATCCATATAAATCTGCAGCTAGTGTCTTTCAAGATCTCTCTGATAGGTGTGTTTGTACCCCCATAGTTTTCAACATTGGCTCTTCAGTTGATTTGCACTGGATCTCCTTTCAAAAAGTTCAGTGTCACCAAATCCCTTCTCGCATTCTTCCCCCTTTCTCACTAGGCCCATCATGACTGCCACGCTACGCCCAAGGAGGCTGTTGATCACATGCTCGCTGAACGCCTAGCTTTTGTCTTCGTACGTCATTTCTGTGGTGAACTGGCCCATGCAGTTCAGAGTACCTCCAGGGCAAGTCAGAGCTGTGTCAGGTGACTTCAGCTCTTGGAGGGATTGAAGGCAATTGTAAGTCACTTCAGAGCTTGCTTATCCACAGCAGATGTGATCTTCATAAGGTAAGATCCTTTCATTAGGGTGACCAGACATCCTGTTTTTAAAGGGACAGTCCTGTATTTAAGCCCTCCTGCAGGTGTCCCGACTTTTTCTTAAAAATGGGCAAATTGTCCTGTATTTTCTGTCTCCGTGCCATCAGTACTGGTGGGTCCTGCTGCTGGCTGGATCCCTGTTCGCCAGTTGTCTGCCCACCAGCAGTGAGTGGGTGGGTCCACTGGCCAACAATGGGGGTGGGTGTGCAAGGCTGGTGAGGGGGCAAAGATGCAGCGTGTGGGGCCAGCTGCTCCCCCTGCTGGTCCATCAGCACAGCCCCTGCTGCGTGCTGGCTCTCAGCCAGCAGGGCCCTGCCCCGCATCCCATTTCCGGCCAGCACAGGCTGCGAGCTGCAGTAGTTGGTGAGTTCGGGCAGGCACCAGGTGGCGGCCAGTTCTTTGTCACCTCTGCTGCCCACCCATCAGCCCTTTATGTGCTCCCCCCCACTCCCTGCTTTGCCTCTCCCCACCAGCCCCACTGCTTCTCCATATCCCCTCCGGCAGGATGTATCCCGCTCCCAGAGTTGGCAGAGAACCAGCCCCTGGATGGCAGGCTCCTTCCTTCCCTCATTGCCTCTCTGGCTGGTCTGGTGCTCCAGGAAACCCCAAGACCCTCCAGCTTGGTGTGCTGGCCAGGAAGAGCCAAGCCCTGCATTACCCAAAGCCCCGCCCAGCACTGGCACAGGGAAGCCTCTCTAAGCTCTGGAGTGGCAGGGGATGAAGCAATTTCCAGCCTGTTCACACCCCGACCCTGCAGGATCCACAGCAGCCTCCAGAGCAGGGGCTTAGCACCCTCTTCACCCGCATGTCCCTCCCCCTGCCCTGGGGCCTGTCCCCAGGGAGCGTGGGGCTGCTCCATCCCCTAGGCACACTCATCTGCTGATCCACCTCTCTGGCCTGGTTCACTGAAGTTCCTGCAATCAGGTTCCCGGGCCCTGGTGCACAATGGATCCTTAGGGCTTAACCCCTTCCTGCCCACGCTGTAGCCAGGGGACAGGAGGCGGCTGGGTTATGTTGGTGGCCAGCGGCAGCCTGGAGGTGTTAGCTGCCTTTAGATACTGTGTGGGCAGGAAGGGACAAGCTGCTTCCAGCCCGGGCCAGGAGAGGGTGGTGGAAAAGAAGAGATGAGCTCTACAAATACACAGGCCAGTTCATCCCTCACCTTCCCCACTCCTGCCCCTGCAGCAGCTCCTGTCCCTTCCTTCCAACACAGTGCCAAAAGGCTGCTACTGACCACATTCTGGTGCGAATCCTGGCAGAAATCTGGGGATGGGGGACATGTGACCCTACGTGCCCCCTTCCCCCAGTGTGTTGCTTTGGGAAGATGCGGTGACAGGCAGTGTTTCCTCTAATTTTTTACGTCCATGTGCGGAATTAATTTTGTGTGCACCAGTGCGGAGGTAATAGTGGACATCACCTTCATGTTGGTGCACATAACAAAATTCATGTGGTGGGGGTGGGGCTGAGGGGTTTGGAGTGTGGGAGGAGGCTCAGGGCTGGGGCAGAGGGTTGAGGTGTGGAGGGGATGAGGGCTCTGGCTGGGGGTGCGGGCGGGGGCAGAGGGTTGGAGTGTGGGGGGGGGGCTCTTGGGTGGGGCCAGGGATGAGGGATTTGGGGTGCAGGCTGCCCTGGGGCTGTAGTGGGGAAAGATGACTCCCCCCCCAGCCCTCTCTCACCGCAGCAGCTCAGGGCTGGGAGAGAGGCGCCTCTCCCCAGCCACGGAAACTCCAGCGGGGCTGGGCTGGGACAGGCTGGGCCCAGACAGGCTGGGCCCAGGGAGGGGCTCCTCTCCCCAGCAGCTCTGGCAGGCCTGGGCCGAGCTAAAGGAGGGGCTCCTCCCCTGGCCAAGGCAGGTCCATGCTGGGGCTGGCGGGGAGGAGCACCTCTCCCCGCCGCAGCCCTGAGGGGGGCTTAATAGGCAACCGTGCAGCCACACAGTTTAGAGGGAACTTAGGTGCCAGGTACCAGGAGAGGCCGGTCTGTCACGGGGGCCCAACCAGGCATGGAGGGCGGAGAGCTTTGGACAGGGAAAGTCAGGTCAATCAGTTATTCCTCGTGTGTGAGAGAGGTGTACAAAAGAGAGAGAGAGAGAGAGAGAAAGAAAGAGTGTCTCTCACCTCTCCCCATGTGTTTTTGGGGGCGGGGGGGAAGGTAGGTTTTGTTTGTGAACCCTAAAGATAAGAAGAATCCAACTACACAGTATTTCTTTTTAACAGGGGCTCAGTCAACTTTATGTTAATTTGAATGTTTAAACGATTGATTGCCGTTGAACGTGGTTGAATACGAGTAATTTTACCAGGTGTCCTCTATTCAGCATAGGGAAATATGGTCACCCTATCTGGAATGCTCTCCCACGTATGGCCAGGGTTCATTTAAATAAGATATTTTATACAGGTGCCACCTACTGGCCAAACAGAATGCTAAACTGTGTTATACTATTACAGTGTGGAGGTTTGGTTTAAGTTTCACCAGAACTCATAATTGCTAAAGTCAAACTCAAAACACTTCCTTTAGATAATAATGGCCATCTCCCATTACTTTCAGTGGGATTTAAACCAAGCTGCTCATCAGTTCCCTAGTCTTTAAACAAGGGAATGAGGGTGCTCTAATCCAGTTGTTCTCAACCCGGGGTATGCATACCCCTGGGGGTACACAGAGGTCTTCTAGGAGGGGGTACATCAACTCACCTATTGGCCTAGTTTTACAGCAAGTTTCATAAAAAGCACAAGTCAGTACAAACCAAAATTTCATATAGACAATGACTTGTTTATAGGGCTCTATATACTCTACACTGAAACGTAAGTACAATATTTATATTCCAATTTATTTTATAATTATATGGTAAAAATGAGAAATTAAGTCATTTTTCAGTAATAATGTACTGTGTCACTTTTGTATTTTTATGTCTGAATTTGTAAGCAAATGAGGTGAAATGTGGTTTACGCAAAACAAAGACTCCTGAAAGGGGTACAGTAGTTTGGAAAGGTTGAGAGCCATTGTTCTTATCAAGACAGGTGCTGCTCTCTGGCTACATCTACACTGTGAACTACGAGTGTGATTCACAGCTTGTGTAGACGTACTTGTGCTAGGTCTCATCTCAGCTAGCATGCTAAAAATAATAAACGGGGTGTTTTTTTCAAACCAGTACCTTTCCCATGCACATACCACTTACCATCTCTGAGGTTCCCCAAGACTGGGAAGAATCTCAGGGAGGTAAAGTCACAAACATATATTACAAAAATGCTATCATGGCCTGTCTGGAAAATGAACAATAATCAGATTTTTTTTTCATACTCCAAAAGCTACAGCACCTGCAATGGCCAGACCATCAAGGACAGGGCCTCTATCAAATGCCTGGCCAACCTGGAGGGCCTGGCCTGGAGAGCCTGGCCAACCTGGGGGGGCAAAAAAGAAAGAGTCGGGATGAGACATTTTCAGACTTCATAGCAGTGTCTTCCCCCCCCTTCCCCCCAAATCAAAGCTGGGTGAGAAGTGGAGGCAGTACTGAGGACCCACAGGGAGAAAGAAATGGAGCTCATAAATAAGACTGTGACAGTGGCCGAGGATAGCACTGCAGTCACCAGGGAAAGCATTACCATAGCCAGAGAGAGCTTGGAAATGGACAGGGAGATACAGAGACAGTTTATGGAGGCTATATCAAGCCAAAATTCACGGCTTCATCACAGGCTGATGCTAGGACAGCAGGTGCTGCAGCCCTGTGTACTGGGACCCAGCCATGTTCTTCAGCCCCTCAACAATACAATATTGGGACCACCCCGCAACTCTTCCCCGATCTACCCTTGCAGCAGTGGTCCCAGAGGCCATTCTCCTTGTAGAGTCAACCTCTGGGCACAGAGGACAGTTGCACCAGGGACCCCAGCGCCCCTGATAACTTTGCACTGTGCCACTCAATCCCAGAAGTCCCGTGAACAACAAGAGGCAGAACCAAAGCATGTACTCCCTGGGACTTTCAGGCCCTCCACCCCTTAACTGTTGTTCTGCCCTGCATTGCATCGTCAATTTTAGCTGCACTCTTGTTTTGTTAAATGTATGTTTGACTAAAAGTTGTTTTAGTATTGTTTCTATAACAACTTTATTTTTGGTCTGTTACACTACTGTTGTTTCATAATAAAAAAATTAAAATTCATACATTATGACTCATTATTGCATGAAAGTCAGAAACTCTTAAATAAAGTTAAAATAATGTGCAGAGTTTTTAAAAAGTACTTGAACAAGGCCTCACTGGCATCACCTATAAGCACTGCACACAGTGAACCCAAATCCCCCCTCCATGGGCTAATGGCTGATTTTTCAGGGATGAGACTCAAAATAAGAACAATAGGCATCCCTAACAATATTTCCCCTTGTGTTTCCATTTACAATGGGACATCTGCTGTTCTTACCACTGAGCAAATATTCTCACGAATATTGTGCAGAATACAACATAGTGATATAATGGGTTGGCATGTTTTTTTTCTGCTGCTTCCAACCTATTACACAAATGGCACCATCTCCCTTTCAGACAGCCAAATGCATACTTGACTATCGTTCTGCAACTACTGAGTCTGCAATTAAAAAGTTCCTTCCTTCAGTCCAGACGGCCTGTGAATGGTGCATTAACCAGTAGGGACTAAGTTAGGTCTCCCAGAATAACTGAATGAACTAGAGACACTTAATTTGAATTTATATGTCCCACCACTAAAACCTGGATCCTCAAAAACCATCAGTACAGCTACATTTCTCATTGGAAATTAATGCTACTTTATATTTGACTTAGCACTTTTTATCCAAGGATCAAAATGTGCTTTAAAATATAGTCTCACTACTCATTTGACAAATAGATATTTTACAGAAGAGGAAACTGAGGTATGGAGAGACTCATCCAAGATTACACAGAAAGGGGAACAGAGCCAGTCCTAATTCCCAGTCCTATGCCTTTCTCACCAAAACCCATCCTTCCTCACTTCTCATTGCTTAGAAAATTTAAGGGTGTGTATTCACATGCTCAAGCAGTAAAAACAACCAACCAAACACAAAAACCCCACTACTACCTTAAAATTCTTACTGATTTATTTTTTAAATAACTGATACAGAGCAGATGCATTCAAAAATAAATGAAAACATCTGATTAAAATAGTGCATTAGATATGATAGTTGTGTGACTGCAATCACTTGGCTTTTTTATACACAAGTATTTGACTGTATGGAAAAGATTACAGATTATTGGTCTTGTTCATGCAGTACATGCATTTATGCATACAGTCCAGTATTTAATAAAGATTATAGTGTAGACTGTCCTACATTTTAGACCACTTTCTCTAACTGGTCTATAAACCAATGCTGATCTGTGAAGCACTTACTGGTGGTCTTCAGAAAGCTGGTCACATGTTTGTCTCCTTATTTCCAGCAGCTAAATTGCATTAATACTTCCCTAATATCACTTCCCCACGTAAACAATTGATACAGATGCCACAATGATATTATTTGATGGTCAATGGGAGGGAAGATGGTCCAGGAGACAATCTCTGCATTCACACTGAATAAGTTTGAGCAAAGTTCTAGGCAATTTGGTGTTTGCAGGAACATGTTTCCAAAGTTTTTTTAAATAGTAAATGTTAGTATCCATTAATTATACACAACAGGCAATGCACACTTTCCCACAGTCTCAATAAGCAGCCTCAGCTCTGATTTGGAGGGATCACCCCTAAGAGTAAGAGGATTAAGTTGACTCTCCATGCACATTCAGTACCCCAGATGAAGAATGCCAGCCAGGATGATGATGATGATTACTGTAGTGCCTAGGAGTCCTGGTCTTAGGGTGCCAATTAATGCAAATTCTGGTAGCCAGCAGACCAACAATTCATTTCACATTGGTCTCCCAACCCTTTTCACATTGTAACAATTTCCGGGTACTGCCAATGTGGGCTACATTCAATTCACTGGTTTCAAAATTAATGGCTTTATAGCCCATTATCAGTCCCTGGCACCATTTAGAATTTATCTACACTGCAGCTGGAAGCATGCCTCCCAGCCCAGGTAGACACACACACACTAGCTCTGCTTGAGCTAGCATGCTAAAAATAGCAGTGTGGACATTGCCGCACAGGACAGCCAACCGAGTACAAGCCCACCCAACCGCTTGGATCTTTACTCAGGTAGCTAGCCCATGCCGCTACATTCACATAGCTATTTTTAGCCTGATAGCTCAAGGAGATCTAGCACACATCTGTCTGTCCATGTGGGCTGGGAGGAACACACTTAGCTGCAGTGTAGACATACCCTCAGTCACCTTTGTTGTGCTATTGGGATAAAATGCAAAGAAAATGAAAATGGTTAATAATATCTTGAAAATAATCAATGGACAAGCCACGTGTCTCATTAGGCCTGGCTGCCCAAACCATGAATGGGGACTTGAACACTTGTCATTTTAACTTTTAATATTTTTTACTGAGCTCTGTCAGTGTGATTGGATCTATATAAAAACAGAAGGCGGCTTGGCCTTTACTCTAACTGACTTTTTGATTCCATTTTTCAGGTCTATAAAGACCCAGTCCCCCTATGAACATTTTTCTCTTTTGATTTTTAATGTGCCTCTGGTGTAACCACAAGAGTTTCCCTCTTCCATGCTCAATAGGTTTGCTTATTTTGATTTGTCAAAAACATCTAATACACTTGGCATATTACAGTAAAAACATTTTAAAAATTCAGGTGAATTATTTCCAACATTTGCAACCCATCCAAAAAAAATTCTTTCCCTTCAAACATTTCACTGAGACCAGTTTGAGTAACCTGCTCAGGGAAAGCCTGGAAAGACAGGCAGGCCTTGCAGCATGTCTTGGGATGTCAATAAATCGGATCAAGGGGCAGAGGCTGAGGGAAGTCTAGAGTCAACGAGCCATCACAAATGAAATCTGCCACTAACTCCCTCCTGTTCATGGGGTTGAGAACTGTTAGATATTGTATCTCAGTTAATCACAATTAACCGACCCTCCTAACCTGAATAATAGTATTTGAGACATCACCAGAGTGCATACAGAATCATCCCAAAGAACAGGAAGATGGGGATGGTAGAAAGACAGGCAGTAGAAACCAAAGGGAAATTGGAATTAAGTGCTGAAGTATCCACTTACAAGTGTGCATATCTGGGTATTAAGCAACTGAGATGGGTCATTTTTTTAATGTTTTTGCAAATCATCAAATTATCAGAATTCTCTATGGGACTGATTCTGATCTCATTTCAAGAGTAACACTACTGAACTCAATGAAGTTATATAGCGCAAAATTGAGCTCAGGACTGAGTCCTACTTGCCTAGACATTTCTAAAGATGGCATACTCAAAAAAGATTCTAGGATTTCCAAGTGTAATTTCCAGAAAGTCTAGGTTTAATGTAATAATCTTCCAGGGACTCCTTTGACTACTCAGTTCGATTAAGCATTTTCCTTTAATTAGAGGAGAAACACTGCATTGAATATAGATTCAGTGCTCTTTTCTACACAAGAGGCTGTGTTCAATTAAGCCATTTCAGTCAAGGAAGTCAATGCATCAACTGGAGAAGCAGCTGGAGGGCCAGGAGAGAACTACAGTGACAAAAGGAGTAAGATGATAGGATGGGGCACATGGAGTGACAATGAGTGACAAACAAACAGGAGAAATGAAAAACAGAGTAAAATACAGAAGATAAAACCAAGAGAAAAGGAAACAGGAGCATGACAGAGAATCCAGCAAAATCTATGGCCACAGATAAAATCTTATCAGACACAAACAGGAAGCAGAACATCCAAACCAGACGATTAAAGTGGCAAGAGGAACAGTGAAGCCTCCAATTATTTGACAAATAGCAGGAACACTACAAATAGAACTGAAAACAAAAGTTAAGGGAAGGAAGAATGGGAAAAGAGAAGTTCTATTTCTTGTAACTTTAAGAAAGAAGAAAGGAAGGGATTTGAAGATCCTGGCTATGTTTGAGTAAGCATGCACTGCCTTAGCAACAGCCAGCTTCAGGAAGAGACTGTCAAGAAGGAAATCAGCATCCTGCTTGCACTGATGGATGCTGTCACGGTAAAAATAAATTTGTTTTAGTAAACTGGAAGGGGAGGGATAAGAAGAATTAAGTGTGCTTCCTTTGCCTTACTACTGGCACATATTTCTCTGTCTGTTAAACAGAATAATATGAAGTCAAAATTAACAGATGATGAAATGCATGAATTCCTTCAAAGTGGTTCAAACAAACTAGGAATTTTCAGTCAAGTAAGTGATGCCAAGAGAACTTGAATGCATGTATTTATGGAAGGCAACACTCCCTCCAAGAGAAAGCAGGAGACCAGCTGGACAGTACAATACCTCAAAATGACTTTGCAGATATGTACTGATCAGCTGTGGTCAGTTCAAAGGATGTCCAGTGTCACATGTGGTTGCCTTAGAGTGTTTCGCTGGAAAGGGGCTAAGACAAGCAACTGGTTTTTGGCTTCCTTATTGTATTCTGGCAAATTCACAGAAATTAGAAATTCCCTTGTATTACAGAATTTTTCAGATATGGATTGATTTTAGTTTCTTCTTTGAAATCTGTGTGTTCTAGAATTTCCTCCTTTTCATTCTCTTTGGAATTCTTGACTGAAGAATGCAAGGACTTACATAAGCCCTCTTTTGATATTTCTAGATGCTGATGTTGGATTCTCCTGGTAGGGATCAAAGCTGAAAGCAGCATTTGACTCCTGTGGTCTTGTTCTGTAACTATATATGGAATTGATGGTGATAGTGGTTTTACAACTTCATATTCTTCACCATAAAAAATATTTTTATGTCCATTACCTACGTCCTTTTTACAAACATTTGTATGTTTAGAATCATAGTTCTCATGACTCTTTACTAATAATGCAGTATGGTCTTCAGCAAGAAAGCATGATTCCAAAACACAGATGCCTTCAGGATCTACTGTCCCATCCTCAGATTGTACTTTCTTCAGAGGCGAATTATTCTGTCAGTAAAAAAAAAAAAAAAAAAAAGACCCTTGAAACTTACATCAGTACAAAGAAAGATACATTAGAAAGATCTTTTAAAAGAACACCCCCCCCCACACACACACTTCAGCTCTGTTCAAGTCTGTATGTTTAAGAAGCCAGTTAACGAAACCTTGATATGCATTTCTCTTGAAAAACAGTTTTCTGAAAAGTGACTATGAAAATGGCAGTGTGAAGCTCCACATTTATTGTCTCAATGATTCCATATCAAATTTTCTCAGTTTACTAGTAAAATGACTGTTTTCTAACTGACAAGCCCTGTAAACTCAAACTGTGCCAGGAATCACGCTAGAGTATTTTCATTTTGCATATGACCACCGGTAAATTCTACAGGCAAAATTTTCCCTGAGTTATACCTGCAACCCCATTGTCTTTAAATTACACTTTTAGTGACATCTGTCCAACTCTATTAGATTTCAATAAATACTATGCAAATAAATGAAAATGATCCAGTGGCAAAACTGAAGATATGATACGATAATATGATAGGCACTAAGGAGGAACAGGTCAGTTGGACTCACTCTGCTCTTTATACCATTGGGTGGGGAAGGTGGGGCCTGAGGATAAGCAGGGCACAGACACAGCTCAACGGACACTGTTGGCCAAAAGATTCTGATCTCAAGCACATGTGCACCAAAAGAAAAATACACAATGACAGGCACTCAGAGAAGAACCTTGATCTTAGTCTACCACAGGAAAGCTGAGAGGGGGCCTGGGAAATTAAACACTAAGAACTAAGGGTGACAGAGAAGCACTCTCAGACCCTCTCAGAGACAGGCATGCAGACTCCTGCATACCTGTCATCTCCTGTGAAGGGTCAGGCTAGGACATTCTTCATGAGTGTTTGTCAGTTTTTGTTAAGTTTATCTTTTATCTTTCTCTGCAACAAAACTTCACAAAAGTATAAACATCTGACAGTTTTAGTAATATGGTTTTGTTTACACTTATTCTGTATGAATTTTGTCTTGTAAAAAAGGGTAATAAATGCTATAATTTTAAACATGCTACTGTGACTCATATTTTAGGATGTAAACTCTTAAGATATGTTGTAATCTAATGAGAATGGGCGAATTACTTTAGAGATGACTGCCCACTTAACTGGGCAGACAGATGAGCATCTGGAACATAGGTCCCATCACAGGCAGAAACTCATCTCATTCAAGACAAGTTGGGGAAAATGAACTACAGGAGTACAACATATCATGCTATATTAGAAAGTAGTAAATATAGGTGCCTATGGAGGTATCTATAAAAGAAGGTTACGTTTGGTCAAATTCATCCCTGAGAGAGCATCATTATAATCATCACTGATTTAATTTATCTAGTCCATCATGCTTCAATTGTTTATCAGAAAATTTACTCACATTTACCCACATCACATATTTGTTTTTCTTAACAGCAATCTGATGTTACCTTAAGCACATCAGTAGGCCACTCCACAGCAATGCTCTCTGCAGGATTTGGTATATCAGGCCAGCAAACCTTTTTCAACCTGCAATTCAGAAAGGAGATTTGGCCTTTTGATGTAGGAATTAGATGACTGACATGATGAATGCCATAGGAATACTGTACCAGTACATGAAAGGATTAAATACAGAAAATGTGAATGGCGAACATTTGTCAAGGGAAGTCCTTTCTCTGTATTCATTATCTAATTATTATAATAAGGGGAACTCTTATTAGAGAAGTCAATTCTCATGGGCTAGAGAAAAATTGTTTAAAAGCAATACCAATGAGTTACCTGGAACCTGAGTTTTTGGTTTAAACCAATGTTTACCATTAAATACAGAAAATAAAGCTGCAATTGTAACTATTCCAGCTACATAAGCCAAATCTTTATTATGACATGCCTAAATTAGGCTTAGAATGAAGAGTGTCTGGGTTATTTTTTAGAGCATGTCCTCATTGTAAAGTTAACTTAACTCCTCTTGAGTTAACCTAGCTCAAGTGAGAACAGCCGCAGTGCAAAACAATACAAGAACTCCTCAATGTGGCTTTATTAGCAGCTGATGAGTTGTGCTGACTTGAGATGAAGCCAATACCTAAGGCTACAATTCTGTCACGGATTCTGTGGCAGGGCTTGGGCTTTGGCTTCAGCCCCAGCTGAAGCCTGAGCCCCACCGCCCTTAACTTAGCTTCACAGAGTGCCCTGTGGCGTGGGGCCCCAGGCAGTTGTATTGATGTAGTGAAAACTGCATTACTGTGTGTACATTTCTGTGATTTATTGTTTATTGCCCATGTCCTCTTCATACCTTTTATTAAAAATACCCATGCCAAAATCATAGCCTTACCAATACCCCTGAGAGGCAAGCCAACTCGAGTGAAGGGTTTGCGCATGTGGATGACATTCGAGTTAACTCTGCAGCAAAAATGTGCTCTTTGTTTTTTTGTTTTTTTTAAACTGTAACATAATTATCAGCCTATTTCACAGAAAAGATTGACTGCACTCAAGACACTGTCTCCAAATCAATACTCAGCAGTCTGTAGCAGTCAGAAATAAATTTAAAATTAGAATTTACATGGGAACACAACCTGAACAGTAGGAGCTCCCAGCCAAAATAGGGCAGAGCCAATTCATGTATTTATATATTAAAAAGTGCATAAACCACTTTAATAAACATTAGTAACTAAAATTAGCTTTGTGAATGCTTTAAAGACAAACAGAATTGCTGCCTGTACCAATTATATCCTTGAACTCACAATTATTTCCATGTGTGCATAACTGTACTCACATAAGTAGTCCCTTTGAAACCTATAGACTACACATATGAGTAAAGTTATGCAAGTACTTAGGTTTTTGCAGGCTTGGGGCCTAGTTTTTCATAAACATATTAAGAGAGAGAGAGAGAGAGACAAAAATATAAAAGACAAGAGACTACAACAATGTTGAGGCTATATAAGCTCTATGTTACAGTGGGTACTATAAGTGGAGCTGGCACTGCTACGTACCAACATTACTCGAAGCTTCCTATTATAAGACCCCGTTAACAATCACTATAACTTTACCAAATTTTAACATTTGGGGGCTGAAATTTTCCACATCAGATGGCTGCCTTCGGCAGATTTTTAAAGTTTCAGCCTAAACAGCTCAGTCTTTTCTGACAATAAGTTAGGGGAAAATATGTTGTTTTGCAGTGTTAAAAAGTCTTAGGACCATTTCTTGGTGAAGTTTAGGAATCCTATGCTTTGGAGCAGGGACTGGAAATTTGGCCAGGGGTAGCCTTTATGTCAGGGATATGTTTTTTGCTCTTCGTATGAAAATCTGCCCAAATTTGGCCAAATTGTAACCCTTTAAAAAAAAATCAGTTTGCACATGCTCAGTAAAGACTTCTAATGGTTTAGTAGCTAAAGTCTCCAAAGATTTTGTCATCAGTGAGGAGGTACCACACCTCACAGCATCTACATGTGACCAGACTGTGCATGCACTATTCTCACAGAGCAACTGAGCATGTTCCAGCCCAGGACTTCAGGTGCAAAGCCACACTTTCCTTGTAATTCTGCTCCAGGCCAAGGCTGGAACAGGCACCAAATATGACAGTAGGGAGACTCTCTTATGTTAACTGAGGGTGATTAACAAGCAGTACTTAAGTGGCAGAAAGGTGCGAGGATGAGGATGGAATGATCTTGCAGAGAACTGCTGTGCCTAAGGATGCATCTGCCATTGAGTCCTGCACCAAGGTGTAGTGTGCTGCAAAGGTGTGTACCGACCTCCACGTGGCTGCCCTACGTATGTCTGAAGGGAGGCCAGGGTTGAAGCCTGCTTTCTCATGGTGTGAGCCCACCCCCCCGGGGCGTGGGGGAAAGGGGATGGAGAGGGAGGCCCAATAGTAGGTAGCAGAGTTTAATGCAATCAGAAATCCATTTGGAGACTCTCTGGATGGTGATGACCTGTACCCTAAGTCACTCCGCTACTGCAATAAACAGTCTAGAGGACCTCCTGATTGCTAATGGCCTCTCCAAAACCTAGCAGTTAGTGGGCATGTAAAGACAGAGCAACCTTCCATTGGAGGGTGGAACATACTAATTGCCAGTAAGAGGACTCTCAAAGAGCTGAGGGCGAGACCCAATGACTTTAAAGACAGAATGTAATCCAGGATGAAGATAATTCCCACTGTTGTGCCCAAGACAAGAAACATCTCCACCTGGCTTGGTAACATTGTCCAGTGGAATTCTTCCTGCTGCTGGAGAAAATATCTTGTACAGCCGAAGAACACAACCATTGTAAAGCAGATGCCCATCCAAATATCACGCGCTGAGGTGGAGCGCATGTGGACTGATGCCTGATCTCGCCGTTGTACTGGGTCAGCAGTAGGGTGACTAGATAGAAAGTGTGAAAAATCAGGACAGGGGATGGGGGCGTAATAGATTCCTATATAAGAAAAAGCCCCAAATATCAGGACTGTCCCTATAAAATCGGGACATCTGGTCACCCTAGTCAGCAGATTGGGGAAGTTTGGGATGAGAATTGAGGGCAGGATGACATGTGGAGGAGATTGGGAAATCAGAATTGTCTGGTCCAGCAGGGGGCGACCAGAATGTCCGTTGTTCTGTCTCATCAGCTCTTGTGCAGCACTCCAGGCAAGAGTGGTCGTGCAGGGAAGGCGTAGTTGAGTTGGTCTGATCAGGAGAGCATTGCCCTAGGAACAATGGCCGAGAGCTCCCCTGGAGCAGTATGTGGTGCATTTGCTTTTCAACTGGGAAGTGAATAGGTCTCTGGTCGGAGTCCCTCATCATGTGAACATGTCATATACCCACTGAGCTGTGAAGTTCCCACCTGACAGTTGATAGAGCATCTGATGAGCAAAACATCCGATGAGTGAGTCTGTGACTACCTTCTGCATTCCAGGAAGATAGACTGCAGACAGCAGGATCTGGGGACTGATGCACCAGTTTCAGAGATTTGCTGCTTTATATGCAGAGGCGATCAATCTCATTCCCCTTGTTGATATAGAAAACAGTGGTGGCATGGGTGTGCCACTCTGTCCTGGCTGGCTCTGGTATGGCTTCGTTAGTCAGTAATGCTATTCTGGCCGATCCCGACGACACTCATTAAAAAATAAGGCATTAATTAAATTTGTGACTGCACTCCTTGGAGGAGAATTGTATATCTCCTGCTCTGTGGTTTTACCCACATTCTGCCATATATTTCGTGTTATGGCACTCTTGGATGATGACCCAGCACATGCTGTTCCAGAATGGGGATTCAAACCTGAGTTTCCCACACTCCAAGCAAGCATTCTAACTACTGAACTTAAGGTTGCACAGACAATCTTAGTTCTGACATTTCCTAACTTTTGATTGTCTGACTTTGCAACCTACATGGTCTTTAAATATAGGGTGAGTGTGAGTGAGAGATATAGTTGCAAAAACAAATACTAGTGAAGAAATACATCTATTGGCTGCAGTCACAATAATTCTAAACATATGTCTATTTGTTTAATTTTAGCAAATCAGGACATTTTCTTATCTCCAGACAGATTTGAGTCTTTAACAAGCCAGCATTGTTTTTAAATAAAAATACTAACTTTTTATGTGTTAAAATGCATTATTTTCACCTTTAACAAGTACAGAAAAATTTACTCACGTGTGTTTTTTTAGAGTACAGGTTATGCCAAGGATTAATAATAAGAGCATACAAAATCCAAACGGTAATGTTATAAAAATAAAGTCTTCTTCACCTTTAGAGAAAGAACAAGCATTGAAACATTTCTTAGTATATTACACTAAAGAGCAAATTTTCACTTTTAGACTATATAATTAAAGCCATCTTATTAGCACAAGTTATAAAAGCTCTGGTTGTCACATCCTTGACCAACTGACTAAGATACTGTCTGCCACTGTACAACACATGCTCAGGCCTTGTCTATACTACGGGGGAGATCGATCTAAGTTATGCAACTTCAGCTATGTGAATAATGTAGCTGAAGTCGACATACTTAGATCTACTTACCGCGGGGTCCGCACTACGCTATGTCGACGGGAGATGCTCGATGTCTAGTTGGCAGCTGGTATCAAGCCACAAACCAAACCAGAAAATAATTATTTGGTTCATTTCCTACAAATGTTCAAAATCTGTCATCAAACCAGAGAAGTTTAGGTAGCTTCAGCAAACTGTCTCTGGGCATATCCATTACTCATAACGTTTAGTCCAGTGGTTAGGACACTTGCCTGGGATGTTGGAGATCCAAATTTGATTCTCCTTGCTGGAGCAGTAACTCAAACTCAGCTCCTAACATGAGCATCCTAACCATCAGACTACATGCTAATCTGAAGTTGGTTGCTCTCAGTATCTCCTGTTGAAGCTGCTCCACGTTGTATAAATACTTTAATATTCACAGGACCAAAGAAAGAAAGAGTGAGACTGACTCTATATCCTGGTGATCATCTGGGAGGCAGGAGATTTAGATTTAAACCCCTCCTCTGAATCAGGGAGAGAGTACCCCCCCCCCCCCAACAGCTTTTAGCTTTGCGGTTAGACTGCTCACCTGGAATGTGGGAGATCTGAGTTCAAGTCCCTGCTCCAAAGTGGGGATTCAAACCTGAGTCTCCCACCCCAAGCAAGCATTCTAACTACTGAACTAAAGGACAGACACCCTCACCCTGACAGTTTACTGAAGCTGGCCCTGTAAAACTTCTCAAATTTGATTCAGTTGCCTTCAGCTGGGAAGAAGTTTTGGGTCAACCAAAAAAACCCATATTTTGGTGAATAATCTATTTGTCCAAAAAAAATTTGCCTAGCTCTAATCACAACTGCAGAGCTATAGACAGTACTATGTAATGGGCCTTTCCCAGGATCTCAGAACAGCTGCTTCCAGTTTTAGCTGCTGCTTTATTCCAGCAGCTGATCCAGTGCCACCCCCCCCTGCACACTACAAAATGAACAGAAAGTCAGATACAGGGGACATGTCTCAGAGTGTTCTGCCAGCAGAAATAAGGAAATGTTGGCATTCATTGTTTCTTCCATTTAACATCTTGATATAACAATTTTAACTTCAATTCATAGCTATCCTATGATCTCCCTAGGAGAAAGATACAAATATAGACAGTAAGAAAATAAGAAAAAGATTTTATATTAACCACAAGTGTGTATTGAGTATCCTACTGGCCAAGTTCAATTCAGAGGAAAATGTGATTGGTTAGCAGGGAGTTGTTCCATATGGGGAGGGGAAAAAAAAAGACAACAAGAAATCACAATGCATAAATATTTTGAGCCCAGTTTCTAAGATACACATTTTCCCCTTCTGGTGACATAGTAGGTCCCAGCCCTGTAATTAACAGACTGTAATTAACAGAAGCAGACTACTGCATGTGCGCAGAGCCACAATCTTCCGCAGAGATTCATGTGAGCACAACAGTCTGCCTGTGCATTGTTGCTTGCAGTATTGGGACCTTAGTTTTTAAAACTTTTAATCTTTTGTAGATTTGGCTTACAATGTCTTCCAATGAGCTGAACTAAATTTAAACTAATTTTTTATTTTTCTTTGTTTTGTTCAAAAAGTCAGAGGCAGAGTAGATTGGGATTGGCCTAAGAAATGCCTAAATCAAAAAACTCTGTCTCTTACACAAAAATACTGGAAAAGCAATCACAGTTAACACTGAAAATTACTTACTGAATTTCAAAGTGCTGAAGGTTATCCTGTTTCCATGGGTTCCACCAGCTTTGGTGGCTGCCATGACCTGAGCAGTATACTGGGTGTTTGCTTGCAGAGATTTCAGTCTGTATTGCAGAACATCAGAGTTCACAGTTTCATCTTTTCAGACAAAGATATTATAAATAAAAAAAGATATAGAAATTAAAGAAAAGCAAGTGTTAACCATTACAATTTTACATTTATATAGCACTGTTCACACTGAAAGATCCTCAAATGCTTTAGAGACAAGCTGAAATAAAATATAATCAAAGGGATCATCAGTGTGGAACACTGAAATTGTTAAACAGAGCATAACAATACAACATCACAGTTTAGGACAGAAAGTGAATAATTCTATATCCAACTGAAAATTCACTCTTGAGTTTAGATAGGTAAAATATAATAACCAGAGCCAATATTTTACCCTTAATAAAAGTACTATGGCATCTCTGTTATTGCAAGCTGTAGAACCTTGGTTTTATGTCTGAACTAAAATACAGCATTACCATCCCACATTTGTTCAGCACAGCACAGTCCAGTCCACCCTACATACTTAACACCACCATTATATGCCACACCTAGGTGTTTCTTGGATGTCTTCCATTCAAGCAGTGAAACAGTCAAAAAAGTTTTATTTATGAGATCTCACAGAATTACAGAAAAATTGTAGGGCTGAAAATATTTAGACCCATTAACACAAGGAAGGTCAGGCTGAACTGCAAAGAAGAACTTTAAGAACTATCAAAATAATGATTGTTCAAGTTTGTATAATTTTCTTTGTTAGACTATCCACTGTCTAAACATGAATTAGAAATGCAGAATTAAATTGTTGTTAGGGACAAGTGAATCGGTTAAGAAGCTAAGATTTTAAAATATTTGGTAAACTTTATATTGTATAATTTTCACAATCCTGCAATTTAATTGTTTCTGTGAGAGATTCTGCAGTCTGTCACTGGACCACCCACAAGATGAGAACCCCAGGTCTAAATAATTAAGGATCTGAGACAGAGGTGCCAACTCCATGGATGCTCCAAAAAAATTAGTGGATGCTTAGCACCCACCGGCAGGCAAGCTCCTCTTCCTGCCGTGGATCAGCTCTTCTGCAACAGGTAGGAGGCACTGGGATGGAGGGGAAGGAGTGGAAATGGGGCACACTCAGGGGAAGAGGCAGAGCAGGCCTTGGGGGAAGGGGTGGAGTGGTGGCAAGGCCTGTGGCTGAGTGGGGGTTGAGTACCCCCAAGGAAAATTGGAAGCCAGCACCACTGATGTGAGAGTAACAGAATCATCTTGAAAGCTGAGTGGTCTTCAGAGATAGCATGGCAAAGAGCATATTGCATAAAACCAGACAAGAAATAAGATAGCAAGAATAAGTGTGGAGATGTCTACATCATATAGGAATAGTTGCAACTTCCTTCTTCCATTTACATATTGGCAAGCGTACTCTTGGCCCCTACTGTGATTTGGGCCAAGAAGCAAATGAAGTTCCAATAGGACCCACTGGTTTGAGATTTTTTTTTTTTAAATAAAAGCTAGAATGCCTTAAATGCCTACAGACCAAGAGAGAAGCTTAAAGCAAAAATAGGAAAGAACGCCTAGCAATGGAAATGGACCTTGACACAACAAGCATTTCTGAAATATGGAATGACAAAAAGCAGTGGGATACAGCAGTACCTACCTACAAGACAGGCAGGAAGGACAGGCAATTTCCTACATCCCATCCTACATCATACATTTCCTACACACACACACACCCCTCTGAAGCCAGCCCTGAAAACCTCTCCCAGCCAAAACGTGTGGAGTCAAACTCACTGATAGTTTCCAGTCAATTGAAACTGTGTTTTTTGGTAAATAAACTATGTTAGTTGAGAAAATTTCAAACAGCTTTAGTCATCACTATAGTATCTGAATGCCTTCCAGTAGTGCATTAAGCAACATGACTACATCTGTCACATTTTTGTTTGTTTTGGTTTTTTTACTGTGTAGACATACTCTTAGATATTCTGAGCCTGGGTTCTACATAATTGAGCCCTTAGCATTATATAATTGCGAAGAGAATGACAGAGAACAGCAAAGCACATTTGGTGACCATGATAAAGCACACAAATCATAGATAACTCTGCTGCTCCCCCACCTGAAACATAACTATCTGGAAAGTGATCAGTCACCACTTTAGCCTACAAAGAGTGAAATTCTCTCTGGCAAAACTTTCTAGTGTTTTAAGTAACAACAGGTATTGTATGCTGATATCTTCATAAAGTAACAGACATCCTGGGTCAGCACACTGGTGTAACAGAGTGGAGAACTTTTACTTACTTAATTCTTTTCCACCTTCAGGTTTATAAAATATTGTATAGTTAATAATAAAGCCATTTCTTTTATCTTTTGGAATCTTTTTCCATTTTATCATAGCCTCATTTTTCCCCAGATTGTCTGTTTTTGCCACAGGACCAACTGATGGACCTACAAAAAATACAGAAATGTAATAAATGTACATAAAGTATTTTAAATGGCACAACTTTACTAAACTGTACAGAGCAGAGATATAAAGGAACAGGTACTATTTACCTAATATACCCTTTATCAGAGATCAGACACTATTCCTAGCTTTTCTCATCTTTTCAGAGATGCCATCTACTTGGGTGATGTTTGCACCTTCTCTCTTGATAATTACTGTGGTGATGATGGTATGTATCTGAACACCTCACAATCACTAAAGGATTTTATCCTTAACACTCCTGTGAGGTAGGAAACTATTACATCCATTTTACAGATGGAAAACCAAGGCACAGGACAGATTAAGTGACTTGCCCTAGTCACACAGGAGGTCTGTAAGTGGGGAATTGAACCCAGGATTCCCAAGTCCCAGTTCAATGCTCCGTCCACAAGATCAGCCTCCCTACCTATGTAATCGAAACTCTATATGCACAATTCGAAAACTATTTAGCAAGAGCTCTGTATGCTCCAGTCCACTCAAAAGGCATAACATCTCGTCCCTCTCTCAATCAACTACCACTACCATCAAAGCATCTTAACTATAACTAAATAGCATTCAAAACCAACCAGCAACTGTACCTTCATGAATAAGCCAATACATCGAGGTTTCCTTAACAATTATATGCTCTATTATCATTGTACTGTACCCAGTTCCCTGGAGGCTTCACCAGTCCACAGCCTGAAATCTTGAATCTACCACCAAACTTGGATCTTACAATTAGCTGTATAATTCAGCCAATTCACATTACAGTTCTACTAAAAACAGTAATCAATGCACGATTTCCGCCCAATGTGAAACGGCAAGATTATCTACCATTTAAACAAATCTTAATAAGGAGAAACATATATTTTCCATTACACTGTAAAAACAGAGCAAAACTCAAACTTTTCAAGCTAGTCATTTTAGTCTGTGACCCAAAATCACCCTTCCACTGGAAAAAGTAAAATTGAATATAAAAAAATTCAGTCAGTTACATCCTTGAAAAATACCGTAAACTAAAGTCTAAATGAGACTGCAGTGTTTAAGATTTGGCCCATATCTACAATAATAAAAACAATTTGAATACATTTTGTGGCAGCTTTCTTCTGCAGCTTTCTTCTACAATGTTTGTAAAGCACTTTTCTCAAAGTGCTTTACAAACATTACTCAAACCTACAACAACCCTGCAAATTAAGCTCTATACTCATATCACAAAATGGGAAAACTGAGGTACACAGATTAAATTACTTTCCATGAAATACACAGCAAGTCAATACCTGAACTGAAAATAAAAACCAGGAATCCTAACTCACAGTTCTATGCACTAATCACTACTTCCTTCCCTTAGTAACACAGGTCTTAAGCACATTACACAGATGCTATTACAAGATAGAGAGTAATACAGAGGGTTTGACCGTATTGATAGTTTAATATACATACGTCCTTCTTGAACATAAGCTTGTATGGAATGTGGAGTTCCTATTTTATTTCCATAGAGAGGATACACTGAGATATTATAGCATTTGAAGGGTTTAAAGGCACCTGTAAGAAAAAAAATATTTATCAGATACATGTCCTTCATTTAAGATTTACATAAGGAAAATAAAGTTGTATTTTCCTGCTAGTGTTAGGTGAATTTAGGAATGCTCCATACTGGTATTTTCCCTCAGTTTTTAGGAGTGCAATCTATGCTTATTCTCTTTTATACCCATTGCTCTACTTAAGCATGGAGAGAAAACAGAGAATGGACTTTATTTGGCAGCTTTTCTAAAAGCATTTGAGTTCAGACTTATTTTTCACTAGAAATATTTTGACTAAGGAATAATTATACTTTTTCTTATGTAGCAATTTACATGTTCACAGTATCTTACCATCACTAGTATTTGACAAGGCTAATTATTGTAAGTTTATGAGGTAGGACTGAGGACATCGAGTAGCTGATGATCCTTCTGTTCTTTTTCCGAAACAATTTCCATCTTTTTATTTTTATTTCTTATCAAAAAGAAGTATTCTTTAAGATGTAATAAAAGCATTTAAAAGTAACAAGGGAGTTCCTGCTGGCTCCAGCTATGCAGAATGCAGCTGCTCATCTTGTAAACAACTTGACATCAGGACACCTGAACTGAAATCTCTACAGTGACATCTTATTTCCAGGTATAATTCTTGGCAATTATCGTTCAAACCCCAAAGGTCTAGCAACCAGTTATGTGTGAGGGCATCTCCCGCCCCAACCCCTATTCAGCCAGTTGAAATTCACTGGGAGACACTTACCACTGGAATTAATGTTTGAAAACACTGGACCAGATTGTCTAGTGTAGCGACACTGCCAGCCTAATCTTATCTAAATCTACAATCAGTTTATTCAAGTTAAGGAGGATCACCCCATGATTTATCATCAGTTGTGTAAAGCCAGTGCAGAGGCTCTTGCTCTGTTGCCACTGCCTCTCTCTCTCCTTGGCAAGTTTAGCAGGGAAAAGTGGACATGGCCAGACCCTCAAACTATGTCAATTCTCCACTGCTTTTTCAGCTCATTGAATCCATTGCTGACCACCATAAATTAGAGCAGTCTCATGCTGCTAAAATGGTGCAGGGAGATGTGACTGCACAGAGTAGCACCAGAATCAGGACAATGCCAAGATGAGCTTTAAGCCACCTTTGCATACACAGGCTGACTTGTGCTCTATGTATTTCAGCCATATGCACAGTTCTGCCCCATATGCCTATGGGGTTAGGTCGAATTTAGCCATGTTAGGTTGATTTTAAAATGAATGCGTCTACACAACCAACACCATTCCGTCGACCTAAAGGGCTCTTAAAATTGACTTCTGTAATCCTCCTCAGCAAGGGGAGTAGCGCTAAAATCAACCTTGCTGCGTTGAATTTGGGGTAGTGCAGACGCAAATCGACGTTATTGGCCTCCAGGAGGTATCCCAGAGTGCTCCAATGTGACCACTCTGGACAGCACTTTCAACTCCGATGCACTAGCCAGGTACACAGGAAAAGCCCCGGGAAATTTTGAATTTCATTTCCTGTTTGCTCAGCATGGCGAGCTCAGCAGCACAGGTGACCATGCAGTTCCCCCAGAATCGCAAACGAGCTCCAGCATGGACCGAAAGGGAGACACTGGATCTGATTGCTGTATGCGGAGAAGAATCTGTGCAGGCCGAACTCCAATCAAAAAGAAGAAATGCTAATGTATATGCCAAACATCACACAGGGCATGGTGGAGAGAGGCTACAACAGGGACACACAGCAGTGCCGCGCGAAAGTTACGGATCTCGGGCAAGCCTACCAAAAGACAAAGGAGGCAAATGGTCGCTCTGGGGCAGAGCCCCATACATGTCGCTTCGATGATCAGCTGCATGCCATTCTAGGGGGGGACCCTACCACTACCACACCACTGTCTGTGAACACCTTCAAGTGGGGAGTCTCATGCAGCAGGGAGGAGGATTTTGTGGATGAGGAGGAAGAGGAGAATGAGCAGCAGGCAAGCGGTGAATCTTTTCTCCCCGGCAGCCAGGACCTTTAAATCACCCTGGAGCCAATACCCTCCCAAGGTGGGATCCCCAACCCTGAAGCTGGAGAACACAACTCTGGTGAGTTTTAAACAGTACAGGGTTTAAAAGCAATAGTGTTTAATGTCTGATTTGCCCTGAAGAATCGGGAATGCATTCGCGGCCAGTACAGCTACTGGAAAAGTTTGTTAACGTATCTGAGGATGGAGCGGGAATTCTCCCGGGACATCTCCATGAAGCTCTCCTGGAGGTACTCTGTAAGCCTTTGCAGAAGGTTTCTGGGGAGGGCTACCTTACTTTGTCCTCCACAATCAGACACTTTACCACGCCAAGCCAGTATCAAGTAGTCTGGAATCATTGCAGCACAAAGCATGGCAGCGAATGGTCCTGGGTTTTGGTCGCATTCAAGCAACATTCGGTCTTTATCTTTCTGTGTTAGCCTCAGGAGAGTGATATCATTCATGGTCACCTGGTTGAAATAGGGGAATTTTTGTAAGGGAACAGTAAAAGGACCCTGTTCATGTTGGGTTGTTTGCACTTGGCTAAAAGGGATCATCCTGGAGAATAGCCATGCGGTGGGGGGAGGGGTGAAGGGATCATCCCAGAGAATAGCCACGTGGTGGGGTGGGGGGAGGTGTGTGCTGCACATCCACCCAAAAACCACAGCCCCTCCTTTTAAATGTGAAACCCAACCGTCATTGCTTGCTGTGGGAAAGGATGGCGCTGCAGTTTGAAACAATTTCCACATGTTATGAAGGCGTAAGAAGCCAACCCCGCATACACTAGTTTATACAGTCCTTTAAATGCTTCCATTACAGAAAATAACACAAAACAAAACAGTCAATCAAATGTTAAACAAGCTAAGTGAGTCTTGATTCTTGTTCTGAAGATTGCTACGCTCGGGGTATGAAATTAGGTCGATTTTATAGAAGTCGATTTTTAGAAATTGATTTTATACAGTTGATTGTGTATGTCCCCACTAAGCGCATTAAGTTGGCGGAATGTGTCCTCAATACCGTGGCTAGCATCAACTTATGGAGCAGTGCACTGTGGGTAGCTATCCCACAGTTCCCGCAGTCTCTCCTGCCAATTGGAATTCTGGGTTAAGCTCCCAATACCTGATGGGGCAAAAACATTGTCGCAGGTGGTTTTGGGTATATGTCGTCAGTCGCCCCTACCTCCCTCCATGAAAGCAATGGCAGACAATCATTTTGCGCCTTTTTTCCTGGTTTACCCGTTCAAACACCATACCACGGCAAGTATGGAGCCCACTCAGCTCACTGCTGCTGTTGTGAGCATGGTAAACGCCTCGTGCATTATCCTGGAGTATGTGCAGAACCAGGCTAAAAGACGCCAGCACGGGGATGACTGTGATGAAGACATGGACACAGCCATTCCTGAAAGCACGGGCTGTGGCAATTGGGACATCCTGGCGGCAGTGGGGCTGATTGATATAGTGGAATGCCGATTCTGGGCCAGGCAAACAAGCACAGACTGGTGGGACCGCATAGTGTTGCAGATATGGGATGATTCACAGTGGCTGCGAAACTTTCGCATGTGTAATGCCACTTTCCTTGAACTTTGAGAGTCGCTTTCCTCTGCCCTGAAGTGCAGGAATACCAAGATGAGAGCTGCCCTGACAGTTGAGAAGTGAGTGGCGATAGACCTGTGGAAGCTTGCAACGCCTAACTGCTACCGGTCAGTCGGGAATGAATTTGGAGTGGGCAAGTCTACTGTGCTTCTCTGACAAGTCAGTGTTGTCATTTGCTTTTGAAATCTGGAGTACTAGTTTACTGAAAAGAGTTTGCTATTTTTAATTGTGCAATTTTATATAATGGAAATCAGAAAAGGGCCCACTGATCAATTAAGAGATTTCCAATTTCAGTTTACCACCAATGAAGAAATGGTTTAAAAACTAAGAAATAATTTTAACAGATCATTTTCTTTTCACTATACTTCCCATATATGTAAAATAAAAGTACAGCAAGATTAGCAAGAATTTCTGTGACCCTTTTTGCACCCACTTCAGTGAAGTAGTAGTTTTAAAAAAATTGATTTAGTTCTCACCTACTGCATATAGTATGAAAAATACTGGGGAAAGATTTAAACTGTCTCAAATATATACACTCGACAGACAAATTTCTGTATCTGCAGATAAGGAGCATGAGTTATTCCAGATAAGATGGCCATTAACACGGAAGATTACCCCTTCATATGTTGGTTGATTTCGAATCTAGATACTATAATACAGTTTAATGTTTTATGAGAATTACATATACTTATGACCAAGCCATGATTGTTTGGGGAAACTGCTCAGCAAAATTATGAAATACACTTCTGTTGAAGGGAAGGATCACATCAGATCTTCAACTACTTTGAAGCCGCCCCTAATGCACTAAGAAACTTCTGAGATTTTTAATGTGGATCGGATGGTGTCATATGGCTTTAAGTAGCAGTGTACCAGATGGACCAATAATGATATTTGTTTGTTTGTTTCTTCTGGTCTTATTTTCTCCCTGTAGCAGTAGTTTGTGCTATATTACTACTTCTCTTTCCTTCTTCTATTTTTAACCTCTTTGTTATTATATTGTATATGATTGTAATTTTCACTATTTGCAATTTCACTTTTGAAAATCAGGCCATTTAAGCGCCTAAACATGAACTTTGGAGCCGAACTTTAGGTCCCAATTTAAAAAATGTTGTCCTTAAATCACAGAAGGATACATTTTCAAGTGCATCTCCTAACGTGCATTAAAAGTACAATCTTGCAATAAGCATGATGTATAAAATTGCAAGAGATAAGAAATTATTTTAGAATTATATGTACAGATATCAATAAATAAGGCAAATGTTTTTGTAGTTATTTCTTTTTATAAAAAGACCATATGACAAGTTGCATGAGCTCAAACCCAATTAGACAAATTTGTGAAAAAAATGTAAGGTCTTTTAAAATTAGTCGTTCTTCACTTTATAGTGTTGAATCTGCACTAAGACCTTGATCCAGCAGAGAGATTTTCAAAAGCACCAAGTGTACTTAGGTGCCCAACTCCGATTGACTTTCAATGTTTTGAAAGTCAATGGGAGTTGAGCACCTTTATGCCTTTGAAAGTCTCCTCCCTCTTAAGTACACGCTTAACCTTAAGCATATGAATAGTCAATGGGACTACTCAGATGCTTAAAGTTAAGCATATGTTTAAGAATTTTGATGGATGGGGTCTTATTAATTACGATTTGACATAATAATGTGAGTTTTATTCTCAGTTTGACTGTCCGGAAATTCATTCTTCTTGATTCTGTTTCCTAAAGTTATTTTGACACTTAGATTAAATAGTTGTACTTTGGGGGTGAAATCCCAGCCTGACTGAAGTCAGTGGGAATTCCCTGGTATTACTGAATTGAAAGCCATCAAAATATTTTTAAATTTCTTTAGAACAGAGGCAAGTATACAGACAGCAACAAAACTGCCGAAGCAGTTTACCAGCCTACTGAAAGGAAAAGGGGAAACAGACACTCAAAACTGCTTAAAGAGAATCTTCTCATGCTGAGAATGCTGAATCATCATCACAGGAAGACAAAATATTGCATCAAAGGATTATGTCAAGCGAACATATTGAATGGGAGGAACATTAGCACAGCATTTATGAAAGTAGTTCAAAACAAATGCCTCTACTCAACCTAATACAGTGTTTTCAATGTTAACTCATCATCAATGGATTTTTTTTATTTATTTATTTTTTACAAAGCAGCTTTATTAATCTTCCACTTTTATAAATGTTTCTTTACCTCATTAAAAACACAATATAATGTCAGAGCATATGAAATGAAAGCTGTAGATAGGTCTTCTGATCCTAAAATATGTCCTGTTTTTCCTCTAACATTCCCAAGTGTTCCAGCAAGGCCTGAAGAGCGATGGGAAAAGCCTTTTAGGGAAGCCCCAGAGTAGAAGTCTAAATTTCTTTAGAACTCCCATGTGGTGAGGTGGGGAAGACAAGCAGGGTAGGTCAATTGGAACTGCCTCAAGACTACCTCAAGACACTTTTAGTAACTAACATAGGCACCATCTGATGTGCTACTTTCCCATTCACCTCCCAAGCCTAATCTATTTCTGGGTGGGATGGAAGGGCAGCATGTTGGATTAGTAATACATTGGCTGACAGTTGCACACAGGGATAAAGGTGGGATGGGTGAGATTTAGAGGAAGTAAAAAATTCAAACTAACAAAATATTTGCAGCTTTGATATTTTGCTTGCTTATTGTCTGCCTATTACTGTTTGTCTGTCTTGTCATATTTTCCAGATTTAAGGTATGTGAGCAGCGCTGGATTAATGCAGGGGCTTTAGGGGCTGCAGGCCAGGGCCCCAGGCTAATGGGGGCCCCAGCACAGCTCAGGCAGGCTGCCTGCATTCCGTGGCCCCCACACCGTTCCTGGAAGCGGCCGGCTGCTGGCACATCTCTGCAGCACCTGGCGGAGGGGAGGCGGTTCCACGCGCTGCCCCCACCCACAGCACTGTCTTTGCAGCTCCCATTGTCTGGTTCCCAGCCAACGGGAGCTGCGGGGGAGGCACTTGCGGGTGTGGGCAGCGCATAGAGACACACTCTTCCCCTCCCCCCAGGGGAGAGCAGAGATGTGCCAGCAGCCGGCCACTTCCAGGAGCAGCGTGGGGCCATGGCACGCAGGCAGGCAGGCAGCCTGCCTGATCCCTGCTGCACCACCAACTGGGAGCCACCTGTGGTAAGCGCCTCCTGGCTGGAGCTTGCACCTCACACCCCCTCCTGCACCCCAAACCCCTTGCCCAGGTCAGAATCCCTTCCTGCACCCAAACTCCCTCCCAGACCCGCACCCCCTTCATGCACCAAACTCCCTCCCAGAGCCCGCACCTCTCACCCTCTCCTGCACTGCAACACTCTGCCCCAGCCTGCAGCCACCTCCTGCACACAAACTCACTCCCAGAAAGACACTGATGTAACAGCTGTTTTAAGGTAAGGAGTAGGCTATTTTTAATCAAGTTAATTATATTCTACATATTAAGACTGAAATGTAACCACAGAATGGCTTTATGTTAATTAAAAGGCAAGTTTAGTATAGCGTTAATAGCCTTGATGCCATAATTGTGATCATTTTGTTTTAAATTAGGAAAAAGACTTTTACACAGGGACCCCACAATATCTAATAGCCCCGGGCCCACAAGATAGTTAATCCGGCCCTGTGTGTGAGGCAAGGACCAAATCTTCCTATATAGAATACTCAGTGTCATATTGTAGTTCTTGACTTGTGCAATTATTTTTTTAATATTCAATAATTTCCTGTTGCAACAATGTTGCCAAAGAGCTTCAAAAATATGTTCATTTCTCTTTAGCGAGAATACAAATTTCTACTCCAAAACTACCTGTCTTCATTTCCCAAGAACTGGAAGACATTCAATTTTGTATTTCCTTGTCGCACTCATCTGATCACACCTAAACAACTATGTATTTGGTAATTGGCCCTAATAGTACAGAAGTTGAATTTTTATTAAATATCTGTATATAAAGCTTTTGTTGCTATTTTAAACTACTTGCTAGTAATGTCAATGTTTTTTTTTTCAAAAGATTACTTAAAATTAAAATTATTTATAAGTCTCTACTTGTTTATATTAGTCAATTTATACGCAAAATAGGTGCTGCTACAAATATTGAATGGAAAGGTTCAAAGGCTACTATCCATTTCTGCTTCATGATTACAATCTTGTCCACTGTATGCTGTCATGTGCCGGTGACTCTCAGTCTTATTATCTTACTAAGCAGTGAAAAATAATTGTGTCTGTGTGTCACCATACTTCTGCTAGACGCAAAAGAGTATGTTGCCCAAACCCCAGAGAAAGATACTACAGTATAACACACAGCCTATGTTAAACAGAGAAACAGAATACATTTTCTTGAACAGAAAATCTGTATTCTAGATTTAGGTTAAGTAGTAACTGATGGAGATGTGAAAATTATAAGGTCACGCAAGCATAGTCAACTTACCTTTCTGAGCTGTCCACTTTGTAGTATTTAATATATATTGCCACGATCTACCCATTGGCTCAGTCTCCAATTCCTCATACCATTCAATGACATATCTGCTTACTTCTGAAACTGATGCTTCCCATTCCACAACCATTTGTTCATTTAAAGTAAATGTCCTCACTGTATCAATCCATTTAAAAGCTGCAAAATAACACTTAAAAATTAACAGAAATAGTTATAAACATTTTAATAGAGCAAACATCCATACTAGTGTACCAATTTAGCAATGAGAGATTCAGATTTTTATCTATAGAACCGTGTTTGACTTAGGAAAAGTCAAACAAGAAATTCAGCTTAATTGTGTAAAGCATTGTTTTATTTATTTATTCATGTACACACACACACACTATCTGATAACACAGCAAACAATAATGGAATTGTTACAATAAGATGTGAAAGTAGATGGGTGCATACACAAGCAGAGACATGAAGAATTGGAATATATATCCATACAGAGACCTACTTTACATTTTATTGGCTGTAGTAGAACAGAAGCGCAGGTTTTGACTTGTGATTTAATAGGAAATAAGGAATCAATGACAGAGGCCAATTAGTTCAAGACTGACAGTGAAGAAATAGGGAATAATCAACCACAGAAGAGGAACTGAGAGGATGCCAGAGCTGGCAAAGTAGAGGGACCAAGATGGGGTACAGGGACAAGAGATTAGATCACAACAGGGAAGTTGATGGGAGCACAGCTATAAAAAAAAGTAATATTATAGCGGATACAGAAGCGGACAAGGAGACAGTCGAGATCAGAAGAGATGTGATCACATCTGCATATACAAGTCAGAAAGCACCTTGCTGTTTTCTGACCACATTGAAATTTGAATATGAGCAACGTTGGGAGGTCAAAGCGGAGGGAACTCCAGTTATCTTGGCATGACAAATGAACACTTGAGGAATTCAACAGGATTATCTCAGTATATCTCCCTTAATCATTTCCCTGCCTCTGCAGCGGCCTCAGATTCTGGTGCACCTCAGTCTCTCCTATTCTCCGTCTGTGGCGCATAATAGCCGAGCCTTCTGGGGGCTGTAAAACTTTGGTCTCATTTCATTTGTTGGGTTAGTGCGTGGGTGCTAGGTGGTGTTGGTGGCCTATAATATACAGCAGGTCAGATTATCTAATCTGGTGGTCTGGCCTTAAAATCTGTGATCCAAGAAAATGACAGAAGAGATCTATGTTTTGTTGGTGTTAATAGGCAGACAGACTGTAACAATGTAAAGATAAAGGAGAGTCAAAATAAGACTCCAAAATCATAGAGCTGTGAAGTAAAGGAGGGTTCTTGAACTACTATTTGAAACAAAGTGCAAAGAAAAACAGAACTGTCTGTTTAACATAATAAAATAATGACTCCTATTAATGGCCTTATAAACAGGAAGCACTATTGCAAATAGGAAAATATATGACAAGCTGAAGTACAATGACATACCAATGCTTTAATACATTCTCCTCCATACCAGATTATGCTGTTCCATTAGTCTATTGCACTTTTGTTAAATAAAGTAGTGAAACTAGACAATCCTGTACCGATATAGTGATGAGCTAGATGACTTAAAAAAAAAACAACAAGGAATACTTGTGGCACCTTGGAGACTAAAATTTATTTGGGCATAAGCTTTCGTGGGCTAAAACCCACTTCATCGGATGCATGCAGTGGAAAATACAGCGGGAAGATACATACACACACACACACACACACAGAACATGAAAAAATGGGTGTTGCCATACCAACTGTAACGAGACCAATTAATTAAGGTGGACTATTATCAGCAGGAGAAAAAAAAAACTTTTATAGTGATAATCAGGATGGCCCATTTCAAACAGTTGACAAAAAGGTTTTTTTTCTCCTGCTGATAATAGCCCACCTTAATTAATTGGTCTCATTACAGTTGGTATGGCAACACCCTTTTTTTATGTTGTCTGTGTGTGTGTGTATATATATATATATCTTCTTACTGTATTTTCCACTGCATGCATCCAATGAAGTGGGTTTTAGCCCACGAAAGCTTATACCCAAATAAATTTGTTAGTCTCTAAGGTGCCACAAGTACTCCTTGTTGGGTTTTTTTTTGCTGATACAGACTAACACGGCTACCACTCTAGATGACTTAATAGGTCTTCTCCACCTGTAGAATCTAGGACAAAAAAATCTCTACCACAATTTCACTTTCACTGCAACAGTACTTAAGACAGGCAAAATGAATTATCACATGGATACAGAAAAGGCTATTTCAGTGATCCAAGAGAATATCTACCACACCATTTTATAAAACGTACTTTTTTCACCAACAGATGGAATTCTTAGAGTAGCCTCAGGAGATTCTCCAACAGAGTTATACGCAACAAGAGATATCACATAGGCTTCTCCAGTTAAAAGGAGCATGGCCATCTTGTCAGAGGTGTTGTGTGTCATTTTAAAAGAAGCATTGTTTTCTGGATAGTACTGTATTTTGTAGCCAAGTAGACACTCAGAAGATGGAAATTCTTTTAACACCTATTAAAAAAGTTAATAAAAAGTTGCATGTGTTTTGTAATACTGATTCTATAATCGAAAGCACATTTAATAAGTATATAAAACATAAATACTGGACACATTGCCAGGACTCCAGAATTTTTCCCTTCTCTACCTCTGGATTATTTTCATGCAAACATATTTCAGTTTCTCAGTAATCTGTTTTCCAGTTTTCCTCATTTGGTTACTCAGAAAAGAGATTCCTGAAAAATATTTGGTGAGCCCATCAGAGGGTCAACATTCAGAATGTTCTTCCAAGTACTTCATAACAGAAATTCTAGAAACAATTTGAAATGTTTGAGCATGCCAGAGGGTATATTGGATTACTTTCTGGAGAATTAACTATGTTGCATTCTAAAAACAGATTTTATTGGATTCTAATAAATGTAAAAGCTTAAAAAGTCTGTTAAAATTACAATTGATCAGATAATAGCAGCTGAAAATATTTATACAATGAATATTACTGTTTTTCCATCAAATTTCTTCAAGGAATTCAGTTTTTGGAATATGTTGTTCAATTGAAAACTGCAATACCCAAATTATTCATTTTTCTTGCATTTGACCACTCATATTAAAATATATTTTAATCACTATTTCAATCAAGATTCTAAAAGCACAATGTTACCATTTAGTTCTTATCTCCAACATGGTCAAGTGGTGATAATTTAATCAAGGAGGTTTCAAAACTGCAAATTAGAATAGAACTGTGAGAAATTATATTAACTAACATTGACGATCATGGCTTAGCAGTCAGTTTTTGCAGGTCATGTTGAATATGATGTTGATGGGAACACTGAGCCTTGGGGTGACTCTGGGGGATCAGATTGTTGCTTTGGTGGGTGTGCATGAAAACTCTGTGGGCATGGGAGGCAGTTATACTTTGTGTAAAATTAATATGGCTAATATAATGTTATGGAGGTTAAACTATATAGAAGGAATGTGCATTTTCCCAGGACGTGTGGAGTGCCTATTGGAGAAGGGGTAAAAGAAATGCAAACAAAACATGGTACTTAATTAAAATCCTATTAGGCTCCAAAAGGGGCCACAATAGGTTGTGCTTTCTTTTTCAGATCTCTGCATGTTTTGGAGCAGGAGATGAAAGTGGAAAGTCATCAGAACTCTGGTGGAAGTAAAATGTTTCCCTTTTAAGACAGTGTCTGAGCTGCTAACAGCTTTGGATCCAAAAGCAAGCTAGTAAGCCTCTGTGTAAATGCAAATTACCTAGCTGATGGGCACAAAGGAGCTGCAAATAATGAATACATCCGGTCAGCAAACAAACTATTAGAAGACTCAGATTATGGCCCTCCAGGAAAGGGAGGTGAAAAAACAAGTCAAGACTGAAAATAAGGGGGACAGGTTAACCTTAAGGGGTGTGTGGGTGGGGGAGATGGGAACAGGGAATGGGGGTAAGGAAATTGGAATCATGTTTTGCTAAAGGGGGAAATGGGAACAGGGAATGGGAGTAAGGAAATTGGAATCATGTTTGCTAAGGGCAGGAATGGGAACAGGGACACAGGTGTAAGGCTCTCTGGTGTCAGAGCTGGGAAGGAGGATACCAAGGAAGGTAACTGGAATCATGCTTGCTCGAAGTTCACCCCAATAAACATCGAATTGTTTGCACCTTTGGACTTCGGGTATTGTTGCTCTCTGTTCATGCGAGAAGGACCAGGGAAGTAAGTGGATGAAGGAATAAGCCCCCTAACAGATGTCAGCAGGGTCATAGGGTAAATCCTGACTGCAAAGTTGTAGTCAACATCGTGTTAGTTAACAGAAAACTTCTGTAGGTTCTGTTCTAGCTTTGTATGGAGTTCATCTGAGCCAGACTTGACAGACCTTTATTTCCTATAACACAGATGACAAAATGCAATTTCTACTGGAAAAGGCAGTTCGGATTTTAAGATCATGGGTGTACATACCTTCCACATAAGATGCACATATCTATTTGCAGCTGACGGTGAAGGTTCGATTACTCTCCACAAATCCACTTTTCTTGAGGGAGCTATTAAAACAAACAATAAAAAGTAGAAAACTTGCTGTTACTTTTTAAAGAAGGTTAACAGCAGTGTTGAAATTTTTTTTCCTTACTGACCCTTGTATACCTTCTCTCTATGTTGCTATCAGTCTCTTATTTCCATTCTTTATGGTCATTTCTCTCTTCTTTCCTAGCTTTATATTTTTATTTCTTTTAAACAATCCCCTTTTTTCTCCTTCATTCTATATTCCTCACTGTTCAGATCTCTCTATCCTGTTCAGTTTGTCTCCTGTTCTGACCTCCCCCTTCTAGTCATCTTTAATTGAATGTATTTGTTTTCACAATTTCAAAGCCAAACTATGACATCACCCAACTGAAAATATGCCAGAAATAGTCTGCTAGTATTAACTTCTGTGCCAAAAGATTCAAAATTAATCCTGTGAAAAACTATGTTGTAAACCATTAGCCTGCCTTGTTGTTCTGTTTTTCCTATTTTCTCTTCACTCCATTCACTCCAGATTTCTGATCCAACACAAACACATTGAATGGCAATAGCATACTCTGTAAAATCCCATAGATGCGTAAGATTAAATGATGTTCTTCTTTTATTTTGATTCATGGTGAAAACAACTGTTACCTAAAAGTGAAAACATGAACACGAAATATGTTGTCTTTATTAACAAAAAAAAAAATAAACCTCAGCAGATGGTTTATCTGCTTAAAAACCTCCAACACCATATCCATCATGCCTCCCAGATCACCCATCCAGTATGAATAAAAGGGAAAGCTACTTATCTTGTAAATAGTGCTTGTGTGTGTAGCATCCTCATTTCCGGATCTTTGCAATTGTTCCACAAGATTGGCACCAGCTTTTAAGGTTACATTTTACCCTTAATGGCAGTAGTAACGGAGTAGACAGCATGAGCTAGGCTCTCTGTTGGCCACTGCGCCCTGCCCTCTCTGAAGCGTCAGTACTGTCCTACAACTGTTTCAGTCATCTCCAACTGCATGGGAACCGAAGGTCCCAGCAATAAGACAATCTAAAGATGATCAACATATCTGCACCAATGAAAAGACAGAAAAAACATGCAACAAGAGAAACTCCCCCTGAAAAATTATCCTCCAAACTCTGAAGGGAAACAGGTAGATGAGTGGCAGTAATGATCACTTCGAAGAAGAAGAATTATATGGTTTATAATTTTCACCTACTCTAAAGAGGTCATCAGAACAAGAATCTCAGTCCAGGAAAGCAGGGAAGTGCTATGATTGTCCCAAAACAAAAATGAGAGCAAAGCTAAAACATGCAGTAACCACAAGGCCGACACCAACAGTGGGAACAGGGTGGATTTTTTTTTCAAATGTATACTGAAAAGGGGGTAAGATAACCTCTTAAATCAACACTGAAGATACTGAAGTGTGACAATCAATCAATAAGGAAAGGGGGGAACCACTCAAGTCTCAGCCAACTGAAAAAGAGAAATGCATAAAAAACTTTTGGGGTGGGAGTGGGGAGTTTGGCTACCTCTAAGTTGGAGACAAGCTTCAGAATATGGAGAGTCTGAAATCAAAATTCCCACCTGGAGGCCAAATCCAAGAAATAATGCTTTGTAAATGTGTGGAGAGAGGACCAGAAATCTACGATGGCACCCCTGGTGGCTCCCTTGTCTCTTATTAAGTGAGCCTTGATATGGCTTCTTCCTTTCAGCTCAGCCAAATCATAGCAATACAAAATACAATCAGACATCCCTGAAATGGTCTCCAAAACAAAGAGTTTTGTGCATTGTCATAAATATAAAGGGAAGGGTAAACACCTTTAAAATCCCTCCTGGCCAGAGAAAAAAACCTTTCACCTGTAAAGGGTTAAGAAGCTAGGATAACCTCACTGGCACCTGACCACAATGACAAATGAGGAGACAAGATACTTTCAAAGCTGGAGGGGAGGGAGAAACAAAGGGTCTGGGTCTGTCTGTGCGATGCTTTTGCCAGGGACAGAACAGGAATGGAGTCTTATAACTTAGTAAGTATTCTAGCTAGAGATGCGCTAGATTCTGTTTGTTTAAATGGCTGAGAAAATAAGCTGTGCTGAATGGAATGGATATTCCTGTTTTTGTGTCTTTTTGTAACTTAAGGTTTTGCCTAGAGGGATTCTCTATGTTTTGAATCTAATTACCCTGTAAGGTATGTACCATCCTGATTTTACAGAGGTGATTCTTTTTTACTTTTTCTTCTATTAATATTCTTCTTGAAGAAACTGAATGCTTTTTTCATTGTTCTTAAGATCCAAGGGTTTGGGTCTGTGGTCACCTATGCAAATTGGTGAGGATTTTTATCAAACCTTCCCCAGAAAAAAGGGGGTAAGATTTGGGAGGATTTTTGGGGGAAAGACATTTTCAAATGAACTCTTTCCTAATAATAATAATACCAGTGTTAGACGTTTGGTGGTGGCAGCGAAAGTCCAAGGGCAAAGGGTAAAATATTTTTTACCTTGGGGAAGTTTTAACCTAAGCTGGTAAAAGTAAGCTTAGGAGGTTTTCATGCAGGTCCCCACATCTCTACCCTAATGTTCAGAGTGGGGAAGGAACCTTGACATGCATCTTCTAAAAATTTGAATTCATTCCAGTTAGAACCCCAAAGACTTAACACTGAGCATATGAAAAAGCGCTTTTTGGGGAAGGACATGTGATTATAGGAAGAATGTTGGATGATAGGCTCATTAACAGGTGGAACTTCAACACTACCTTGGAGAAGAATGTCAGTTAAGTCTGCAGCCCCATCTTATTCTTATAAAATCTAGTTAAGGTAGATCCATCAGTAGGGCATGATGCTCACTCATTGTGCAGACTGAAGCCATTGCAGCCAGGAAAATGACCTTCCACGTAAGAGACTTAAACTCACAGGAACTGGGTGCCTCAAAGAGCTTTCTTTTGTCAGATCTCTCAGGACCACATTCATAACCCTGTGACAAAAGGGTTTGCTTTTTTTTAATGAAAGGTTTTAAAAGTATCAAGCCATGCAGAGACCTTCAGCTAGTTTGTGATAGGCTCAAATAGCTGCTAAATGTATCTGGAGTTATTTTTATAAGTTGGACTCAGACAGGTGGACAAGCTATTTTTGTGAAGGGAAAGCAGAGGGGCCCACAGCGAACCATTTCCACTTACAATTGTAGATCAGTTGGATTGTGAGATGCCAGGAAGACATAAGCCACCTTCTAGAACACACTGCTTACACATTTTTATCCTGCCAGAAGCCAAGCTGTCAGAGAAACATCTCCTACATTTGTTCTAATCTAATCTTGAGTGAACATAACTATTGTATTTGCCAGAAAACAATAGGAAGAAAAACATGTTTCATTGTTGGACTGACTGAGGGTACCTCCACTGAATTTATCCTAGGACAAGTAAGGAGTAGGATGGGCACTGAAACAGACAGAAGGTCTTATCCCTTGACAGTGAAACAGAAGGTCTTATCCATCTCTATTTTCTAAAATTCCAATATCATGCATGCTTATATTACATTTGAGTAAATATTAGTTATTATTAGTGATCTTACACCCTTGCCTTTTGTCATCAGCATTTAAAAGGATCGACATTTATGTCAGTGACAAATGATCTAATATTCTGAAAATAATGATGTAACTTACCGAAGTATTTGAATTTGTATTTCTGTATCGAAGACGACAATTTAAATCTAGTAATGCTGGATCAGGTTTGTCCCACGTTATGTTAAGTAATTGCTTTACACCAGCAATTTTTTCTACTGAAACTATCTTAGGAGGCTTAGTTTTCACTGGAATTAAGAAAAAAAGCTTTCATACTTTTAAATAGAAAAACGTTCTACAACTTGACTTCAATTAAAAGTTTAGAATACCTTGAGTATGTAAATTCTAGGAAGAGTTCCTTTATTATTCTAAACAATGTTAGTTGTAACTTACTTGCACATATCAATGCATATCACATATATACCAACTGTAATTATGAAAAACTACATATAGGACAGAGATTACATACACAGCTAACTATACTGTTTGTAGACTAATTTCTTTCATATGTAAATGTATTGAATTATTGTTTCTATTTATAATGTGAGTACCACATTCTCCTCTCTAAGGCAGAGGACAGAGAAAATAACAGAGCTGCAACTGAGTCCTACCTGGAGAAATAAGGGAGAACTCAGCTGGAAGACAGTTCAGGGGTGACAGGAGTTTGAGGGAAGGGTGGCAGAACTGGAATGGGCAAGTATTGAGAGGAGAGACTAGGCCAGACAACTGCTGCTGATGTAGTGGTAGGTGTCACAGCTGGGAAGTATCCACTGAGGAGGTTGTACCTGTTTTCCTCAGTGTGATCACTTCACAGACAGAATTTTCACATGAACAAAACTGAACTGTAATTGTCAAGAGTCTTTATGTAGATATAAAAATGTGGACTCCATCCTATTCATATTCTAACCTAGCTAAGCTATGGCAAAGCATAACAGAGGAAGAAGTGGAATCAGGCATGTTGGAGGGAGGAAGAGGTACACAACATAATTTTAATGTTGCTTGGTTTTGTATGATATGCATAATGGACTTATTTATTTTAAATGATTCACTAGAAGAATGGCACAGTGGAGTGAGCAATGTAGGGATTCTGGGAAAAGATAAAGCCATTTGTTTACTTAGAGCCAAATCCTAAAATCCTTTTGGATGCTGAATAGCACTTCAAATCTCCAATTTAAGTCGAAGTGCTACTTAATATGCCAGATGGTTGGAGAATCTGACCTTCATTTACTAATCCATAAAAAAAAAAAAAAAATCAGTAATTCACACTAGTTCTTACAGTCATTAGTAAATAAATGTACTGCATTACGTGTACAACACTGGAAGGGCGTTTAATCACACATTGGTAATGCACTAATGAGGGTAAAGTTTTTCAACACTGATCTGTTGCAATATGCTGAAAGAATTGATATGGAAAGGCAAGGAAGCACAACCATAATCAAAAACCTCTTTCAATGAGAGACATACAAGTCTTAAAACAGTTGATGAGCTCTCACCAGACAAATCTGAACATCAGAGAACCACAGTGTTATTTGACACAACTGACGGTTCCTGTTCAGGAGACACTTAACTTAGGGAAGTGTTGAGGTGATTGGGTAGGCAATGTAATAAGAATCAGACTGACATAGTTTGCATGTATCAGATTATGAAAAGAGCTTTTGCCAATATGCTAATCTCTTCAAATATATAAATACATTTTACATATTACTTACAGTATATATTACACTTTAAGAGGGAACAGCAAGGTAATGTACTTTGATTAATAAAATTTTGTAAATGTTCAAACAGTAATGCAGATTCAGTTCTGGATTTTGGGTGGAGGGTGCATGGGAAGGATTTGTTTCTTCTTTAAATAGCATGTTCTTGCTGTCTATCCAAGAACACAACTGCTTTGATTCTGCTTTCCCACTGAATCATCCATAGAGCCCCGCGCAGATACAAAATTTGTATCTACAGTCAATCTGCAAAAATGATCCATGGATATAAAGCAGATTTGCAGGGTTCTAATCATCCATATTAATGTATTCCACTAATTTTTTAATGGTAGAGGTGCAAAACCAAAGTAAGAGAAAAAGGTGGCGCTTTTTGAGGTATTTTTTTTATATAGGCCAGAATTTTCAAAAATAAGACCTAAACTTTGGTTCATAAATCCACATTGAGGCACTCCAATAAGTAGCATGATTTTGAAAAGTGCTGAGCACCCAGGATCTACCATTAACTCCAATCTCCTGGATAAGGGTCTCTTTCTCTGCTACTTCTCCTCTGTGCTTGTGCCCTCAAACCAGTAGTCCAACTGTGGACTGCAGACCAAGGCTGAAATCTGACATGTATATCCCCTTGTGCTGTTCCCCTTTCTCCTCCAGGAACACCCCCAGTTGGTAGTGCTGATCCCCTCATGAGGAGCACAATTACTAAAATGAGGACTTTTCTGGAAGGGAGAGGTAGCAATACATGCAGGAGCACATGCCTAGGAATATAACTTAGGGAAAGTATAGTCAGGGGGGTTAATAATGTGGAAAAGGGATACAGAGGGGCAGATATTGTAGTCTTAGCCAATAAATCAGCTGTGGTCCTGCAGAGTGGGGCACATTTGTGGGGAGGGGCAGCTATATAAGAGTAGAGAAGAAGGGAATATCTGTTTATAAACTTTAAGGAGGTTTATTGGCTTAAGAAGCTGTCAGAAGACGCAGCAAAATCAGTGTAAGGCAGCTCCAGATGGGATGTTAGGGCAAATCATACACCAATACAGGTGCGTATTGAGGACTCACTCAAATCAGTGCAATGCAACCAACTGAAGAACAATTATTCAAGTGCTAAGACAGAAAAGTATGCTGTATCCTCAATTTGATATTCTATTTTTATTTTTTGTTTTAATGCTTTTCACTTGATTTTTATAAGAAAGCTATTCTGTATAATTAAATGTCAGCATGGTTTTATTTGATCTCTTTTGTTATGTAGTATTTTATCTTTAAGTATTTTACAAAAGTAGTTACCTATTTTATTCATATTTATAGGAACGCAATCAGATATGCCTACACCCAAGACATTTTCAGCTTTCACCTGACAACAATCATCTTCAGCAAATGGAATATACGGGGGGAAAAACGAACATGATCCATTGTTGCTTTGACAGGTATCCTCTTGAAATGCATCCATCAAATTTTGATCCCTGTCATCACAAAAAACAAAGAAAATTTAATTTTCAACCCTTTCTTAAATCAAGGACAACTAAAAGAGTTAATGGGCTTAGTTTTAATTAGAGAGACAAGGTGGGTGAGGTGGTAATATTTATTGGACCAACTTCTATTTGAGAGAGAAAGAAGCTTTTGAGACCTGAAGAAGTGCTCTGTGTAAGCTCAAAAGCTTGTCTCTCTTGTCAACAGAAGTTGGTCCAACAAAAATATTACGTCACCAACCTTGTCTCTCTAATATCCTGGGACCAATACCACTTCATAAAATGTTAGATTCAATTAGCAATTATAGTTTAAAACATATATTTACTAAATTCCATACAACAAGCTATGTTCTTCTAGTGAACTTCTCTTAAAGGAAGCTTAACTACCAATAAAAGCCATTCCCTCAATGTATTGCCCCTGCAAATCCATACTGTAGGATTTTGTTCAAGTCTTAGAACCATTTAAAAGCTGTTAACTGTTAAGAAGGTATATGTGCAGCCAGCACAAATCCAAACAGATGTAACTGCAGTGAAAATAGCAACATTCAAGGAGCAGCAGTGAACAGAACAATCAATTTAATGGGGAATCCCTGAGCCTTGTTAATACCAGGTTAAAATCCCAAACAGGAGTATTTCAGATAGATGTACACATGTAACACCCCTCTTGAAAAGCATTTCATAGCAGGATGCATGAACACAGAAGCATCCTCCATAAGAAAAAGGCAAGAAGCAATGAACTACCACATACATTTCAAATGTGGAAAAAGACAAGCCCGACTGTACCAGTGACAAGATATACCCTGGAAGTAGGAAACAGAGAAACTTTTTGAAAGAGTTTGTTCCATTTCAGCATACACTTTCCTCATAGATGGTGTGTGTTGTGAGACTAACAAAACCTGTTTCATTTCATCTGACCATGAACAAAATTCTTCATCAACTACAATGCCTCTCAGTCTACCCACTTCCTCTCTCCCAGTCCCAGTCTCCTTGCCCAGCCAGTACCAGTCTTCCCCACCACCTCCACCAGTTCCTTCTGACCAGGCCAGGCTTGTTGTCCTAATCTACTCCTTTCCCTCCCACCAGGTTCAGCTCTTGTCCCCTCTGCATTTAAGTGAAGTGGCTTCCTCCTCCATGCTGCCTGGGTACCAGCAAGGGAGTCTTTGAGGGCATAGAAGAGAAAGGCTCATTGCCTTTCATTCTGGTGTCCAGTCCCACTTTGGCCCAGAGTGGACAGGAGCAGCAACTACACGTCCAGCTTTGTACTCCTGGGTTGAAGAAGGTTGCATCACTGTGTGAGGGTAACGCAGGCACAGCCCAGTTAGGCCAATGGGAGCTGTGAGGGAGGTGCCTGCAGGTGGTGGGAGGGCGCGCAGAGGAATCTAGGATCCAGAGGAATATGTCACTGCTTCCTGGGAGCTGCCTGAGGTAAGCGCCACCTGGATCCCTCACCCCAACCCTCACTGTAACCCTGAGCTCCCTCCCACCTCCAAACTCCTTCCCAGAGCCTGCACCCTGCACTCCCTTCCACACCCCAAACCCCTGCCCCAGCCCCTTCCCCCATCCTGAACCCGTCATTCCTAGCCCCACATCAGAACCCACACCCCCAGCCTCAGGCAAGAGCCCACACTCCAAATCCCTCGGCCCCACTCACAGCCTGGAGCCTGCACCCTCAGCCAGAGCTCTCACCCCCTCCCACACCTCAACCCCCTGCCCCAGCCCAGAGCCCCCTCTCACACTCTTCAGCCCCATTCTAGAGCCCGAACACCCAGCCAGAGCCCTCACCCCCTCCTGCATCCCAACCCCCTGCCCCAGTGCAAGGGTGTGGGAGAGCAAGTGATGAAGCAGAGGTGGAGTGAGTGGGGGCAAGGCCTCAGAGAAGGGGCAGGGCAGGGGGCGGGGCAAGTTTCTTTCTCAGTTTTCTGCCATTAGAAAGTTGGCAACCCTAAATCCAGTAACAAGTGAGCTGGTGAAACATGCTCAGTCACTTTGTGGGGATAGTGCATGTGCAGTCTGGTCAGCACCAGGGGCTGTGCGGGGATGGAGCATACTTGGTGAGGATGGACTATTCAAAGATTTTAGCTGCTAACCTCTAACATGTGTATTGAGACTGTGTAAACTGAGATTTTTCAAATCCTTATAATTTGGTCACATTTGGCAGATTTTCACAGGAACAGCAAAAAGTCACATCCCTGACACTATCGTCATCCCTTCTGCCAAATTTTGAGTCCCTGCCCAAAGCGTGGGGACACTAGAGAATCTCAAAGAAAAGGTCACTAGAATTCTTTTAACATTGCAAAACAATTTATTTTTTCCTAACCTAATTTTCAGAAAAGGCTGAAATGTTTTCACTGAAATTTTTCATAAAAAATAAAACAATAATAATCAGCCCAAGGCAGACAACTAACAGAAAATTTCAGCCCAAATGGTTAAAGTTTGTGAAAGTTAGGAGCAACTGAAAATAGGGTATTATGTAAAGTGTTGGGCAACCTTAGTAACAGGTGTTCCTATCAATCCTGCTTATTTTCATTAAAATTTTCAGGAAAAAAAATCCCAAATCTATCAACACAAAAGCTGGATTTGATGTCAAGGCTGCAAATACAAGAGAAAGGGTGAAATGTCAGGACTGCTTAGAGAAAGCAGACTATTAGGTAAGAAATAATGATTGGTGTCCCTCTATACAAACCCTGAAATTAACAGCCTCAATAGCAGTATCCAGTGCTGGGGGGTGGGGGGCGGGAATTGGCCTAGCTAGCCAAGAAGAAAACTGAAAGGATGGGCTGGTCAGGATGCAGGGCTGGCTCTACGTTTTTTGCCGCCCCAAGCAGGCAAAAATAAATAAATAAATAAAACCTGACGAATACACTGCTGCTGGAGAGAACAGGAACATCAGAGGGAGCTGCCGCCAAATTGCTGCCGACAGCAAGACTCGAGCCAGAAGAGTCGCTGCTGAATCGCCGCCACGGGAAACAACGGAGAGGAGCTGCTGCTGAACTGATTGCCGCTGGAGCTGCTGCCGGAGTGCCGCCCCTTCAGCAGCGCCGCCCCAGGCACCAGCTTGCTTAGCTGGTGCCTAGAGCTGGCCCTGCATATATGGTAAATGCCAGTGTTACCCAGGGTTTTCAGAACCCACAGCAGGGGCAACTGAACTATTTCACTCCAGGCGGTGTCAAGAATAAATCAATGGGAATACAGCGATTCCATCTGATAAAAGATTAAAGCAAGTAAGTATGCTCTATCTAAAACTCCAGTTTATTAGATTCTAGTACACAGACAGAAGCAATAGATTTAGAACATTCCAGATATTTACCTCAACTCTGGAAAGGTATTGAGTAATTAACAGCAGGTAAGCCAGGGCAGTTGCTTACGCACCAGGGAGATAAGGTGTCAGGAAAAATGTCTCTCAAGATGGCTTCAGAGAATTGCTCCAAAGTACACTGTATTAGCTAATCTTTTAAAACTAACTTTTACAAAACACACAGGTCATAATGACCCCTACTAAGTCATTACTTTTTTAAACTTTCAATAAACATTTAATATCAGAGGAGCCGAGACTCAAGGTCTTCCAACCACCAAGATTTTCAGTCACACTTCTTTACTTTTCTTTCCCCTCTTCCCATTCTGCTTAGCAGAAACTGCCAATTAGTTTTGACCTTGCAACTATAAGCCTGCTTTCCAATTAACCCTTAACTATGTGGTGTTCTATTTTCTTAATTCATGGTGGCTGAATGCATATAATATAAGTTGCAATTGGCTTAATTATATTCTGGGGTACACACACCCCTCAAATCCAAGGTAACACCAGCAGAAGACTTTTGCTTTTTTTCCTGTCCATCTTTTGGTAGGAGGAATTATATCCACTACACCTGGGTTGGCAGAGAGGTACGCGAAAAATGTACCTAGTATTGACCAATAATTTTTTCCTTCTTTGTACTTATAGTAAGATCCCCCTGTTATTTGCTTAAGTATGGCAGCTAATACTGAAGTTAGGCTTGTCAGCAATTTCCTGCAATTTTTTTTTTCTTCTGGTTTTAAGGACTCTATTTACTGACCTGAAATCCTATGTAATATAATGAGTGACAGATGACAACATCCTGCCACATCCTTGGGAGACCGTATTGAATTAAGTTTAAGTATCTTTGGAGTACATTGTATTAAATGAATTGCGTATGTATTACTGTGGGCCAGGATTGTGTGTAACCTTTCTAGAGTGGAGATGTGATAGATGTGAGGCCTGGAAGTTTAAAAGACAAGCAAAAATGGACTTTTGGGACAACAAGTGTTCAGTGGATTTCCTGGGCAATACTTAGAAAGAAGTTAATGCAAATTCCTAATCTCTGATTATTCAAAAAAACAGCCTTTTGGAGCTATACCCTGAGGAGATGGTGATTGGTTGCTGTTTACTTGTTCACAGAGACTGGAAATTAAAGGCTGTAGCTGTATAAAGAATTGGCTGAACTGCCTAGAGGTAAGACAACTATGAACTTATAACCACAGAGAAAACCCAGCTGTGGGTTTTGAAGGACTGACGCCTACCAAAGCCTGAGGTAGGAGTTAGGGGTGACCTTTGGTAAGGTTTTTAGTATGCATACAGGTTATTTATTGTTTTTCATGTTTCCTCTGTAACACTTTCACCTTAAGAATAAACGTGCTTGCCTTTATAGATTGGTTTAACTTATAACTGCGAGCAATACTCTGGAGAGATAGCAAAGTGCAGATGCTAACGTTTTAGGCAGTCTGGCTTGCTCAGGATATCATAGCTTAGGAAGGGAACTGTGCCGCTTTAAAGATTGCCCAGTAAGGAGGTACTGAGATGAAGGTCTCCGTTCTAGAAAGGTGATGGCTAGAAGCCAGAAACCTAAAGCAGGTGATGGACCATGGAGGGGGAATAATGGTACAATTGCTCTGAAACTATAACATAACCTTTCTTCTATCAGTTGTTAAAAATGATCTCTAGTGGTTTTTCAGTTTTCTCTGCTAATTCCTTACACTTACATCATTCACCTCTGCTCTTTCATTCAATTTATCGAGGAACTGTTTCACTACTCTGTCATCAAACCTTTAAACAGAATTCTCCAGACACTCACTGTCAACCGCACTTCTCATTAAAAAAAAATTATATTATATATATAAGCTGCTGTCAATGTCTGTTGCTTCCACGTCCTCTATAAAGTGGTTTCTTTACTTATTTAGTAGTGATCCTACCCATTCTTCTGTTTTTCTCTTAATCTCAAACTTTTTGATTACTAGAGACCGCAATATTAACAGCATAAAAACTGACTTTTGCTACACCAATGCAATTATCACTGAAGCCAAAAGAAGTTATATGTGCATATGTGAAGGCAGAATTAAGTCTATTGTATTTAATTTTCCAACCATTTGTATTTATCTAACATAAAATATTAAACATAGTTGTAGATTTACCAAAGCAAGTATAAAACGGAATACTAGGAGATTTATATTTGTACTGCATTTATCCTTGATGCCAGCAGTTTTGTTCTTTCATCATTCTACTCAAATCTGCATTTACATTGGATATGTTCATGTTCATTTCTCAGCAACCTCAATTCCAGTTTGAACAGATAGGGTTAGGGCATGGAAATATATTGCATAATGAATACCAGCAAACTGGTAATAATAAAGAAATGCATAAACACGTATGAAAGACTGCAGAGGAACAATAGGCAGCACTGTTTCATTAGCTGTGCAAAGTGCTAAGAACTACATAGTTCTGAATTCCAAATTTAGCTTTGCCATTGATTCAATGTGTGCTCTTGTCAAGCCATTTTACCCTTCTGTGTGTTTGCCTATTTTAGGATAGGATAATACTTGCCAGTCTACCTCCCAGCTGTGTTGAGGGTTAATTAGTTAATGTTTTACAGCAGCCTGAAAATGTAAAGTGCGTATTAATGCCAAGTACTGTTACTGCAAATTAAATATGTACAGTTAGTTTAGACTTCAATCATTCCAAAACTTTCTTATGAGAAAGGTATTAAATACTTACTGAATATTAACCTGAGCATATTTTGTTTTTTTAAGATAGGTAACTTTTCTTGCAGTCCATCTGTGAACACAACAGCCATCATAAAAATAAATGCAGGTAATATTTTTTGTCTTGTCTGCAGAGACTATAAAATGAAATAAAAACAAGAATTCATCTTCAGGAAAATAGCATGTTGTTATAGTACATTTAATTTTTTCTTTTAGTACTTCTAGTCTTCTGTAGATAACTTTTCTTGTCTTAAACTAATGGATTTCCTTCTTTAGTTGAACCAGCAGAACAGTTACCAAGGAAAACTCTTAGTTATGTGGAGAATGAAAACTATCAAGATAAAAAACAATCTCTGCCCAAACCTGGTATAACCAATGATGCAATGTAAATTGCATCTGCTCTGCATCTAACTACAGTCTAAAGTATGAAACGAACAACGTCAATTTCAGATTTGGATATTGTCGTTTAGCCAATTCTCCAGTAATGGGGGAGAAAAAAGAACAAACGGTTACTCACAGTCTCATAACTGTTGTTCTTTGAGATGTGTTGCTCATATCCATTCCAATTAGGTGCGTGCGTGCCACGTGCACAGTCGTTGGAAAGTTTTTCCCCTAGCAGCACCCATCGGGTCAGCTGTGGAGCCCCCTGGAATGGTGCCTTCATGGCACTCAATATATGACCCTGCTAACCTGGTGCCTCCTCAGTTCCTTCTTGCCGGTTACTCCGACAGAGGGGAAGGCAAGCAGGTTTGGAATGGATATGAGCAACATATCTCGAAGAACAATAGTTACGAGAAGGTGAGTAACTGTTTTTTCCTCGAGTGATTGCTCATATCGATTCCAATTAGGTGACTCCCAAGCCTTACCTAGGCCGTGAGGTTGGAGTTATGGAATCACTGATTGGAGCACCGCTCTACCAAAAGTTGCATCATCTCTGGCGTGTTGGACGATGGCGTAATGAGAGGTGAATGTATGTCCCAAGGACCAAGTTGCTGACCTGCAGATTCCTTGTATCAGGACCTAGGCCAGGAATGCCGCTGATGAGACCTGAGCACTCGTGAAGTGTGCCATAAGAGACGGGGCTGGTATTTGGCCAGCTCATAGAACATGCGGATGCATGCTGTGATCCAGGAGGATATTCTTTGAGATGAGACCGGGAGTCCTTTCATCTGGTCTGCCACCACTATGAACAACTGGTTCGACTTCCTGGATGGCTTAGTGCGCTCGATTTAAAAAGTTCATGCTCACTGAACATCCAGGGAGTGCAGCCTCTGATCACGGCTACTGGCATGAGGCTTAGAATAAAAAACAGGCAGGAAAATGTCCTGACTAGTGTGGAAGTGTGACACAACCTTAAGAAGAAAGATTGGGTGAGGTCTGAGTTGCACCTTATCCCTGTGGAAAACCATATAAGGTGGGTCTGAGGTAAGGGCCTTTAACTCAGACGCACTCCTTGCTGATGTAACGGTGACCAGAAAGGCTACCTTCCATGACAGATAGAAAAGGGAGCAAGTCACCAGTGCTTCAAATGGGGGCCCCCATTAGCCTGGACAGGACCAGGTTAAACTCCCCCATAGGGACAGGCTGTATGATCTTGGGACATAGGTGTTCCAGACCCTTGAGGAACTGACCAACCACAGGGTTGGTGAAGATGGAGCATCTAGATGCTCCCAGGTGGAAGGCCGAGATAGCAGCAAGGTGTACCTTTATGGAGGACGCTGCCAGGCCTTGCTGTTTCAGGTGTCTGACAAGGGGGTGTACGACGCTGGTCACACCAAGTAGTAAATCTTTTCCACTTTGCCAGATATGTGGCTCTAGTGGAGGGCTTCCTGCTGCCGAGTGGGCCCTCCCTTACTTGTTCTGAGCACAGAAGCTCCATGGGGTTCAGCCATGAATCTTCCAAGCCATGAGGTGGAGGGACTGCAGGTCAGGGTGACGAAGGCGACCGTGGTCTTGAGCGATCAAGTCAAGGAGGAGAGGCAACATGACTGAAGCATCCACTGACAGTTCCAGGAGTGTGGTGTACCAATGTGGTCGAGGCCACACTGGTCCTACCAGAATTATCTCTGCCCCATCCCTGCAGACCTTGAGTAGGACCTTGTGAGAGGGAACGGGGGAAAACACGTAGAGCAGGTGGCCTCCCTGGGGTAGCAGGACTGCGTCTGGGATTGAGCCAGAGCTGTGTTTCTGGAAGGAGCAGAACACTGGGCACTTTCTGTTGCTCCCGGTGGCAAACAGATCGACCTGGGGAAACCCCCACCGGAGGCTTGGCTTGAAGGACCTGGGACCGTGGTGCCATCATGGCAATAAGGTCTCTCACGGCCTCAAATGTGTCCGGGATGGATGGCAATTCCACCTCCTCAATTACCTGGCTCGGGGAGTTCAACGGCACTGGACTCGACAGTCCCCCTTGCAGGGCCGAAGTCAACAGTGCCAGCTCCAAAGTCTTTGGCCCTGGGTGCTCCTCTCTGGGACGCGCTCCATTGGCTGGCTCCAAAGGGATGAAATCTCTGAGTCGGAGATCCACTCCTCCCCTGCTGCCAGTGCTGCTTCTGCATCAGGGAACGGGATCCCTCCAGTTTCGATCCTGGGGAGCAGTGGTGCCGCAGGTCTCTGCCAGAGTCCTTCCATGGTGCCTTGTCTACCACTGCCGCCGGGGCGCTGCGCACTGATGAGCTCGGTGCTGGGTCTTGCCGCACCGATGTAGGTTGCAGTCTGAGTGCCACCTCCATAAGGAGCTGCTTGAGGCAAAAGTCTCACTCCTTTTTTGTTCTGGGGTGAAACCCTTTACAAATCCTGCATTTGTCCACTTGATGTGCTTCCCACAGACACTTTAAGCACGTGTTGTGGGGGTTGCCTGTTGGCACGGGCTTGTTGCAGGACTTACATGCCTAAATCCCAGGGGCTTATGCCCTGCAAGTCCCCCAAGGAGAAAGCAGTTGGGGTGAAGGGTTGGGATGTGCAGGGCTGCGGCGGCCAGAGAAAGAAGTAACTTTCCCCAGCCCCAGGGCTGCGGCTGCCGGGGAGAGACCGCCCCTTCCTCCCAGCCCCAGTTTGGGGGCTGCTTCAGTGGGGGAGAGAGGGCACATCCATTGCATTAGAAAGGTAAGACTATTGATATTAAAATATGAGTTGTGTGCTTTTATTGGTAGAACAAAAAAATGTTTTTTATTATTAAGATTTTTTTTATATAGTGCTTTTATCCAAAGCACTTTATAATAGTTAGCTAACGGTACAAACAACATTTGGAAAGGTCATTAAGTGGTCTGCCGAGACCTCAGCAATTTTCAAGTGGTCCTTGAAGAAAAAAAGTTTGAGAACCACTGTTCTAGATTAAAGAGCCCATTATCAAATTTATGTTCCCCATGTAGGTACTTATAGACTGTAAGCAAATCCCATTCATCTTTTCTTTGTTAAACTAAGCAGATTGAGTGCCCGCAGTCTTTTACTAATAAGGCATGTTTTTTAATCCTTTAATTGTTCTTATGATTCTTTTCTGAACCTTCTCCAGCTTATCAACATCCTTCTTGAATTGTGGACAACAGAACTAGAAATTGTATTCCAGAAACAGTCACTCCAGTGCCAAATCCAGAGATAATATAACCTCCCTACTCCTACTTGAGATTCCCGTTTACACATCCAAGGATTATATTAGCCCTTTTGGCCACAAAGTTGCACTCAGAGCTCATGTTCAGCTGATGCCAAATCTTTTTCAGATCACTACTTCCCAGGACAGATTTCCCCATCCTGCAAGCATGGCCTGGATTCTTTGTTCCTAGATATAGGACTTCATATTTGGCTGTATTAAAAGCCATATTGTTTGCGTGCACACAATTACCAAGCAAACCAAATTCCTCTCTAACAGTGACTTGTTTGGAGGCTGCTATTTCTGCAACAGTCTTTGAAAGCACTAGTAAGTTTGTTGACAGACATTTCATATTAAACTGAATAGTAAAAACACTCCAATTGCCCAACAGTCACAGGTTTTATTGAATGTATGTAGCCATCCCAAAACTGATCTGGACATCAGGAAGTTGGTTTCAGAAAAGTAGTTCCAGTCTTAAATAGCACATTTTGTCTTGGGGTGGTCTTTAAAAAGATGGTGGGCAGATTTTCAGAGGTAGTGGGCACCAACAGCTCCCACTGATAGGATATGCGTACACTTATAATACATGTTATTCTGTGAACAAAATATAACTGCTCATTAAATAGCCAGTCAAAACACAACGGTTATGGATTACTTTTAACAAACAACAATTAATATATGGACACAGTATTTGCAAGAAGTGCCTTACTGAGTATTTCTCACTAGAGCTCAGCGGAGGATGGATTTTCCATTTCACACAAGATTTTGAGATTTTAAAGTTTGGCTTCATTCTGAATTGGAAAATTTCAAAATTATTTGCAAAAGAAAATTCTGGAAATAAAAATAATTTCAGATTGACTTAAATGTTTCATTCTGACAAAAAATAAATTAATTGTTTTGTTTTGATTTTTATATAACAAACAATACAAACAATTCAAAACAAAGTTATTTCAAAATGAAAAACCAAAATTTTTTCTGCCAAAAATATTGAAATGTGATGTTTCAATATTGTCAGAACTTTTTCTCATTTTTCTTCATCACCAAATATTGGCAAAATAGACATGATTTTGCGAAGTATTTCAACCAAACTACATATTCCAACAGAAAATGGTTCAGTCAAAGTTTTTCCAACCAGCTCTATTCTTATCTTATCATGTGTGGGTTCCTTTTAACTTTAACCTTAATTGTGAATTTCCTGCAACCTTAACTGTGAATTTCCTGCATTAGTAATACTTGGTTTTGGGTTAACAACAACATCCCAGTAATTTTTTTTCTTTTTTTTTTTGCCCTTAAGGAGCTTATCAAATATGTACTCTCAACACTGGCTCCATCTTAATGTACTTTTTGTCTAGGAATATCCAGGAAATGAAGTTATTAATAACTTAATGAATCTACTCTATGGTCATCAACTATTGATATGTACATCAAATTACCTGATTTTATATCTTGCATAGAGTGAAAATCCATTTGGTCTTCAACTAAAGCATCTTCCTCTCTCACATTAATGTAGTCTCGATCAGTGAATGGATAAAATAAATAGCATACACTTTGATTTGTTTGGCAAATACCATCACAATCTGTCGCCATAAAAATGGGTCTATTACCAAAAAAAAGAGCAGAAAGAGGAAAACACTTAAAATCATTCTAAAACACAGAAAAAAATACTTAGAGGCTATCTTCAACAACTCTTCATTAAAATTCATTTTGCATCAAGTGTATATTTTCTCTCTAGATATTTTATCTTGACAGCCACAATAAGAAACATTTTATAAAGGTACGTTTCTAATTCTTCTGCAGAATTCATTGCAGAAGTTAATGGATTACTTTACCAAAGAAGTTTTTCCATTTGTTCTGTTGTGTGTCTTCTGTATATCTATATTTTCTAAAAGTCACTATGTTTTTCATTATTTAAAACATGTTAATAATCTGCATGTTCAATACCCTCAGTCCTAACCTACTCACAATTCATAACCACATATTGTCTCAGGAGGCTTATTAGAAGACCAATTAAAATTACTTAATTACTGGACTAGACTAGACCAGGGTATCAAGACTCATTTTAGACATAGAATCATAGAAATGTAGGGCTGGAAGGGACCCCAAAACATCACTTACTCCAGTCCCCTACATTGTAGCAGGACCAAGTATACCGAGGCCATCCCTGATAGCTGTTTCTCTAACCTATTCTTAAAAGCATCTAATGACAGGGGTTCCACAACCTCCTTTGAAAGCTTATTCCAGTTCAAAACTGTTTTTCCTAATATCGAACCAAAATCTCCCTTGCTACAGATTAAACTGATTACTTCTTATCCTATCTTCAGCGGACATGGAGAACAACTGATCACCATCCTCTTTATAACAGCTCTTATCATATTTGAAGCCTGTTCTCAGGTGCCCCCTCAGTCTTCTTGTCTCACAATTAAACAAACCCAGTTTTTTTTAACTTATCCTGATAGGTCAGGGTTTCTAAATCTTTTATCATTTTTGTTGCTCTTCTCTGGATTCTCTCCAACTTGTCCATATCTTTCTTAAAGTGTGGGACCCAACACTGGATACAATACACAGTACCAATTACAGCAAGACAATTATCTCCCATATCTTAGGGCTGGTCTACACTATTGTGGTAAGTCGACCCAAGTTACACTACTTCAGTTACAGTAACTCCTCGCTTAACATTGCAGTTATGTTCCTGAAAAATGCTACTTTAAGCGAAACGATGTTAAGCGAATCCAATTTTCCCATAAGAATTAATGTAAATAAGGGGGGGGACTATGTTCCAGGGAAATTTTTTTTGCCAGACAAAAGACTATATATACACACACATATATACGCAGTAGAAGTTTTAAACAAACAATTTAATACTGTACACAGCAATGATGATTGTGAAGCTTGGTTGAGGTGGTGGAGTCGGAGGGTGCAATATTTCCCAGGGAATGCCTTTCTGCTAAATGATGAACTAGCACTTGGCTGAGCCCTCAAGGGTTAACACATTGTTGTTAATGTAGCCTCACACTCTACAAGGCAGCACGAATGGAAGGAGAAGACACAGCATGGCAGAGAGAGCCAGACACACACACCATGTGTGTGTGTGTGTGTACACACCATGTGAGAGAGAGAGAGACAGAGAGAGAGAGAGAGAGAGATGCTCATTGCCCCTTTTAGTACACAGACCCCAATCTAAGTACATTGCCTTTTTAAGTAGATCAGCAAACTGAGACAGCAGCTGCTGCCAGCAAGCTCCCTTTGCCTGAACCCTGTCGTGTGTCCCCCTGCTCTGTGGAGATGAGGTACAGGACCGGGGGGCAGGAGCGGGGGACACGCTGACATTAGCACCCCTCTTCCCCGCACTCCCCAAATGGCAAGCAGGAGGCTTCTGGGAGCAGCTCCAAGGCAGAGGGCAGGAGCAGCACACGGCAGTGGGGGGAAGGACAGCTGAACTGTCCAGCAACTGATAACCTGCTCGGCAGCTGCCGCACAGGGAATTTAGGGGAGCTGATTGGAGGGCTGCCGGCCTACCCTGGTTCCAGGCCCCCACCAGCTAGCTCCAACAGGCTGCTCTTCCTGCAAGGAGTGGACAAAGCAGGTGGCTGCCAAACAACGTTATAAGGGAGCATTGCACAACTTTAAACAAGCATGTTCTCTAATTGATCAGCAATGTAACAACAAAACAACGTTAACCGGGATGATGTTAATTTAAGAGTTACTGTACGTAAACAACATAACTGAAGTCAACGTACCTTTGGTTGACTTACCGCAGTGTCTACACCACGCTGTGTTGGTGGGAGATGCTCTCCCACCAACTTCCCTTACTCTTCTCAGGAAGTGGAGTACACAAATCGATGGAAGAACACTCTCCCATTGATTTAGTGTGTCTTCACCAGACCCGCTAAATCAACACTTGCTGCATCAATCGCAGCACTGACGATCTAATGGTAAGCGTAGACATGGCCTTATGTACAATACTCCTGTTAATACACCCAAGAATGATATTAGCCTTCGTCACTCTGTTGGAGTTACAATGAAGGACTATACTATGTGTTCTAACAAAATAAATACTTATAATAAATAGTGGGGTTTACATTAGTTATGCTCCAAAGTGCTACAATGTACCCTTCTTATGAGTAAGCCCACAAAAGTTCAAGGCTTGAAATTAAAGATTTGTTGGTCCTGCTTTGAGCAGGGGGTTGCACTAGATGACCTTCTGTGGTCTCTTCCAACCCTAATCTTCTATGATTTTATTACTTATTCCAAAGCATTCTTATGTGTAAGACACGTTACTACAAAATAATCAAATTTGGTGTAACCAGACAGGATGGTAGGGAGCTTGTTTTAAGTGATTTTCAGTTGAAAGCCTTGGAGGAAAAAAATCATTTATTTATTCCCATAATAGATGCAATGACAAGGAAAGTTTCTTCACTCTACTCCACCAAGATGCCTCCACCCTGACTTTGAAGCACCACATTTAGTGTAAAAAGGTCAGTTAGGTCTCCATATACATTCAGTTCTTGATTTCTTTGGTAAGATTGCAAATAAGGATATAAATGCCAAATTATGATATGAACATCTGCCCATTAAATAGTGGATTAAAAGCATTAATTTATTTCACACAGGATACTAAAAAGACAACAGAGTAGAACAACTTTACTCATTACAGGCCTCAAGTTAAACTGGTGACCAAAAGGTGACAGTCTCCACCCACCATAGCCGAAGTCCTATACTTACCGCTTTCTAACAAGAGTATATTTTGTTGTAAGGTATGTTTCTTTTCCTGGAATCCAACTGCAAGTAAATTTAACATTGTAATGGTAAATGCAGGAAATATTCCCCGGTGTGCTTGGTGGAACTATAATCAGATAAAAAAAAGAGAATTAAACTCTAAGACAAAAACATATAATTGAATACTGTACAGAAATAGTATGATCTCAGCCAGTCAGAAGGCTTAGCTTCATGGCAAATTTCAGTAAATTTACAATATGCATATCCCTACGTTGACTCACTACTGCCCTTAGAACTCAAATGTTTTTACCCAAATTAATTCTCAAAAAATATATAACTAAGCATTTTGGTATAGTAAAAAAAAAAGCAGGCTTGGAAGTACTTTCAGTAGCAATCTTATCTTGGGCCAATAAACACATTGACTTTCAGTCTCCAAGTTTATTTTGCTCAGGATATATATTTGTGATTCTCTCTCTAGATATAGATATACAGATATATATATTACTTGCCTCATAAATAAGATGCACCCTCAAGTTTTCTATTGTATTACAAAACCAAACCATAGAACCAGTGATAATGTGATGCAAAGGCAGGGAATTAACTCCCTGCTTAGACTTCCCACAGATGTACTGGGTTGGGGCTGAAGGCCAAATTAGCTGTTTGGAATAAAGGAAGGAAATGCCATGAAAGTTTAGTAGTCAGGGAGAGAAGCAGCCAGCCTCTGAAAAGGCAGAGTTCCTACTGTTTCCTTCTTAGCGTCCCACTCCACATTCAGTAATATCACTGATTTAAGGACCTTGCATGAGCCTTTGACTTTGAGGGTTGGGGGAGTTACCTATATCATTTGTTAGCACCTCACACTAAAGAGACCGCTGATTTCCTCCATCTCCTAAAAGCTAGAATACCCCTACCCTAAAAAGGAAACCCACTGTAACCTTTACAGTTGGGAGCCATCTAGGATAATATGAGACTCCAAAGATGTTTCTGTGTCAAAACCAGGCTCCCCATGAGGAGGAATAGGAACTGAGTAGGATGAAAGTAGTCTCAATGGAACAACCCAACTGAAGTACCCCTCAAACTAAAGCTGCCCTCCCCCACCCAAGATAACAAAAATCAATGGACCTCTCCTTTGTTAAAGTGCTTGTGGCACACTGGACTTCCTGCCTTCTACTCTCCTCTCTAGTGGTGGACTTTACTGCACTGATCCTTGGATCCCAACTTTACTGATGCATTGGCCCCCTCCAGTGCTCAATTTGTAATGAAAGAGGTGCCAAGGCTCAAGCATCTATATGCTGGGGCCCAGGCAACTTTTTTACTTTCATAATTGATGCGGCAAGCCTAGAGGTGCCGGGGCTATGAACTGCCAAGCCTAGAGATGCTGGGGCTATGAACTGCCAAGCCTAGAGGTGACGAGGCTCAGCCCCAGCAAGCTCTGGCACAAATTAAGCACCTGCCCCCTCTCAGCCCTGAGCATGAATCTGTAGATCCTGCCTTAATTCATCCCCATTCACAGGAGCTTTAGACTGAAATGCATGTTTATTCAAAAGGCCATCACTTTCAGACAGCTTATACAGCAGTTATAATTTGCTGGACAAGAGAAGCTTACTCAGTATCTTCCCTGGTGATTGTTAGGGTAGGGTAGACTAGACGTAACACTTTAACATCTAAGAGCTTGAATAAAAGCCCATGGAAATCAAGAACTATTAACACGCATCAGTAAGGGAAGCAGGTACTCCTCTGTCATTTCAGAAAAAACAGGAAAAAATGCTTGCACATACATGTCCTAAAATACAACAAACTAACAAATGGATTAATAATTTTAAAACATTTAAAGGTTGTCCACTATAACTATGAAGGGTATCATCTACATTAGTATCTTTTAAAAACTTTTAATTTCAAAATCACATAATTCTACTTACAGCCAGATTTAACTTTGGTGTGAACAAGAAGTTGTTCTTTATCTAGATATTTAATTAAGCATTTCACATGTGCACTTTCATTGGTGAAATTATGGATGGTTACACGAGAAACAGTTTCATTGATAATGTTGTAGTTTTCTTGTGCAATCAAATTCTGATTCAACTTCCAGATAATGTGACTTGCATTTCTGTAAGGCATATTGTAGTTTCCCAGAGTGCAAAGAAGTTTTAAGGTCGAACCTCTTTCAATTTCAGGAGACTGAGGAGAAATGTAAGCATTTCTCATAGAATTTCTATCTAAAAAAAAAAAGAATCAGACAAATCAAACATTTTTTTAAAAAGATAGCTTCATTTACCATTACAGGCTATGGGTATGTCTACGCTGTAATTAAACACCCATGGCTGGCCTGTGTCAGCTGACTCAGGATTGCAGGGCTTGGGCTAAGGGGTTGTTTAACTGTAGTGTAGATGTTTGGGCTCTCTGAGACCCCATAAGGGGGTGGGGAGTCCCAGAACTTAGTCTCCTGAACATCTACACTGAAATTAAAAGTAAAACTAATAAAGTATTTAATTTGTCCATGTATGTAACTGCCTTAGTTGCCACTGGATCATTAGATGATCCTGAATGGGAGAATAAGCAGGTCACATGATAATCCCCATTAAAACACATTCCTTACCGGAGCACAGCTTGAGAACTCCTGGTGTCAAATTTACACAGTATCCTACTTCAACTTATTCAAACAAGTGGAGCCCCCTTGTAAGTTAAACTTTATTTTCCCAGATCTCAGTGAACAGTTGTCACTACAATCAGCAACCCAGGTCCTGTACTAAGGTATTTCACTTTTAATGAACGAATTAAATTTCTCACACTAACACAGAAGTGAAAGGAAAAACTTGAAACACCAAACTAAAGTTGCAATAAGTACAGAACCATAATACATTGTTGAAATAGTATGTCCACAGTCTGATTCCAGATAATCCTCTTAAATATACCTCCTATCCCTCTTTCTGGCCCTATTTACCAATTAGGGATTCCCTTATGTGCAAAGCAAAAATTGCAAGGGCACTGGGTGACAGGCTGGAACATACTAGCGCCTCAGAGCCCTGTTGACCAGCATTCAAGATGCATAGGCCCTGACATCACCCACACCCTCAATAATAGTCTAAATACTAAGATGGGTGAACTTGAGTGCCTGGTATTAAATGAGGATATTGAAATAACAGACATCACAAAAACTTGATCTAACGATGACAATCAATAGGACACCATAATATCAGGGTACAAAATATATAGGAATAACAGAATAGATTGGGCTGGTGGGAATGTGAAACTATATGTGAAAGAAAGCATAGTGTCAAATATAGTAAAAATCTAAATGAATCCAACTGTACCACAGAATCTCTACAGCTAGAAATTCCATGCTTGAATAATAAGAGTAGAGCAGCAGAAATATACAACTGACTACCTCATCAAGATGATGATAGTAATTGTGAAATGCTCAGGGAGATTTAGAAAAACCACAAAAATAGAAAACTCGGTAATAATGTGGGATTTCAACTATCCCCATATTGACTGGACACATCATCTCTGGACAGCATGAAGAGGCGATTAGAGATGAAAATTGGAAGTCAAATCCTGCTGAAGAAAATAGAAAGGAACAAACTCTGGCAAATCAAGTGTAAAAGTATAATTATGCGTCCAAAAAGAATTTGGAGAGCAACTAGCAAATGACTCAAACAGCAAAAAAATTTAAGTACATGAGAAGCAGGAAGCCTACCAATCAGTAGAGCCAATGGACAATCAAGGTGCTAAAGGAGCACTCAAGACAGACCAGGCCATTGAGGAGAAGATAAATTAAATCTTTGCACAGGTATTCACTGCAGATGTTGTGAGGGAGATTCCCCACCCGAGCCATTTTTAAGAGACAAATCTGAGGAACTGTCTGTGACAGAATACACCCCTACAGTCACACCTTACACCTTATTGTAATAATCTCTGTGCAAAGCATGCCTTGCAATGTATCATTTCAAAACGCATAATTTGCTGGTCAGTATTGTCCCAGTAAAATATGTGTGGCAACATTGTATGTGAAGTTATACAATTCCCTTGTATGGTGTTATTAACACATGTTCCAAATGTCACAGCCCTGCCCAGATGGAAGTTGGCAAACAGGTCTGTCCTAAACAAAGAAATGGGTACTCTACTTAATTTGCATTTTAGCAGTAAACAGAGTCATCAAGCAGAAAGTAAAATGAAGAAAGTTCAAACAGGTGAAAAAACCAGCAGAGAATATCCATCTACAACATCTTTGGCTCCTGAGTCTCAGGTAGAAATGTTTTTCAAGAGGGGGCCTGAAACTAAAAAGGAGGGACAAACACACCAAGGCATCCCTCTTTCACTCCCCACTTACCTATGGCACTCACTGCACCTGAAGAGAAAAAGGAAGCAGGCGTTAGATTCTGGGGGAAGGGTACAGAACAAAACCATTTGTGATTATTGTATTACAGCTAGCTGAGCCATGCATCCTGCCCCTAGAGGTTGCCATATGTTTCATCTCTCATAATAGGAGAGGTTGGTATCACAGTGTATTATTAAGGTTGTCTGATACTTCCTATTATAATATCCTGTTTCAGTTGCTTATAACTTTGCCAAACTAACTATTTGGGTTCAAATTTTCCATATGGAAAAAAATAATTTAAGATATATAGGCAATCTTAATTCTGGCAATTCCTAACTTTTTAGTGCTTGACTTTGCAACCTCAATAACATTCTTTTAACATAGCTGATATTATAAACAAACACATTACACACACACAAAACTCTCCTTCATTAGAATGACCTGTACTATGAATATGAAAATAAGAAGCAGATAGGGTGGTGGTCTAGCACTTTGAACTAGATAATGATCACTTCTTAATCAGTGAAATAGTCAAATTTTGTTCTGAATGTGTGTCATTTCCCTCTATGCTACACACTATTAACCCAGCTCTCCTCTCAAACACCATTTGTTAGGGAAGTTGCAAAAAGAAAATTTCCTTTACTTTTCAGTGGTGTCCTGTACCATGACGCAAAAACAACACTAATGTGACTAAAATAACAAGCTTCCAAAACTGCTTTCATATGTAGGTGATCTTTGATTCCTTTTTACTTCTGCACCCCAACAAAGGGAACTCATCTCTTCCATGCTTTTTGCTGTTTTTCTCTAATGCCATATCTTAACCTAAATGTATACATTTACGTAGGCTGAATTGTCTGTTTACTTCTTTTGTTACACAAGTGTCCAAATCAAAGATTTTAAATACTGGTTGCAGAGTGATATATCTGATATGCAACTGTTCAGCTGTACCCCTTTCATGGAGTGTTCTGGCTTCTGAAGACATTTGTATATTTCTTGCATGCAACCCAAAGACAAAGAGAGACAAAAATCCCTTTACACGTGACCTTGTTGCCTGTCTTGTGATAACTTTGCAAAGATTTTAAAGTAATGCATAACAATTTGCATGTGAACTGCCGATATAGCCACTAAAGACTCCATATTTTGCCATATTAGCACTGTTATTTCCTGTTCTAAGGATAAAGGAAAATTGGAATCTCAAACACTATTTTGCACTGAAGACAAATACTAACTCTTTAAATTGTGAACAATATATGAATATTAAGGTTTATTAAATTTGTCTCTGAATAGGGAATATGAGGCTGTCCACTTCTTGCCTTTACATATTAAATACTGTTAGTTCACATTTGTTTAGTTTAAAATTCTCCAAAAATACTGCATCCTGAGTGGCTGACAATGAGAAGCTTTGTCATGGCTTTCCAATACAGATGCCCTCCTCTTCCCTAAGGAACAGGGAAAGAATTATCTAACTAATGTGGTTTGTTCTGTGAGTTTATAATGAGACTAAATAAATATAATGCCAGTATTTGCTATCAGCTTTAATTGTAAATTGAGATCAATTACAATATCTGTGATTACTTCATTTGTTGCTCTATGCTGTACACTACTCCACCAAATACCATTTCCAATTAATTGGGATACAGCTGAACACAATTAGATATTTAGTACATACCGAATTGAAATCCTAGTGTTTTAAATGTACTTTTTCCATTCAGTTATTCTTGAAAAGATAGCAGTTTTTCCTTTTCTTTGGAAAGATTTCTTAAAATAAGACAAGTTAGTAATGCAGAAGTGTTTCATCCTACCTGCTTTGTAGGTTCTGCAAAGCACAGTAAATATGCAAAGCAAACAGTAGAACATTTTCTTTACAATAAATGGGAGCAGGGAACACTGTAATAAAATAGACATTAAAAGTTATTTATTTCAACTGATAGGGCACCTCCTCCATCTCTCTCAGTGCTGTACACCACTACAATAATCCATACATAAAATAAATACAAAGGTAAACTAACATATTCATTTATTTTTAAGTCTTTTTTCCAGTTGACTGTATTTCCCAAAGGAGGAAGTCAAATTGATAATGTTTTGCCTTATTGGAATCACTAATTACTAATTTAGAAACTTCCTCACATCCTCTTACCAACAAACCTCGACTTTGTTCAGAGAATCATACTTCAACAGGAGGGATGTGGTACATGTGTCGCAATATATGCATTAATAAGCATTATGAAATCAGTTACTCTATTGGGTATTATAGGTCAACACTGCAATGTAGTTACTGTATAGTAATAAGCCTAGGATAGGCACTTTTTAGGAAGATATAACTCAAAATAAAATCTCTTAGAAGGGTTTCTTTTCTTTCTATAAAGCGGTTAGCTCCATCCATTAAGGCCCTAATTCAGCAACGCACTTTACCATGTGCTAAACATTAAGCATAACCCCCAAACTCCCACCAAAGTCAGTGGAGTCATTTATTTTCATAAGTGCTTTGCTGAAACATAACCCAGATTCTCAGATGAGTTACTGATGGACAGTAAAAGTTCAAGTGTAACATGCTGATAATAATGTCCTTATTTCCATGTTATCTATTTATGCATACACTCATGTTATCCTGGATTTTAAGAGGCATATGTTATTTCCACTCTCTCCCATGTCAATAATGGACAATTTTTTGCCTTGTCTATTCCCTGTTTACTAAATCTTTTTTTATTTATTTATTTATTATTCATCACTGATGGATCCAATCAGAATCAGGGCCCTGTTGTGGTAGGGGTTATACAAATGAATACAAAGATGTGGGGAGCTCACAATCCAAGGGCTTGTAACCATGCCCATGTGAGTACAGGTCACTGTGGACTGATGCAATTTTAGATGCATATCCACAGATTTTAGCAACAGATCAGTTTTGACTTTTCTCTCCCATTAGAGCTGCAGAGACAGCTGAATTCTATTTCATTGTTGACGCAAAAGAAAAAGATATTAAATAAGTTTCAACCAGTTTCACCTGTGCAAGACCATTTAACACAGTGATACTCAAACTGGAGCTCATGAGATGCAAGTGGCTCTTTGATTTATCTCTTACAGCTATGCTTTTACTATGTTATTAACCAATTGTAGTTGATAAAATAATACTTGCTGTGAGAGTAATATATAAAAAATAGTAAATGAAACAACGAATTCACACTACTCTGGTTCTTTTGGGTAATGTTGATGGCTAATTTGGCTCCTGAACCACTGAGGTCTGAGTATCACTGATTCAACATAACATGGTTGCAGACATCAGAGAGTATAATTTGGCCTGCAGAACGTTGCTAGTGGTGATCCACTTGACTCTCTGATGACAGGCTTAGTTTGCAGGGCTAGCAACTAGAGACAAACACTTTTTGCTTGGGGCCATCCACAAATCTGGAAGCTGGGTTGCTTTTCCCTTTTCACATAAATCAAGGCAGCTCCAACCACTCAGCTGCAAGACTGTGACACTCAGATCTGCAGTCAGCAACTCTTCCCCATTAATGGTGGTTGTGTGTTCAACAGGGATTAGGAAAATTATCCATGTTTTTTCTGAAAATTTCAATGAAATCAAGGAATAACCAATGAAGTGCTAATTAATAATCCTATCTCTTTTCCCAATTAACATTCAGGGTGGGTTGGGTTTGTGGACCTTATTGCTCTAAGAAAGGAAAGTTCAGATAAGGCACAGATAACCTATCCATATTGTAATGAGGTCCACAGATTCCTGACAAATTGGAGTTTCATAGCAGTGTCCTTTTAGGAGGGGAACTATATACAGTTACGTACAGAAGTGAAAAGGGATGACCCTTTCATGACAGTTACTGGGGTACTACAGCGAGGAAGACCTGTCTACTGAAGGCAGCATCAGATGATGACTGGATGTCCAGTTTGTAGAATTTGAAGGTGGTATGAACAGATGACTGCTTTCCAGATTTCTGCGTATGAACATTCTGCCCATGAAGCTGCCACAGTTCTGAGGGACGTGAGCTCAGATATTGGAAAGTGGAGTTTTGGATTTTTGACTCACATGTTCCTGAGATACAATACCTAAACAACCTGGATATGGAGGATTTTGAAGCCTCCTTTCCCTGGCACCAATAAAAGCACAAAAAAGCATGTGTCTTTCTGACCTGAGTTGTACCGTGAGATTTCTGCAGACATCCAAAGTATGCCCCTATTTCTCCTTTGGACACGATGGAGCTGGGCAGAAGGAGGAAAAAATAAATTTCCTGTGCCCTATGGAGCCTGGAGCTAATCTTTAGAATCAACCCTGTCTTCATACCAAGGACCACTGTAGCTTTATGGAAGGTGCAGTATTGAGGTTCCAGGAAAAGAGCCTCCAATGCAGAAAAGACAGTTATCTTTTCCGTAACTGGTGTTCTTCGAGATGTGTTGCTCATGTCCATTCCATAATAGGTGTGCGCGCTCACCACATGCATCAATGCCGGAAGGTTTTCCCTCAGCAGTATCCTTAGGGAACTGGCTCTGGCGCCCCCTGGAGTTGTGCCAGCATGGCACAGTATAAGGGACACCGCCAATTCCCCCCACCCTCAGTTTCTTCTTGCCCGAAACTCCGACAGTGGGGAAGGAGGGCGGGTCATGGAATGGACATGAGCAACACATCTCGAAGAACACCAGTTATGGAAAAGATAACTTTCTTTTCTTTGAGTGCTTGCTCATGTCCATTCCATATTAGGTGACTCCAAAGCAGTAACCCCGGAGGTGGGTAGGAGTTCACGGACGTGTAGATTGCAACACAGCTCTGCCGAACCCAGTCTCATCCCTGGCCTGCTGAGTGGTGGCACAATGAGTAGTAAACGTGTGGACAGAGGACCACGTTGTGGCTCTATAGATGTCCTGGATAGGCATGTGTGCCAGGAAGGCCGCCAAAGATGACTGTGCTCTCATCGAGTGAGCTCTGACAATCAGCTGTGGTGGAACCTCCGCAGGTCGTAACAGGTCCTTATGCACAAGGTAATCCAATGAGAAATCCTCTGTGAGGACACCAGAAGACGCTTCAACCTATCTGCTGTAGCGATGAAGAGTTGAGTTGATTTACAGAAAGGCTTTGTACGTTCTAAGTAAAAAGCCATGGCCCTACAGACATCCAAGGCATGAAGACGCCTCTCTTCACTGGTTTTGTGCGGTTTTGGGACAGAATACTGGAAGGAAGATGTCCTGGTTCATATGGAAAATGGAGACTACCTTTGGCAGGAAGGCCAGGTGGGGTCACAAATGAACCTCATCTTTATAGAAGACCATGTACAGCGGTAAGGACAAGGCTTTAATTTCAGAGACCAGTCTCGCTGACGTCACCACTACCAGGAACACGACCTTCTATGACAGGTGGGACAAGGAGCAGGAACCCAGCAGCTCAAAGGGTGGGCCAATGAGCCTAGCGAGGACCAAGTTAAGATCCCACTATGGGACAGAAGCCTGTACCTGTGGGAAGAGTCTCTCAAGCCCTCTCAAGAATCTGACAGTCATGTCATAGGAAATCATCATCTGTCCTTGGATCAGCAGGTGAAAAGTGGAAATAGCCGTGAGATGCACTCTAATGGAAGAGTGCGCCATGCCCTGATTCCTCGAATGGAACAGGTAGTCGAGGAGAGCCTATATGTAAGAACACGAGGGAGAGATGCCACAATCAGAACCCCAGTGGGAAAACCTCGTCCATTTGGCCCTGTAAATCAACCTAGTTGAGGGCTTCCTACTCCCCAGGAGGACCTGTTGGACTCCTTCCAAACAGGTCCGCTCCTCCAGGTTCAGCCACGCAGCATCCAGGCCGAGAGGTGGAGGGACTTGAGGTCAGGGTGCAGGCTCTTGAGCATGCCAAACCAATGCTGGTGAGCCCCGCTGGGATGATAACAACCACCTGCGCCTTGTCTCTCTCTATCTTTGACAGGACCCTGCTGATGAGTGGAATCAGAGGGAACGGGTACATCAGGCTCCCTGGCCTCACCAGGAGGAAGGCATCAGAAAGGGAGCCCTTACTCAGACCTTACCGAGAACAAAACCGGTGGCATTTCCTGTTCTATCTGGTAGCCAACAGGTCCACTTTGTGAGTTCCCCACCTTTGGAAGATCATGCAGGCTACCTCTGGATGGAGCAACCACTCATGGTGAGAGGAGAAGTCCCTACTGAGCTGGTCTGCCAGGGTATTCTTGACACCGGGGAGGTGACAAGCTTCCAGGTGAATTTCATGGCTGATGCACAAGTCCCATAGACGGAGTGCATCCTGACAGAGAACCGACAGCATGCCCCGTCCCCCGACTAAGTCCCGTTTGGGACTAACGAAGAGTTGAGAACTACTGCTAAGGATAACTATATGCAGCTATATTACAGGTTTTCAAAGTTTGCAAGAACAGAGAACGAAACAACACTAGCCGAAGCAGCAGATGTTCCAGCACCACCACTGGTGGCAAGAAGGAACTGAAGGTGGGGGAGCTGGCAGCGCCCCTTATACTGCACCATATGGGCACCACTCCAGGGGGCGCCAGAGCCGGTCCCCTACGGATACTGCTGAGGAAAAACTTCTGGCACCGGTGCATGTGGTGAGCACACACACCTAATATGGAATGGACATGAGCAAGCATTCAAAGAAGAAACAGACATGATTGCTATCAAAAATGCCACATTACTTTCTAAACATTAACGAGGCACCTTCAGGACTGGTTCAAACAGAGGGACTTACTAGCACTGAGAACCAGGTAAGATCCCATAAAAGAACTTCATGCATTTCAGGAAGTGAATGCTTTCATAAGAAAAACTACTGGATATCTGGATAAGACGAAACTCTCTACTTGTCTACTCCACTAAGCATGCTAAACAAAGCACCAACTTGACTTTTGAGTCTGAACTGCCAGGCCTAGCCTGAGTCCATATTGAAGAAATGTGAGAATCTGTGGCACCTATGTAGTAGTGGGGGTGAGATCTTTGTCCTGGTACCAATGGGCAAGCCTTAACTTGGTCCTTCAATACGTAGACGATTTAATAAATTGTAGATTTATTTCTGGAAGCTAAAATAGTGGTTATTAGCTCTCTGAATAACCTCTTAAACTTAGGAGGCTCTGGTTAAGCACCAAGCAGCTACATTCAGACTGTCTGGATTCTGATGTATGATTGGCCTTTGTAATATTTATGACCCAGAAGGGATATGGTATTTGTACCATGTCAAGGAAATCAAAGACCTAAGATCTCATTAGCCAGAATGAGGCTACCAGAATTACCAGTGCTGCATTGCTAATGGTCTTCATTAGCATTACGGTGAGGAGAGGACAAGGGAGTGAAGGCATATATGAGTCCCTTTTGATCATCTTTGTAATAAGGCACTCGTTGGCTTCGCTTTATGATCCCATCAGTGAGAACAGAACATTGAAACTTTGTCCATGTAGGTAGGCAAACACACACATCTGTTGCTAGTCGATCAAATTTCTTTACCAGGAAATGGAACACCTCTGTGTGTAGTTCACATTCTGAATTATCTAAGTTTTACCTGATGAGCCAGAAGGCCATTAACATTCCATTTTCCCATGGAAGTGAAGGGAGTGAATTGACTGCTTATTCTTCTCTGTCCAGTCAACAGGAAGTGAGCTTCTCTCTGCAGAACTGTAGACCTTGTTCCCCTTTGTCTGTTGACATATAACATGGCTGGGTGTTGTCTGTCACAATCAGAGCATGAGGAGAATCAAAACATGTGAGTAAAGCCTTGAGGTTGCCCTAAGCTTAGCCAAATTATGCTGTGCTTGCTCTACTGTTTGGACCAGATCCCTTGTTCCTATGTGAGTGCCTCCAGGCTTGCATCTCTGATCAACGTCCTCACTGCTTTGCCTATTCAAAAGCCTGACTTTAATCTACTGGGACTCAATCACCATCTGAATGACTTGAGAATCCTCCTGGCAAGAGATACTTTTGCTGAAGCATGAATAAGAGATAGTTGAGAGAGTTTGTATTATAAGGCATGCAAAGGAATCCACATACTGCAATATTTGGGATAGCAGACACTGCACTGAAATACAAACCAAAAAAAGTTTTTGATTGCTTTTGTAGAAATAGTTAATAAATCTTAAATGTTAGATGGAGGGGAAAGATTTGCAGAAGCTAACAAAACCTACATTTTTGTTGTACTAGCTCAAAGTCTTGCATTAGCATATATCATTGCCTTAAAGAGAGATCTGCAAATGAGGAAGAGAGAAATGGGCTTGTAACTTTTTTTGCTTGTTAACGTTCTCTGCTTTTTAGTTTGTTTGTAAATAAGAAATTAAGGTAATCTGCCCTGGAACACACTATAATGACTGGAAAACTTCACAAGAGTCAAGAGAACTAAATCTGAGCAATTGCTTAAAATTCTTGGTTTGTTTTTGTTAATATGTATTTAACTTTAATTACTAATATTTTGGATACAGGATGTCTTCATTAAAGACATGGCACTCCCTTCAAGTAAAGAGTTAGAGCTCAAAATAAACATTCTTCAAAACCCCCAGAGGTCATTTATCACTTCATGTAATAAACTACTGCATAATGATAGTGGTGTTATCAAACAGTTCTGTTCTACATCAGAGGCTGTCTTTCAATAGTAAGTGGGGTGGTTCCTGTACCATGTGTTCAAATACTATGAAAATAACTTTAGATTCCTTCAATTAGTACTAAATAAATAGGTTTATAAACATTAGAAATGCCTACCTTGTTAAATGTAAAATGTTTTCAAAGAGCTCATTACAATTATCGTGGAACTAATCTGGCAAACATTTATGTACATGGGGGGACGATGCCTCTGTGCAATAAGTATGTGTGTAACTGTTTGTATGAAAGAGTTTGATAAGCAGCCAGTATTCAACAACGAAGATAAGCGTAGCTCTTTTCTAGTTTTTGCTCTTGCAAACTCTTAATCACTAACAGCACATACAAAAATGTGAGAAAAATTTGTTCTCAATTTACTGTATTTGCTTTTCCAGTAAATTAAGACTTTTCAGCTAAATATGTACAACAGATTTTTGTATCAACTGGTTAACAGTTAGAATTTTACATCCTTTGACTAAAAGAAACAAAGTTGAATAACCAGATTTCCCCCTGATGTTTTAAGTCATTGAATAACTATATTTAGCAACAAAAAGGCATTAAGAGCTACAATAAGATCAAGAGCTACTTTTATGCCAGATTCAATTGCCAAATTTATAGGAGTAGCTCAAAAATAAGCAGCTATAGGGGTTGTAACAGAGAGATTAATTATAAAATGGAAGGAGCAATGTTACCTGCAAAAGACAGCTTATGTACCTACTACTCCAGGCATAAAGTGTTAATTGGATTCCCTACCTCAAAAAGCCACCCCAAATAATCAGAAAGTAATGCCTAATGGCCAGCCCAAGGAATTCCAGATGCTTGGTTCTCCCTATGCAGGATATACAGAATCCTCACTAAAGTTCTAGGTGTGGGAGAATTTGACCTCCCATACCTTGGAAACAGTTTCAGAAGCATGAATCAAAGAAGTGTATGGAGATTATGAATGTCCACAAAAGTTAGTTTAAGACTTTCAGCAACCCCACGAAACGTGGTAGGTGGACGCTGACACCAAAGATGATGAACCAACTCATGCAGAGGACGACCTCTGTTGGCAGCATATGCCCTTCTTCATCTGGGAATCAAATTACTCATTCTGCACAGGTCTTTGATTACAAGTGTTACCAAAAAAAAAAAAAAAATGGCCACATGGCTGGTACCTGAACATGGGAACTGCCATACTGGTCCAAATCCATAGTCCAGTACCCTGCCTCTAAGAATGGCCAGCACCAGGTGCTTCAGAAGAAGGTGCAAACAACTCGGGTTTGAGCACTGGCCTGCTAAACCCAGGGTTGTGAGTTCAATCCTTGAGGGGGCCATTTAGGGATATGGGGCAAAAATTGGGGATTGGTCCTGCTTTGAGCAGGGGGTTGGACTAGATGACCTCCTGAGGTCCCTTCCAACCCTGATATTCTATGAACTCTGCAGCAGACAGAGGTGGGTTAGTTTCCCCTGCAAAGAAATCCTCTCCAAATCTCTAAAGCTTAAAGACTGCCTTAAGCACTGAAGAATTAAAGTTTAATATCCAATTAAAACTTATTTTTATTATTATAGGCTGGACTGCTAGTACTGTCTACTACTAATGCAGCCTGACACTTTCTATTATAAAACTCTATTTTCAATTGGTTATACCTCTGCCAAACTTTGACTGTTTGGGCTGAAATTTTACATGCTAGTTATCTACCTCAGAACTAATTATTCTGGAAAATTTCAGCCCAAACAGTTTAGCCATTTTTGAGAACTAGGTTAGGGATATGTAATTGTTTTGCACATTAGAAAATTCTTTAGGGATCTTCTTTGAACAGCTCTCGTGCCACCATACTTTGGATCAGGGACTTGAAATTTTGGAGGGAAGTAGCCTTTGTATCAGGGATATGCCTTGTGCTGCCCCTGTCAAAATTCTGCCCAACTGACCTATAGCGAGGAGTAGGGTTGCCAACTTTCTACTTGCACAAAACTGAACACCCTTGCCCCGCCACTCCTCTGAGGCCCCGCTCCATGCTCACTGCATTCCTGCCCCGCCCCCCCGGTCACTCACTCTCCCCACCCTCACTCATTTTCACCAGGCTGGCTCAGAGGATTGGGGTGTGGGAAAAATCAGGAAACTCGTTGGGTGTTGAACAAGTATGAGAGTTTGTTTACCTCTTCCAATCTATGAATAAGAATGAGACATGGAAGGGATGTCAAGAGGTTATCAAGACCAGCCCACTGTGTTGAGGCAGAACCAAGTATACCTGGATCACCAAATAATTCATAGAATATCAGAGTTGGAAGGGACCTCTGGAGGTCATCTAGTCCAACCCCCTGCCCAGAGCAGGACCAATCCCAACTAAATCATCCCAGCCAGGGCTTTGTCAAGCCTGACCTTAAAAACTTCTAAGGAAGGGGATTCCACCTCCTCCCTAGGTAACGCATTCCAGTGTTTCACCACCCTCCTAGTGAAAAAGTTTTTCCTAATATCCAACCTAAATCTCCCCCACTGCAACTTGAGACCATTACTCCTTGTCCTGTCATCTGCTATCACTGAGAATAGTCTAGATCCATCCTCTTTGGATCCACCTTTCAGGTAGTTAAAAGCAGCTATCAAATCCCCCCTCATTCTTCTCTTCCGTAGACTAAACAATCCCAGTTCCCTCAGCCTCTCCCCATAAGTCATGTGTTCCAGACCCCTAATCATTTTTGTTGCCCTTCGCTGGACTCTCTCCAATTTCTCCACATCCTTCTTGTAGTGTGGGGCCCAAAACTGGACACAGTACTCCAGATGAGGCCTCACCAATGTCGAATAGAGGGGAACGATCACGTCCCTCGATCTGCTGGCAATGCCCCTACTTATAGAGCCCAAAATGCCATTGGCCTTCTTGGCAACAAGGGCACACTGTTGACTCATATCCAGCTTCTCGTCCACTGTCACCCCTAGGTCCTTCTCTGCAGAACTGCTGCTGAGCCATTCGGTCCCTAGTCTGTAGCTGTGCATTGGATTCTTCCTTCCTAAGTGCAGGACTCTGCACTTGTCCTTGTTGAACCTCATCAGATTTCTTTTGGCCCAATCCTCTAATTTGTCTAGGTCCCTCTGTATCCTAGCCCTACCCTCCAGCATATCTACCACTCCTCCCAGTTTAGTGTCATCTGCAAACTTGCTGAGGGTGCAATCCACACCATCTTCCAGATCATTAATGAAGATATTGAACAAAACCGGCCTCAGGACCGACCCTTGGGGCACTCCGCTAGATACCGGCTGCCAACTAGACATGGAGCCACTGATCACTGCCCGTTGGGCCCGACAATCTAGCCAACTTTCTACCCACCTTGTAGTGCATCCATCCAGCCCATACTACTTTAACTTGCTGACAAGAATACTGTGGGAGACGGTGTCAAAAGCTTTGCTAAAGTCGAGGAATAACATGTCCACTGCTTTTCCTTCATCCACAGAACCAGTTATCTCATCATAGAAGGCAATTAGATTAGTCAGGCATGACTTTCCCTTGGTGAATCCATGCTGACTGTTCCTGATCACTTTCCTCTCGTCTAAGTGCTTCAGAATTGATTCCTTGAGGAATTATCCTGTTTATCCTGTTCTGTTCATTCCCTCTGAAGCATCTGGCACTGGCCACTGTCAGAAGACAGGATATTAGGCTAGACAGACCATTGGTCTGACTCAGTATGGCTGCCTTATGTATGCTGATAATTTTAGACCATCCCTGACAGCTGTTTATCTAACCTGTTCTTAAAAACCTGCAATTATGGGGATTCCACAGCCTTCCTTGGAAGCCTATTTGTCTTTAGAAAAGGAGTACTTGTGGCACCTTAGAGACTAACCAATTTATTTGAACATAAGCTTTCGTGAGCTACAGCTCACTTCATCGGATGCATACTGTGGAAAGTGTAGAAGATCTTTTATACACACAAAGCATGAAAAAATACCTCCCTCTACCCCACTCTCCTGTTGGCAATAGCTTATCTAAAGTGATCACTCTCCTTACAATGTGTATGATAATCAAGGTGGGCCATTTCCAGCACAAATCCAGGGTTTAACAAGAACGTTTGGGGGGGGAGGGTGTTAGGAAAAAACAACCTATTTCCCCTTGATTTTTCCTAACCGCCCCCCCCCCCCCCGACGTTCTTGTTAAACCCTGGATTTGTGCTGGAAATGGCCCACCTTGATTATCATACACATTGTAAGGAGCGTGGTCACTTTAGATAAGCTATTACCAGCAGGAGAGTGGGTTTGTGGGGGGGTGGGGGAGGGGGAGGGGGGTGAGAAAACCTGGATTTGTGCTGGAAATGGCCCAACTTGATTATCATACACATTGTAAGGAGAGTGATCACTTTAGATAAGCTATTGCCAGCAGGAGAGTGGGGTAGGGGGAGGTATTTTTTCATGCTTTGTGTGTATAAAAGATCTTCTACACTTTCCACAGTATGCATCCGATGAAGTGAGCTGTAGCTCAAGAAAGCTTATGCTCAGATAAATTGGTTAATCTCTAAGGTGCCACAAGTACTCCTTTTCTTTTTGCGAATACAGACTAACATGGCTGTTACTCTGATATTTGTCTTTAACTATCCTTATAGTCTCCCTTGCTGCAGATTAAACCCATTACTTCATGTCCTGGCTTCAGTGGATATGGAGAACAATTGATTACCATTCTCTTTATAACAGCCCTTAACATATTTGAAGACTTATCAGTCTTCCCTTAGGCTTGTTTTCTCAAAACTAAACATGTCCAGTGTTGTTGTTTTGTTTGTTTGTCTGTTCGTTGTTTTTTTAAGCTTTTCCTCAGGTCAGATTTTCTACATAACATTGATCATGCTACCAAAGAGTGTCATGAAACTCTTATCTTCATTATTTCTTCTCCTTTGTCTGTAAGAAGGAACAATATTGCTGAAAAACAGTTTTACGGGTACATCTACACTGAAGTTAGACACCTGTGGCTGCCCTGTTTCAGCCAACTTGGGCTAAGAAGCTGTTTAATTATGGTGCAGGCATTCAGGCTTGGGCTGTAGGACCCTGCAAGATGGGAAGATCCCAGAGTTTAGACTACAGCCTGAGCCCAGCAGCAGGGCAGCCTGAGCCAAGTCAGCTGGCATGGACCAGCTGTGGGTTTTTAATTGCAGCAAAGACTTACCCTAAATTACTTAAATGATATGTGGATTTTATGTCAGTGTTCAAGGGGTGCTTGATCTTGGAGCTAACCCCTTCTTACTCCCTGGGCTGAACTGGGGGGAACCACATGTTCAAAGGACAGTTTAGTATGACCCTCAGCATTGGAGTCTGCCCCATAAGATGATTTAGTTAAGTTCTTGCACATCCATGCTTCTTTTGTGCATGAAACCCACCTGGCACCCAGTAGCTAACTATAGATTTAAACAGGAACCTAGTCATGAACTCTTTTAGGCAATCCGTTTCAGAAGACAACACCCACGTAACCAACTCTAAAGGGAAAGTTTAAGGATGCTTTCCTAGGTTCTACGTGTGGTGTTTGTGAAAGCCTTATATTCAAGCATCAACTCATTATGTGTTCCTCCCCAAGGCACAGCAGCACCAAATATGTTTTTCTGCTCTAGACACTGTATCATTATAGAAATGAGTTGTCTGGATGCTCCACAACAGCCAGAAGCAGCTCAGTAGAATCATAAGCAAAACCATAATGCCCTAAGCAACAAACATCTGGCAAAAAGCCTACACTACATAAAACTATAGCAATTAAACTTTTTAGGAAAATGGTGCTCAAAAAGAGACTGACAGCTAGTGACAGAGCTGAATTTCAACTTTTACTGATATAGGCAGTGAAAAAAATTGAATGGTTGCTTAAGCTGCAACCCTCTTATATATCCTCTGGTCAGACCCGAAGATATAATCAGGCTGCTCAGCACCAAAGGAGACTGCTATCTATTCTAGACTGTTCTGAACTCATGTAGGCATCATAGACAGCAAAGATCAGTTACTTTTCCACACCAGACATCCTAGAAGATTTAACAGAAACACCACTGTTCATAAGATAAGTCTACTTTATTGTAACTGTACAACAGGGATTTCTCTTTAAAGAAGTGCATCCTCCCTCCCCCTCTAAAGATTAAAGAAGGCTATAATGAAATAGGAAGTTACTAAGCAAAGTACAAGTAACACTTTTTCCTGTTTGGACCCAAAGACAAATAGTTAAAAAAATAAAAGGAAAGACAAAAGAAAGAGAGAGCACACCACCTCCAGTGCCAGCATCTGGGCCCCTGGGGAGCAGAGGGTATTTAGGAAACAAAATCCAGCAGTGCAGAGATGCTGCGCCTTGGGGGTTTGGGCATTTAAGAACCTAGCATTTTCCTCCATATATGATGGATGCTATGCCTTAGGAAACAAACACAATACAACTAGCATTTATACATCATCTTTCATATAAATTACATCCCAAAGAGATTACAGAGTTAAATAACAGAGAGAAATCCAGAGTTCTTAAGAAAGATTTTCAGGTGAGATTTGGAGAAGTGACAAAGTGTCAGTGTGGTGACAAGACAAAGAGGCTCTTCCTCAGGATAGGAGCTAGAGCTACACCCAGGGTGCCCACAGTGTTACAGGAGCATGGTAGACTGATAGTAGACATAATGAAAGAGGGAAAGCAGCAAAGAGAGAGAAAGAACAGGATAGGTGAAGTCTCTGGAGCAAGTGTACAACCACGCTCCAAAAATGACACTCAGACCTTACAAAGGTCCCAGCCCCCAGGACATCCCTCCAACCCACCCGAGACACGCCGCCTCTGAGTGGATCCCAGCCCCCGGGGTATCCCTCCAACCCACCGCCTCTGAGTGGATCCCAGCCCTCAGGGCATCCCTCCAACCCACCCAAGACACGCCGCCTCTGAGTGGATCTCAGCCCCCGAGCATCCATCCAACCCACCCGAGACACGCTGCCTCTGAGTGGATCCCAGCCCTCAGGGCATTCCTCCAACCCACCCGAGACACGCCGCCTCTGAATGGATCCCAGCCCCCGAGGCACCCCTCCAACCCACCCGAGACACGCCGCCTCTGAGTGGATCCCAGCCCCCGGGGCATACCTCCAATCCAGCTGACAAACCTGCCAAGCCCCGCAGCAAGCACCAGCCTCTCCCCCCAAGACGCTGCCCAGGCGCCGACCCGCCCTGCGCTGAGAGAGGCGCTTGGAGCCGCCGCGCGGGGTGACAAGCGGGGCCGCGCGCGCTCTCACCTGAGGATAACGGGCAGGGAGCCGGCCCTGCGCTGGGAGACAGCGCCCCTCGGGCACAGCCGCCGCCGAGCGTGCCCGGCCCGCGCCGCTCCTCAGCTCGGCGCCCCCAGGACAACGCCCAGCCGTGGGGCTGCTGGGGGTAGCGCTGGCCCGCGGGCTGAGGCTGCGATATACCGCCCTCTGGGGAGGGACAGGACCCCGCTGCCGGGAGCCCCGAAGAGCTGACGGGCTCAGGCAGCTGCCGACAAATCACGTACCTTAAATGAAACAGCTGCCGGGGGCGGGGGGTGTCTTTTCCCCAGGGCGCAGCTTGTCTCCACGCGCGGGAGGACCGGACCTTTAAGTCTACGCGAGCTGTGATGGCCCTGGCCCGGCGCCGGGGCTTCCCCTCTCTCCCCCCACCACAGCCCCTCTGTCCCTCCCGCTCAGAATAAGATCAGGAGAGGTGGCAGTGCCAGGTCCCTGCCCCCCGTAGCATAGGCTGGTATCCCGGGCATAGGTCCGTGGCCACCATAGCTACGGGGAGGAGGGGGAAGAAGAGTACTGACTAGGTAGTTAGGGCATCAACACTATAAACCAGAAACAACAACAAAAAACGGTGCCCCCTTTCACTGCATATACATTTTTCTAAGTTTAAAAGTGTTTTACAGTAGAAACCCCCTCACCCCGATTTTATGAACTAATGAGGAATTGAGTTAATTAAATCAAGTTAATAAAACTGAACATTTCAAAATTACAGTAGGTACAGCAGAAGTTGCAGGATGCTTTCTTCCCTTTGTCAAACTACTACAAAGAGAATTCAAACACATTGAAAGAATTGGAATGTGAAAGGATGTTAAGTTTCAGAATAGCAGCCATGTTAGTCTGTATACACAAAAAAAGGCATACTTGGGGCACCTTAGAAACTAACACATTTATTTGAGCATAAGCTTTCATGAGCTACAGCTCACTTCATCGGATGCATGCAGTGGAAAATATAGTGGGGAGATTTTATATGCACAGAGAACATGAAACAATGGGTGTTACCATACAGACTGTAACGAGAGTCATCAGGTAAGGTGAGCTATTACCAACGGGGGGGGGGGGGGGGGGGGGGACCTTTTGTAGTAATAAGCAAGGTGGGCCATTTCCAGCAGTTGACAAGAATGTGTGAGGAACAGTGGGGGGTGGAGGGGGGCGCAGGGGAATAAACATGGGGAAATAGTTTTACTCCCAGTCTTTATTCAAACATAATTTAATGGTGTCCAGTTTGCAAATTAATTTCAATTCAGCAGTCTCTTGTTGGAGTCGGTTTTCAGGAAGATCACCAATGGATTGTAGTTTCCTCAGGAAGTCAGTGGTGTCTCGAAGATAGCTAGGAGTGCTGAAGCGTAGGGCCTGAGGAGGAATTCTACATAGCCAGACAATCCTGCTGTCAGGGTGCCAAGGCCTGAGATGATGGAGCGTCCAGGATTTCCAGGTTTATGAATCTTGGGTAGCAGATAGAATACCCCTGCTTGGGATTCTAGGGGTGTGTCTGTGCAGATTTGTTCTTGTGCTTTTTCAGGGAGTTTCTTGAGCAGATGGTGCAGTTTGTTTTGGTAACCCTCAGTGGGATCAGAGGGTAATGGCTTGTAGAATGTGGTGTTGGAGAACTGCCTAGCAGCCTCTTGTTCATATTCAGACCTATTCATGATGATGACAGCACCTCCTTTGTCAGCCTTTTTGATTATGATGTCAGGGTTGTGCTGCTTTTCCACAATTTCAGCCCGTGCACATCGGCGGAAGCACTCTACGTAGAAGTCCAGTCTGTTGTTTCAACATTCAGGAGGAGTCCACCCAGAATCCTTCTTTTTGTAGTGTTGGTAGGAAGGTCTCTGTGGGTTAGTATGCTGTTCAGTGGTGTGTTGGAAATATTCCTTGAGTCGGGGACGTCGAAAATAGGATTCCAGGTCACCACAGAAATTTATCATGTTCGTGGGGGTGGAGGGGCAGAAGGAGAGGTCCCGAGATAGCCCAGCAGAAGAATCTGTCCTAAGAGTACAGTTGGATAGATTAACAATATTGCTCGGTGGGTTATGGGAACCACTGTTGTGGCCGCTTGAGGCATGTAGTAGTTTACAGAGTTTAGTATCCTTTTTCTTTTGTAGAGAAGCAAAGTGTGTGGTGTAAATGGCTTGTCTAGTTTTTGTAAAGTCCAGCCACGAGGAAGTTTGTGTGAAGGGTTGTTTTTTTTTATGAGAGTATCCAGTTTTGAGAGCTCATTCTTAATCTTTCCCAGTTTGCTGTATAGGACGTTGATCAGGTCGTTCCGCAGTTTCTTTGAGTGTGTGGCACAATCTGTCAGCATAGTCTGTGTGGTATGTAGATTGTAATGTATTTTTTACCTTCAGTCCTTTTGGTATGATGTCCATCTGTTTGCATTTGGAAAGGAAGATGATGTCTGTCTGCATCTGTACGAGTTTTTTCATGAAGTTGATGGATTTCCACTCCATACGGCTAAATTCAGTGCCTTGCATACTGACAGGTTTCAGAGTAGCAGCCGTGTTAGTCTGTATTCGCAAAAAGAAAAGGAGTACTTGTGGCACCTTAGAGACGAACAAATTTATTTGAGCCTAAGCTTTTGTGAGCTACAGCTCACTTCATTGAATGCATTCAGTGGAAAATACAGTATATGTGTGTATATAAAATCTCCCCACTGTATTTTCCACTGCATGCATCCGATGAAGTGAGCGGTAACTCACGAAAGCTTATGCTCAAATAAATTTGTTAGTCTCTAAGGTGCCACAAGTACTCCTTTTCTTTTTAAAGGATGTTACGTTGTTCTTCAGTATCACTTTGTGATTCCCTCCCACCCCCAGGGAAAAATGGTTCATACAACCAGTCATTCATAGGAGTCATGTTGATAAAATTGAGGTATACTGTAATTTTTTAAAAGACCTATGCCCCGATTCAGGAAAATGATCCATCCTTCAGCATCACAAAACTATGGAAGGCATAATGTGACTGAAGCAGGGGGTACAAAACAGGGGGGGAAAGGACTATGCTTGCAAGGATGTAGATACCATTACCCTTTTTGATCCAAGTGGTTAGCATAGGTTCAAGGCTCCATGGATTGTTTTCATTAGGGGAGAAACAGATACAGTTGGGTATCTTTAATGCAATCCTGCTTATTTTTTAGGATGGCTGAATAGTTCAATCAGTCTTAGGATTCAGAAGGCTACCTCTATACAACAGCACTAACGGTAGCCTTTTGAACCCTCAGATTGATTGAATAGTTCAGTCATCCCACCAGATTGTCAGGTGGTGTGGTTTTTGTCACTTCCAAGAATCTCACAAGCCTACAGAAACACTCTGGATTCAAAGTTTCTCCACTGATTTGAGCCTTAACTCACCTAGGAGAGACCCCAAGTCTGATGAAGAATTCCTTCACTATAACCACTACTACTTTCACAGCCTCTTGGTTTCTTATTGGGCAAACTTCAGTCCCTTTTGTGAAGTAGTCAGTAGGCACCAGCAAATATTCATTGTCAACCTCAGTCTCAGGCAGAAGCCCAAGCACATAAATAGCAATGCACTGAACCAGTGCACCACAACACTTGGCTGCATTTGAGCTCTTCCTGTCTAATGGAACAGTTCTTTGTAATTCAAGCATCACATTGGTGCAGGGAATTAATCTCTGCATCCTGACAGCATTGCCCCAGTAGAAATTCTCCCTTAGCCTGGCTAAAGTTTTTGAAACCCTGAAGTGTTCAGCAGTTTTAAAATCATGACAACCTCAGAACCTCTCTTTTCCTTTCTGCTACAATCTGCTAGTCTCCCCCACCCCTACAGTATTTCATCTTTAAAGTCCAAGCTTTTCCACTGTGACCAGAAAGCTTTTATTTTATTTGAGGTGATGCTACGTTCCAAGATGGTTGCATTTGCTAAATGATTTTCCAATCACACTGTATGCTGATATCAGGTTCCTCCCTTTGGGAAACTTAGCTATTCTACAGTCCATTCCTGCAACCTCCACATGCACTGTTCCAATGGATGAACCAAGAACATTTGTACTTCTACAAATGATGTGAAGGGAGACAGACATCTCTTGCTGAGTACACACGTTCCCTTGAACAAATTCCTTGCTCTTTTTATTACAGTAGTGTCTGTAATTAGCCTCCCAACAAAGCAGTCTGGACAAGGCATCAAGCACTATCGTGCTTGTAGCCGGGTCTGTGTGCAACAGTGAAATCACAGCACTGCAGTTCCTCCATTCACCTAAAATCGAAAGAGCCATGGCAAAGGTGCATTCTCTGTCCTGACCACAAACTTCCCCTATAAATAATATTGGAAGTGTTCTACAGATTTAACCACTGACAGGAATTCAGTTTGGATGGTGCAATAATTTCTATCTGGAGAACTTAGACTTTTGATGTCATAAACCACTACCGTCTTAAGTCCTTTTTGTTTGTCACGGGGTCCACTCACCACTCAGTGTCTCCTGCTGGTTGTCCTGGGAATTAGCTCTGCCAACTTGCACTCTCCCTCTGGTGGCGTCTTTCCCACATCCTGTCTCGGTCTGCAGCTCCACTCACTCCTGGATCTGCAGCCTCCTCTCATGGCTTGGCCATCTGGCCAGGTCACCAAGGTCCTCCCCTTCCAGGGAATTCAGTCTTTCAATACCTGCTGGCTGGCATTTCCCATGCCCTGGCCACTCCCCAGTGGTGAGTAGGGGAACTCAGGCCCACCCTCAATAGTGGGTTCCAGTCCAGGGACCCTTAGCTCAGCAGTCCTGGGCTTTCCTCTTCCAGCCCTCACTGCTCCTTCTCTGGACTGCTTCCTACCACTGGTTCCACTCCTCCCCCTTTCCAGGGAGTATCTGCCCTTTCCCAGCATCCTCTATCTGTAGCCCACTACCTGGCTTTATAGGACCCACTTGTTCCTGCACAGGTGAGCCTCTTTCTAATTAGCCTCCAGCCCAAAACTCTTCTGTTTGCAGCATAATTAGCTGATAGGGCGCTCCTGATCTAATTCAGCTCCTGAAGGGCTAGTGTGGCAAGCACCCCCCATCACAGTGTTCTTTCAAAACTGCCCCCAAACCATAAATACAAGCATTTGTGTCAAATATGAAAGGGGATTTGTAAGACATGTAATTGTAAGGTAAAATGGGAGCAGTCACAAGAGCTTTTTTTTTTTTAAACTGAAAATGCTAAATTGCACACTGTTGACCACAGAAATGGTTTTCCTGTCTCACAACCTATGCAGTGGTTTTGCAATGTTGGCAAACCCACAAGTAAGCCTTCTTGTAATAGGAGCAGAGTCCTATTCTGCACATCTGAGTGGGGAAATGACAATTTCTGTACAATTTCCATTTTCTCTTTCCTCAGTGGAAATTACCCCTTCACTGATTGTGTGCCCCCTAAATATTTTTATAACAACTTTTCTTTGGGTTCAGTTTCAGATTGCCAATCTTAGATTTACCAAAGATTATTTGTGTATAAGTGTATCAGCTCTTGTTCAAAGGTTTTAGCATGCACCAAGGTATCATCTAGGTATAGCAAACTGGCTAAGAGGAGCACGTCATGTAATACCCTCTCCATTAGCCTTTCAAATGTGTCTGGTGCATTGCACAAGCCAAAAGCCAGCACTTTAAATTCCCACAGGCCTTGTGCTGCTGTGAAGCAGTTGTTTCACTGATCTTTGACTCAGTTTCTACTTGCCCACATTCACTTTTAAGATCCAGTGTGGAAAACCAGATTGGACCTGTCACAGCATCCAGGGTAACATCTGTTTGTGGCACTGGATAAGAATCCTTTAAAGTGACTTCATTTAATTTTCTCTATTTCAGAGTCTGGTGCTGCCACCTTTTTTCTTAACCAGAACTATAGGTAAGACCAAGGACCAGTGGAAGGCTCAATCATGTGTTGCTAATACATTTCCTCAATGGCTTGCAATGTCTCTTCCCTCCTGATTACTGATAAACAATAAGGTGGTGGTTTAATTGTCCAGTTTTTCCCAGTATTTAAATGAATCATTTAAATGAACAGCACTGCACTGGAACTAGTCCAATAGAAATTCTGGGCACTCACTTGCACCCCCTTCCCCTTATAGTTTTACTCTTAGAATTTATTAGATTCACTGGTTCATATTTTGTAACCATGGTTCTCCTCTCTCCCCTCCACCCCTTTTTTTAAAACTATTTATAGCTGGTCAAAAACCATTCAGCAAAATGGTCAGGAATCTGTTCTGGATCTGAACACAGAATTTTAGCAGCTAAGAGTTGCTTGAGCTCTAGGTTGCGAAACGGATTACAACTACTCACCATTTTACTTTTGCTGGAAAGCTACCACAAAATGTAGCTGATTTCTGTCCCTGGAAACGATACAATTAGTTGATTGCAAACCAATTGCCTACAAATCATCTGCTTCACCACAGACAATTTGTAAGACTCCATTCCTGGTATTTATTACCATTATTAGCCATAATAAAATCCAGACTGATTATTAGCTAATGCACCATTTTGGCTATCCAGACTTCCGACTATCCAAATTCGAGATCCAGTTTTCAGACAAGTGCAGGTTCCCAGTCATAGTCTCCATCTGAAACCAATTAGATAGTAGGCTTTATCCTCTATTCGCTAGCCTTTTCAGCAGGTCTTATGCCTTAAATTTACGTTTAACCACCATGCGCTATCCCCATACCATTCACAGATCCTATTACACACTCAATAGTCAAGCTCATTACTGTTTAACTGCCCAGATCTAAAACTGTTGGGCTGATCCTTGTACTTCCCCACATCTCCCATTTCCTGAACTGGATGAAGAATCTTCATAAACATTTGTGATGCTCTGCCCTAGGCAGCCTTAAATTTATAACAATCCTTTCTGAGGCCAATTTTTTCCACAGTACCAGCACATTTAACTCAATTGCTTTCCTTAATTTTTGCATTATTGCCAATTTCCCTTGTTTAATAAACTGAAGTCATCACTTCTTCTAATCCTTCAAAAACAAACCAGATTAGAATCCCTTTTTCCCCCATCATACACATTAGACATGGAGCTGTATGTACAAGGTTCATGGCAATCAGATTCCATCTTTCTCACTAGAAACTGCCTACTCTTCTGGTGCACTGCTGCAAGGAGAGTCAAGTTCCATGGAAAATTCTAGCGCCGCTCAAAGTGTCTTTGACCTCCTTTTGCTGAACCTGATCTGCAAGTCTAAATCCAACTGAGAGTGTATAAATCTGTCCATAGCAAATTAATCCTGGAAGTCCTTAGTGGAAATCTGGATATTCCAACAACAGAAGTCTCCTCCAGTCCTCTGCCAGTTCAGGTGAAGTATCTTCTTTCCCTCACCTCCTATCCAGTTTGGGGCCAGCTTAAATTGATGGCTGGTCCCAAACTGCACATCAAGAGTTTGTACCAGATCTAAATAACAGAAACATCAATTTCACTCTGCAGCTGCCCAGGCTCCTAAAGTCTGCAGCTCCAGAGAAGCTCCACTATGCAGACTCACCCATACTTTGCAGAAAGTGAAATTGACAAGAGTTGTCCAGGCAAGCAGTCAGGGAGTCGTCATTTTTATTTTTTTGATGGCAAATTGAGTATTTTTGGCAAATGTTAGGTTTTCTAGTACAAAATTTCCACTTTGTGAAAAGGACATTTTTCATCAGAAAATCATTCAGATTTTCATGATTCTACTGCAGGACAGAATTAAGTTTGTTTGGGTGCACTACGTGGACATGTTTGGGTCACGTGGTCCAGGAGATACTTTTGTTCTATTTTGTTTCTGCATTAAAATATATTAAAATACTGCTAAACAGTATTTTAATTTGATAGTGTACTCCAACATTTTAAATGTCTTAGGGTTTTTTTTTTTTTTTTAATAACTATTTAGATACTTTGCAAGCCATAAGCTCTTTTGAATCAATAATTTAACAATCAGTGCTGACCAAAATTATGGACTAAACCTGAACTCACTATTTATTCAGACAAAACTCCCCAAGGTATCACAAAGTTCAGGGTTTGGGCCTATGTTTTTATTTTTGTAAAGTCAGCAGCTGTATCCTGGATTTTGTCTAATGATTCTCTGTGCTGACAGATTTAATGTATTGTTTTAGTTAGTACCATCAAGAATGGCTCAAGTCCTGCTCAGTGCCGAGCACTCTAACCAAATCTAACAAAGTTTTGAAGCATGTGCTTAACTTTAAGGACTGAGAGTCATCCCTTGACTTCTATGGTACTACTCAGATTCTTAAAGTTAAGCACATATTTAAATGTTTTGCTGGATTGGAATAGAGTGCTAATCACATGACAGGATCAAATCCACAGGCAGTTAGTGAGATCAGCATAAGTTACCCAGGCTATTAAATCTATTTGTAATGATTCAATGGGAAGAAATTAAGTCTTTTTTTTTTTTTTTTTTTTTTTTTAAAGTGTCTTATGTCATTTACCAAATGGAAGCATTAGAATGTATCAGACTGAAGGACATTTAGAAACTAATACACTCAAACAATAAAATTAAATAGGAAATGTAGAGAAAAAGTACAGTCATTGAAATCCGTACCAGAAACATGTTTTCTGGTCCACAGTGTGCACTTTGGCATTTATGGCACAGCTACACAGTGATTTGTGGGAATCCGCTCAAAGGGGCAGACATCTCCTCCCATCCTGAAATTGTCCTAGCTGCATGGTGGGCAGTCAGGCTGGAACTGTATTGGCTAGGTTGCTGTTCCTGCAATGAGGGGGGAAGATGGTGACCTTGAAGGGGAAGACCCAGCACACACACACTCCTTTTCTCCACTACCCCAGTGATGTCCTAGCTGGAAAATAGGGAGTGGCTGGGCCATAGCCATGCTAGTATGGCTGCTGGATCATGGCTGCTGCTCCCCTCTGCCAATTATACCCTTTAAAGAGGGCAGACCCCCATCTACTAAAATTGGCTCTCATAGGTCAAAATCAGTATCTGCTCGACAATTTTTATCCTAAGTGGTGATGAGGAGTCAATGAGAAGTTAAACCAAGAAGCAGGAGCAGGCCTCAAATATCACACAAAAATTTATGGAAGAACCAGGAACAGAAACCAAGTCTCTCATTCCAAGTTGTGGTTTAAAACAGTTTTAGCTGAGTTGGCTTGATGGGACCAAATAGTGGTTTTTAAAAAGCAAAGGCCATTGCCCAACATACTATGGGGTGTGTGCGCGCTTCTGGTCACATACTTTTGAATCATAGTTGCTAATCTCAAATTAATGCTGGGTTCCCTTTTCCTTTGAATAAAAATACTCTCTTCTAAGCAAACTTGTTGCTTGTGAGTGGGGAAGTACTGCCTCTTAGAGGCACCTAGCGGTGGTGTTTAGTTTTCCCAGATTACTGGGTGGGGGCTTGAGATGGTTTGGTTTCATATTGCTAAAAGGAAACCCCTGGATATTGAACCAAGAGCTTGTTGCTAGCAGCTCTACCTGGCAGAAGGGTTACACAGACTGAAATACTGCTTTCCCAAACTTGGCATCAGACCTAGCTTCCATGTCAAAGGCATAATGTTTCACAAAAGTCAGTGGATTGCTCCACAGTGCTGTTCTTCAGATCTCACATACTGGCACGTTCCTGAAGCAAGCTGAAAATACTACCTGAGTCCTGGTGGAGAATGCCTGGACATTCAGAGCAAGATGCTCGCCAGCTGATATGGATCATGCAATGTATTTCCGCATCTTGGAGATTCTCTGTAATAAGATGGCTTGGTGTTTCAAAGAGCTCAATATAGCCACTAAGACAAAGAGACAATCTGTCCCATCAATGTAACAGAACAGGGTTGGAAACATCCAAAGTACATAACTTCTTCTCTCCTGGCATCAAGTGTAGCTTTGGGAAGAAGGCTGGTAGGTTAATCGGCTGAATGAGATGAAAGTCTGAGACCACCTTAGAAATGAATTTAGAATGCAGTCTCAGAACCACTCTGTCCCAGTGAAAGGATGTGTCGAGAGATCTGGCTTGGTGGGGCTTGGAGCTCACTGACCCTCCACGCTGAGGTGATGGTAATCAGAAGGATCACATTGAGGATGAGGCGACATATTGAACAATCCAATAACAGCTTAAATGGAGGCTCCATGAGTTTCAAGATAACGATGTCACAATCCCATGTAGGAGTTGGGTCTCTCCGACAGCTGGGTAAGAATGTAGGAGGCCATCTTGGTACTGTTGGATGTGAGAATACAGAGTATGACAGCACTGAAGCATGACAAGCAGATATTGCTGCAAAGTGGACTGTCAGAACTAAATGTTAGTCCAGTGTGTTTCAAGTACAGTATATAGTCAAGGATCTTTCACTGGGTCCAAATTACTTTGGACTGTCCAAAGGAGAACTGTTTCCATTTGGAGGAGTAGGTCTTCCTAGTAGACGGTTTCCTGCTCTGTATGAAAATTTCTGAACCTGTCAGGAACCTTGTCAATAGGGCTCAACCATCCAACATCTAAGCCATCAGGTCAATAACTGTGGTTCTGGGTACAATAGACGAGTGTGGTTTTGAGAGATCATGTATGGGGGCAGGGCACTAGGTGGTAAGCCAAATAGACATCTGCAAGATGCCTAGCAGCCTAAATGCCTTAGCCAGTTATCAATGTGGCTCTGTGATGGGGCATACTGGGTCCTTTGAGGCCCCTTGCTGGAGTCCTCATAGACCTACCACACGCTGCCCCACAAAAGGAGCAGTGAAAGTGGGTCCCCCAGGCCTGATTAGAAAGGTTGCAGGAAAGCAGCAAATAAGAATGCAGCAGGCTCAGTTAAAAGAAGCTTCAGGGTCTGAGCAAGTCAACTTCTGGATGGAACCAGAAGGGTGAAGGAGGACTAAAAGGCTGTGAAACTCCACAGGTAAAGAGACTGGGGAGAAGGGACAGGACTGTGAAGCACTCCAGGCACATAGGCCTGGGAGAGAGAACCCTAACTAAAAGTGGACAGACAGACAGCAAAGAGGCCTGAGAAATCAGGTCAGAGGCTGAGAAACTCTCCAGGCAAGGAGGTCAGAGAGACCCTCCACAAACACGGAATAGAGAGAGGATCCAAGGCGGTGATGGGACAGAGTGGGAATCAGTTCAGGGAATGCAGCAGCAGCAGCAACTATTAAAGATAGTAGCAAGAGACTTCTATTTGTAGGGTCCCTGGGTTGGGACCCGGAGTAGTGGGCGGGCCCAGGTCCCCCCCATCAGTCACTGGGGAAGTGGCCCAAGCCCCAAGAAGGGGATAAGACTCAGTATTAAAAGCCTGAGAAAGGGACCAGAATTTAAAGCTGACAACAGAGAATCACGGAGGACAAAGTCTCCAGGGAGAAAGCCCTGGGGGGATTTCTCTATACAAGGGCAGGCAGAGACTTAGAGTTAGCCCAGAAGGGGCTGAGAACTGAGCCCAGGGATGGGGCGAAAGACATCAACAAGGGTTCAGGGACAGGCCCCACTGGACCTTTCACCCTGGAAGGGGTTCCTTCATGCGTTTAAGACTATGTGCGACTTAGCCAGAGGCTGAGCCACTGAGAACCTACCTAATAAGGTTAACAGCCAACAGAGAGCACCGGGAGCACTCATGTTCATGTGATACTTGGAGAAGGAGAACACTGACCTCAGCCACAGTTGCAAGGCTGACAGGTAAAGTCTGGCAAGCAGCATCATATGCATGCATGCCATGTGGCCTAGTAGCCTCAGATATATATGCACCATTGCTATCAGATTGGATTATAGGACTTGTGTCACTGACTGGAGACTACAGAACCTATCCTCTGGTAGATACGCTCTCACTGACTGAAATTTGATCATAGCTCCTATAAACTCTGCTTTACAATGTCTGATGGTGTAAGTCAAGATTTCTCATAGTTCACAGGAGTCTTACTTGGGAGAAAAGGGAAAAGATGTACTCTAGGGCTGCTGCAGTCTCTTTCTGGAACCTACCTCTGATGAGCCAGTCATGCATGTATGGTAGACATGGATTCCCGTTCTCTTTAAAGGCACTGCTATCATGGCAAGCATTTTGTGAATAATCATGGTGCAATGGAGAATCCAAAGAACAGTACTCTGTATTGGTAATAGCCGGGTCCCACTGTGATTCTTCGGTGCTTTTTGTAGGCTTGGTGGAGGGCGCTGTGGAAGTATGCATCCTGGAGGCTGAGAGCCACAAACCAGTCTTAAGCCTCACGAAAAGGGGTCAAACATTACCACCATGAACCAGAGATGGTGTAATGTATTTGTTTAGTCCTCTCAAGTCTAGGATAGAACAAAGATCTCCTTTCTTTTTTGAGATAAAAGAAATACCCTGAATTCTGGGGGCATCTTTTCCATGGCTCCTAGATGAAGCAACAAGGCCACTTCTGTTTGTAATGGGCTCTTGTGAGACAGTCCCTGAAGAGAACTGGGGAAGCAGGTGGATAAGGAGTAGAGAGAGAAACTGGATAGGAGAGCCATGGCAATGATCTATGAGCTATGGCTGGCTTGCTTAGTATTGGCTAGTCCAATGCCATTCCCGACAAGACAGTGACTGTAATGGAGAGCCAGCAGGCCTTTCTGTGGTGCCATCCACTGATCTCAGAGGAGAGGGTTCTCTGTTTAAAGGTGGTAAGAATATTTGCCTCCAGAGTCTGAGAACGGGGAAGAGACATCCTTTAGGGCTGGTGCCAAGGTATACGGTGCTCTTGGTATAAGGATTCTGTACCAGTAGGTGCCTGGGTAGCAGAGATCACCCTATCTCTTCCAGAGATACATTTTTAGCTTGGGTGTTGATGCCAAAGGTTTATCGCCAGAGTTGGGGTCTATATGGGAGGGGGTCTTCCTCTATTCCTCAGGCTGCTCCTTGTCACCAACCCTTGATGGAGCAGGGCTTGGTGCTTCTCCCACAAAGCTGTAAGTAGTCGGTCCTTATGGGATGACATGGAGCTCTGCTTGGAACTCTGCCTGTGTTTGGAGTAAATTTCATTCCAGAGGTATCAGCAGCAGTGCCGGGGAGTCTTCTTTGGTGCCAGGTCTTTTCTTGCAGGAGTCCTCTCTGTGCTGGTCTCAGATGTCACTAGCCTGTTAGCTGGAGTGCTGAATGAAGCTGACATGTTCACCACCAGGATTGTGGAGCTTGTCTCCACAGGACCCAAACAGACCTTCACAGATTACTCCAGGAGACGAAGCTTCAACCAACCATTCCATGATTTGCACATTCTTGCAGAGAATGATAGGCACAGTGAACATTGATTTGGTATAAAGGACTCTAAGGGCTTGTCTATACTTACCGGAGGATCAATGCTGCTGCGATCGATGCATCAGCGGTCAATTTAGCAGGTCTACTGAAGACCTGCTAAATTGACCACCGAACGCTCTCCTGTCAACTCCTTTACTGCACCTAGAATCATAGACTTTAAGGTCAGAAGGGACCATTATGATAGTCTAGTCTGACCTCCTGCACAATGCAGGCCAAAGAATCTCACCCACCCCCTCCTGTAACAAACCCCTAACCTACATCTGAGCTACTGAAGTCCTCAAATCATGGTTTAAAGACTTCAAGGTGCAGAGAATCCTCCAGCAAGCGACCCGTGCCCCACACTGCAGAGGAAGACAAAAAAACCCAAGGCTTCTGCCAATCTGCCCTGGAAGAAAATTCCTTCCTGACTCCAAATATGGTGATCAGCTAAACCCTGAGCATGTGGGCAAGACTCACCAGCCAGACACCCAGGAAAGAATTCTCTGTAGTAATTCAGATCCCACCCCATCTAACATCTCATCACAGGCCATTGGGCATATTTACCACCAATAGTCAAAGATCAATTAATTGCCAAAATTAGGCTATCCCATCATACCATCCCCTCCATAAACTTATCAAGCTTAGTCTTGAAGCCAGATGTCTTTTGACCCCACTGCTCCCCGTGGAAGGCTGTTCCAGAACTTCTCTCTGATGGTTAGAAACAGTGGTCTAATTTCAAGTCTAAACTTCCTGATGGCCAGTTTATATCCATTTGTTCTTGTGTCCCCGTTGGTACTGAACTTAAATAATTCCTCTACCTCCCTGGTATTTATCCCTCTGATATATTTATAGAGAGCAATCATATCTCCCCTCAACCTTCTTTTGGTTAGGCTAAACAAGCCAAGCTCTTTGAGTCTCCTTTTATAAGACAGGTTTTCCATTCCCCGAATCATCCTAGTAGCCCTTCTCTGTACCTGTTCCAGTTTGAATTCATCCTTCTTAAACATGGGAGACCAGAACTGCACACTATTTCAGATGAGATCTTACCAGTGCCTTGTATAACGGTACTAACACCTCCTTATCTCTACTGGAAATACCTCGCCTGATGCATCCCAAGTCTGCATTAGCTTTTTTCAAGGCCATATCACATTGGCTGCTCATAGTCATCCTGTGATCAACCAATACTCTGAGGTCCTTCTCCTCCTCCGTTACTTCCAAGTGGTGCGTCCCCAGCTTATAACCAAAATTTTTGTTATTAATCCCTAAATGCATGACCTTGCACTTTTCACTATTAAATTTCATCCTATTACTATTACTCCAGTTTACAAGGTCATCCAGATCTTCCTGTATGATATCCTGGTCCTTCTCTGTATTGGCAATACCTCCCAGCTTTGTCTCATCCACGAACTTTATTAGCACATTCCCACTTCTTGTGCCAAGGTCAGTAATAAAAAGAATAAATAAGATTGGTCCCCAAACCAATCCCTGAGGAACTCCACTAGTAAGCTCCTTCCAGCCTGACAGTTCACCTTTCAGTGTGACCTGTTGTAGTCTCCCCTTTAATCAGTTCCTTATCCACCTTTCAATTTTCGTGTTGATCCCCATCTTTTCCAATTTAGCTAATAATTCCCCATGTGGAACCGTATCAAATGCCTTATTGAAATTGAGGTAACTTAGATCCACTGCGTTTCCTTTGTCTAAAAAATCTGTTACCTTCTCAAAGGAGATCAGGTTGGTTTGGCACGATCTACCTTTTGTAAAACCATGTTGTATTTTGTCCCAATTACCATTGGCCTCAATGTCCTTAACTACTTTCTCCTTCAAAATTTTTTCCAAGACCTTGCATACTACAGATGTCAAACTAACCGGCCTGTAGTTACCCAGATCTCTTTTTTTCCCTTTCTTAAAAATAGGAACTATGTTAGCAATTCTCCAGTCATACGGTACAACCCGAGTTTACAGATTCATTAAAAATTCTTGCTCATGGGCTTGCAATTTCATGTGCCAGGTCCTTTAATATCCTTGGATGAAGATTATCTGGGCCCCCCGATTTAGTCCCATTAAGCTGTTCGAGTTTGGCTTCTACCTCAGATGTGGTAACATCTACCTCCATATCCTCATTCCCATTTGTCATCCTACCATTATCCCCAAGCTCCTCAATAGCTTCATTAAAGACTGAGGCAAAGTATTTGTTTAGTTATTGGGCCATGCCTAGAATATCCTTAACCTCCACTCCATCCTCAGTGTTTAGTGGCCCCACTTCTTTCTTTGTTTTCTTCTCTGTTGTTACTGTTCTTCTCTGTGTGCTGTTTCTGTTGTTACAAAGCATCGCTTTGAGTCTCTCTCTGCCTGAGTAGTAGTAGTTACAAAGTATTGCTTTGAGAACAAACTTCTTAGAATGTACTAACAATTAGCAGCTTGCAAGTTTCACACAGAGAGGGAGAGAAACAGTAAAAGAGACCAAAAACCAAGAGACCTCCTAATTAGTAATACCCTGCAATTTAAACTGTGGGGAATCAAACTCATTTGTGATTTTAATACAGAATTTCTTTAATATGATCCAACACTTCAATACCTGTACTCCAGTCATGACTACTATTCCATCATGCTTCTGTTATCCCCATAATATCTGGTTTCACTTCCTGCACCAGTAGCTCTAGTTCCTCCATTTTGTTACCTAGGCTCCTCATATTAGTGTACAAACACCTTAATTTTTTCTGTTTGGCTTTGCTCACATTCTTTACCCGATTAGGCACAGACATTCTACCGCCAGTATCACCTATTAGACTGGTATCTACACTGCCCTTCCTCCTTCTGTCCATTCTCTTACCCACAGCTGTATCCTTTCTTACTCTGTTTTCTTCCCTCTCGATGTTCAAATCCAGCATGGAGATTACCTGGACATCTCCCAAACTTGTCCCCCAAATTCCTAGTTTAAAGCTCTCAATCAGTTGTGACAGCCTCCATCCTAGAAATCTATTTCCCTCCCAACTCAGGTGAAGTCCATCCCGAGAGAACAGTCCTCTGTCCATGAATGCCTCCCAGTGGCCATACACCCCAAAGCCCTCCTTATAGCACACTGCCTGAACAGGCAGAATCTCACTGAAGATCTCCTGAGCCTCGATTTCCTTAAGCATCTTCCCCAGTCTGGCATAGTCTCCCTTGATATGTTCCAGCGAGAATCTAGCCATATCATTTGTTCCCACATGAAGGACAGTCAGTGGATTCTTTCCCGCTCCCGTTAGGATCCTCTTCAGCCTCAGGTCCACATCCCATATCTTGGCACCCAGCAGACAGCACACCCTTCTGTTCTCTGGATCAACTCTGGTTACAGGCCTGTCTATTCTTCTCAGTAAGGAGTCTCCAATCACCTAGATCCGCCTTTTCCTGGTGATGGTGCGATTCTCCGATCTATCCCCTGTTCCCTCTGGCTGCAAGTCCTCTCGATTCCTAGTCTCCGTTGCAATCCATCCCTTATCCTCCTGGGGCTATTTGGTGTTATCTCCATAGACTCTTCCCCTCTTCCTTCAGGACTAGCTGCTCTTTTCTTCCTTGCCCTCTCACCTTCAGTGACCACCTGCTGTGCCCCTTCATTTTCCAACTCCGCAAACCTGTTCCTGAGCTCTGTTTCTTCTTCACTAGCCCGTCTTTTCCTCTGCCTGGTTCCCTTAGTCACATGCTTCCACTGTCCACTTTCCTCATCCAGCAGTCTCCCCTCAGAGTTCTTTGGTCCTGCTTCCATCTGCAAGTCTGAGCTTTTCCCTTCAGCCTCCTCATGTCTTTGCTCCATCATCCACTCAAACCCTCTTCTAAACTCAACCAGACTTTCCACCTGCATCTCCAATCCTCAGATCTTCTCTTCCATCAGCTCTACCAGGTGGCACTTCATGCAGACAAAACGCTTTTCAGGTACTCCCTCCAGGATCACATACATGCCGCAGTTTCCACATCCAGTCATCTTCATTGTGTCTTCCACTGCTTGGGTCACAACCACTGCTGCCTCTGTATCTGTCATAGCCTTCCCACCTAAGTCCTGTTAGTCCGGGAAACACAAACCAAAGCAAACCACCACCACCCACAGCAAAACAAACCCCCCAACAAGCACCAAAACACTGCCAGAACCACCACACACCCCCTTCACTAGCCTGTCTGTTCCTCTGCCTGGCTCTCTTAGTCTTCCACTCAAACTCCAGTTCACAGTTCTGTTTGCTGGCTCCTGTGCCACTGCAGCTGTCTGGTCGAGAAGAGTAAGGGGAGTCTAGAGTAAAGTGTCTCCCGTCAACATCGCGTAGGGTGGACCCCACGATAAGTAGATCTAAGCTACGTCGATTTGAGTTACGCTATTCGCGTAACTCAAATTGCGTAGCTCAGATCAACTTTTCCCTTTAGTGTAGACAAGGCCTAAGCAGTAGAGGCAGAATTGTATCCATCCTTTAACGGAATTAGTCCATCACAGCATGTGCAGAGATTGAACCATGCAAGTTTTAAGTACCCCATGTTGAGGTGTCCTGTACAAGAGAGTGTGTACAGTGGCGGGTCCTGATCACCAGTCTTAAGTTCAGACAGATAGATTATTCATGGCTGTCATAAACAAATAATTGGAGAGTTCTGAGGTTTTTGAAGAGTGAGGTTTAGCCAAAGTTAAGAACTAATGGGTTGGACACTTCTGCCCTGCTGCCATGGATGGTAAAGAGGGAACCAAGGGAGGGCATGGCTGCTCTGCCGTTTATGCCTTTATACAAGAACACAAGCCTCCATGGACACAACTATGCAAATGATTCCAATCTTATATACATGAGCACCTACAACGGAATTCCATGACACATACTCTAAAGAGAATCTGCTTACCTACATCCAAACTGCTCAAACTAATATTGAAACTAAATTTTAGGCACATGGTACCAATTAAGCTCCAAACATTTGTGTCACCAGATTATCTTTTTACACACAATGCTATGGTATGATCATACAATTTTTCAATGAATAATAAAGATGTGACCTGATGTGAATCCTGAATAGTTAATGTATTTTTCAGTTCATATCAATATCTTTTTTTAAACAGAGTAAATAGTTCAATCTACATAACTAAACAAATACACTCCTGTACAATATCTTCGTGGATACTACAGACAAAAAAAAAATCAGTCAATTTCTTCTGTTTCAGCATACTTCAGTCATCTTTTCAGAAAAAAAATTATATGAACAAATTACCCCATCTCCTCAGAAGAAATGTGCGCATCCTCCATTTTGGCTGATGGTAGGAAAAGTAAGATAAACAACATCACTTAAAGTTCACAGCTATTAATAGGGATTAGATTAGACATTCTATTTAAATCAGTTTTAGCTTACTCTGTTAAAAGGGAGGAAACAGAAAAACTATAGTGCAAGGAAGTCCCAAATTTATGGTGTTAAGGTGTAATCAATTACCAAGTAGTGCTGACAAATTAATGCTCAAATTGGTTAATCACAGTCACTTACTGGAGCTAGTACTGTCTCCAGCACGTCTGATGTAGATTTGGGGCTGTATTCCACATATAGCATGTTTGATACAGGAAGATCACTTATCTGTATAGTAATTTTAGTTTGAGATGTTTTGTCCCTATTGGTGCACCAACATATGATGTGCACGTGACCGTGCACTTTTGATTGGAGACTTTAGTGTCCTTAGATCAACAACAGCGCAACGGAATCAGACTGCCTGCTTCACTTCAATGTTTTTCCCCATTCATTTAACTTCGCTTTTGAGATTACACAGAGTTCTTCCTTCATGTCATTTCTTAATACCTGAAGCTCTGTGTAGCTCAAAAGCTTGTCTCTATCACCCACAGACATTGGTCCAATAAAAGATATTACCTCACCCATCTTGCTTAACAGCCTGAGACCAACATGGCTACAACTCAACTTCTTTTATCTTGGGTATTTCTATGCCCCCATTTCTGTTGAATCTGAGCACTTCACAATCTTTATTGTATGTATGCTTGCAATCCCATGTGAAGTAGGGAAGTAATATTTCTATCTGAGGGGCAGCAAGACCAAGGGCCAGATCTTTAAAGATACTTAAGTGCCCAAAGATGAAGGAAGGTGCTTTTGAAAATCCCTATCGGCATCTTTAGGTGTCTAAAATTCCTTTCAAATATGGCTCCAGGTGACTTGCGTATGGGCAAACAATGACCGTGACAGAGCAGAGAACTTAATGTCAGTCTCCCACAGGCCACGCTAGTTCTTCCATTTTTTGCCCTCGCTGTAATTTTTTCACTTCTGTTCAATGAAAAGAACAAAAACCTACCTATATTTAAGGGTACTACATAACACACTGTAGTTTTGAAGATTAATAATATGACCCATGAAATAATTTTAGTAACACCTGGTACAACCTCTTTGTGTTCGTCTGTGCTTGGAAACAAGCACACACACGTCTAAATTCATTTTAATATTTGCCTAAACTTAAAAAGTTAATTAGAAAGTTACAGGAAATGAAGCTGGGGCTCAGTTTTAGCAGAACACCATTTGTATTCCGAGGACTATTCATTCTTCGTATTTCACCCACATTCTGTGAATAGCTGGTTTGGTCTTATTGCTACTTAATATCTACTGGGAGACAGGCCAGTCCTTGCTTACAGACAGCCCCCCAACCTGAAGCAAATACTCACCAGCAACCACACACCACAAAACAGAACCACTAACCCAGGAACCTATCCTTGCAACAAAGCCCGTTGCCAACTGTGTCCACATATCTATTCAGAGGACACCATCATAGGGCCTAATCACATCAGCCACACTATCAGGGGCTAGTTCACCTGCACATCTACCAATGTGATATATGCCATCATGTGCCAGCAATGCCCCTCTGCCATGTACATTGGCCAAACTGAACAGTCTCTACATATAAGAATAAATCAGACGCAAATCAGACGTCAGGAATTATAACATTCAAAAACCAGTTGGAGAACACTTCAATCTCTTTGGTCACTTGATTACAGACCTAAAAGTGGCAATTCTTCAACAAAAAAACTTCAAAAACAGACTCCAACAAGAGACCGCTGAATTGGAATTAATTTGCAAACTGGATTCCATTAACTTAGGCTTGAATAGAGACTGGGGGTGGATGGGTCATTACACAAAGTAAAACCATTTCCCCCTGTTTATTCCCACCCCCCACCGTTCCTCAGACATTCTTGTCAACTGCTGGAAATGGCCCACCTTGATTATCACAACAACTGGTTCCCCACCCCCGCTCTCCTGCTCGTAATAGCTCACCTTAAGTGATCATTCTGGTTACAGTGTGTATGGTAACACCCATTGTTTCATGTTCTCTATGTATATACATCTCCCCACTGTATTTTCACTGCATGCATCCGATAAAGTGAGCTGCATCTCATGAAAGCTTATGCTCAAATAAATTTGGTAGTCTCTAAGGTGCCACAAGTACTCCTTTACTTTTTGTTAATACCTATCATAAGTTTTAAGATAGAATGTAACTCCATCTCATACAGAAAATTCATTGCAAAAAATGCAAAATCAAGACTAACCATAAGTAATATATTCTGGGGAAAGCGAAATCTACAGCAATAGAATAACTACTAGGTAAAAACACAGAGTTTATGTGGTAGAACTGATAATATTTGATGATTTTAGCATATGTCTACGCTTCAAAACTGGGGATGTAATTCCTAGCTCAAGGAGACATACTCATGCTAGCATGCTTAAAAATAGAGTGTAGGCATGGCATTTTAAAGCAGCGGGAGGGGCTGGCTAGCCTACTCAAGTATATACCCACCCTAGACACTAGTCATGTATACCGGGTGGGGAGCAGAACACGCTAGTCCCTCCACTGATTGCGACACCCCAAAGCTATACTATATTTAGCAAGCTAGCACAAAGCTAGCGCAGGTATGTCTCAAACTGGGTATTACAACCCCAGCTTGAAGTGTAAACATACCCTTAGTGATCATTGCCTGTGGTGGTCAAGATCTGAGCTAAAGAAACATTCAGCACAACCCAATGGTCTTGATGAGTACTGCTTACTTGTGACAAAGGGACCATTCCACCAGCTCTATGCCACCAAGGGAATACCCTTGTTCCAAAGGAATTGCCTGGTGGCCAGTTCAGGCAAAGCTAGGGTAAAGAGTATACATAACCTAGAATGAGAGCCCCATATTGTTCTCTTGTGAGCCAGTATTCACATGGCTTTTATGGAAAGCCAGTTCACACCAGAAAGAAAGAAAAGAGCTGGCTTAGCAGCATATTTTGGAGGAGGAAAAAATATAAACTATAAATCTCTTTTTAATGAGTTACAAAGAAAGACTATAAAACATTCCCCACTGGAAGAGTGGTTTGTTAAGATAATTGTTTATTTTATTATGGGTTGCTTTCCTGTGCTGCAAACAATCATGGAATGGACAATCTTCAAAACAGTGAAATGAAATGTTGCCAGGCAAGGAACTTTGAAATTAAACAACTACTTTTAAATATTTATATTACTTTATTCCATATGCTTTTAAATAAATCTTCAAGTCTCTTACCTTAGTAATCCAAATTTTACATCCAAACACCAGAATTATGCAGATGGTGCAATTGCTGACCTCACACTAGTTCAATCAGACCTGGCATTTTCACTCAAGGCTGGCAAGAGGCTGCAGCATTGACTGTGCCTTTGCAGTAGATGCGGATGACAGCAGTTGTTAGTATTCCATGTGCTGCTGAAGCACAAGTAACATTTTGTAAGTGACCGAGAGAACCACATACTCCCAACCCAAACTATGTACTTCAGAACGCAGACCTCTTAGCAAAATCAGCAATTTTAGAGCAGCCAGAAGGGCTCGAGATAGCAACACTTACTGTTATTGTTTCAAAGAACCCAGGAAAAGAGCATGCATCATTCAACATATTACTGAAGCTGGCCTGGTAGGATTGTGCAGCAACAGCCGGACAGGTGCATGCAACGTATCACTAAGCTGCTACTCTCAATGAAAATGAGGGGGTGAGAATTAGCACAAGTCACTGGATGGAGTATAGTCAACATAAGAGTAAACCAACTGTTGTCTTGTACATACATTTTCATTGAAGTTGGAAACTTGGTAGTTGAACTTATAATTGGTCTAAACCAGGGGAGGGCAAACTACAGCTCACGCGGGCTGTGTCCGTCCCATCAGACCTTTTAATCCGGCCCTCAAGCTCTCCCCAGGGAGTGGGGTCGGGAACTTGTCCTGCTCCACTTGTCCAGTGCTCCCGCCAGGGAGCAAGGTCTTGCCCTGCTCTGACACTCCAGCCAGGGAGCGGAGTCGGGGGCTTGCCCTGCTCCACCTGCCCGGCATTCCCCAGCCCCTGACTCACAATTCCTTGATGAGCGCCATCTTCCCACATGCAGAGCCACACTGCACAGGCGCAACCGGCACCTCTTACCCTGACTTCACCATGCTGTTTCTGGGATCGGAACCCCGCTCCTACATGGCAGCACGCCCAATCCCTGAAACGCCATCCTCCTTGTGCCAACCTCCACCTAAACTGGCCAATGATCAAAGCCACCAGCCATCGCAGGATACCACCCCTAATAGAGTCCGATTAGGAACCGCAAGCTCCTTCATCGATCACTCCCCGAAGCACCGCTCTCCCAGAGACTCTCCTCATTTCTCATCAGCCAATCACCTCACCCAGACCCTCCTGGTCTCCTATGGCCCCACCCTCAAGATTCTCAAAACTGCCATGGGGCCGCATCCATCCCAGCTAGAGTGCCTCTCCCCGTGGTGGTGTCTGGTACAGCTGCCTTGGTGTCACTGCTGGCAGGGCCCCTAGGAGTCCCTGGTACTGCCCCTGTAGAGGTCCCCCATGTGCCCACACCCCACAAAATCCCCTTTCCCCCACCTCGGTAATTTTGTGAGCTTTCATGGCCCGCCATACAATTTCCATACCCAGATGTGGCCCTCAAGCCAAAACATTTGCCCACCCCAATCTCAACCCTTTGAAAAAATACCATCCTTACTGCCATATGTGGGCCAAATGCAGCCTCCATTATACCCATGAAATCATAGCCCTGTGAGCATATGACTCTAAAGGAAACTATAGGTTTAATCTGACAAAAATTTGTGACAGCAAGATAAACCAAGGTTGTGCTTCAAGTACAATATATCTTCCTCTCAGCAGAACTCTTACCTCACTAAGATTCTGGGAAATTATTTTTACCAGATTGGACACAAAACTAAACAGCAAGGAAGGATCCTTCAAAACAAAAACTCACACACTGAAGATACCACTGATTTTAGAATAATAGAGCTTTAAACACGACAGTTTTTCCTTTTGTTCAGAACACCAATCCTCCCCCGCCTTCCACTGGTTCCAAGAAAAAAACCCAAACAGGACTCTCAATTTAAAAAAGAAAGGGTCAACTGTGTTGTTACCCAAATGTGTTCAGAAATAATCAGCAGCTACTAGTTTTTCCATAGATGAGAAACTAAGTAGTTTTTATAAGGGACAGAGCCAAAAACAGTGCAAACTCACTTTGTACAGAAGACAGTATGGTCTATGTAAGAGAATACCAAGTGTTAAATTAATAAAAGTTGTATTTCCTTTGCTAAAAGCAGGATAATCTTCAAAGGCTTAGGAACCCTGTTGCCTCTACAGTACTAACCAGACAGATGCTTTACCCAGCTCTGGACTCTATAACCTCTCCCAATTTGTTTATTTTGTAGAAGGTTCCTGGTTTTGACCAAAAAGGAAGAGTACAAGACATCTCTAATGATCAGTGTGAGACCAAGTATGTCTCCGGGCAAGTGGTATCTTCAGCTAGGTGCTATTTTTATATTTCTGAAAAGATGCCTGATGTTTTGGTTAATGCTTTTGATAAACTAGATATTTCCTTTAAAGACACTTGGGGAAGAGCAGTGAAAACTGAACGCAGTCCACAAAACCTTGAGGATTATCTTGGTTTTAACAAAGGAGGCATGATTTATTAGAGCATCACGTGTGAACAATTTGCAGTTTCAAGCCAGAATTTTGTGTCCTGATAAGATATATCAAGGAAGTTTCTGTAACACTGAAGCAATCCTGAAATAGACAGGACAAAAAAAATTAGAACACAAGTATGCAAGAGAAAACTAAGTTATAGCTAGTGAGCTGAGACAACAAAATTAAGAGATCAGGACAGACATTCCTTCTGTAAAGATACAAGGTGAATACACACATACAATCTCATGCCCCTTCACTTTTCAGATACCCACCTCTTCTAAATTGGCAATAAAGAAACCCACCACATTTGGTTAGGATAAACAGAACAAGGCTCAAAAGAAAAAGATATATTTATGGTGAATTGCCTTTTTCTGGTTGCCTTTGGTTGGTGCTTCTGTGGACTGTGGCCGTACTCCAAGCTATTTCCCGAAGTATAAGGTGTGCAGAAGACTAGCGGCAGGAGGGTGTGGACAAGACCTCAATTGTTCCCCAGGGTCTTAGCTTTCATTTTTAAAAGTTAAGTCTGTAGCTATGGTTGTGAAGAAAACTTCCAAAATGTGAAGCAAATATATGTTATGCTGAGATGTCTGCCTCAATTTGCAAAGCACTTGAAACAGCTGAGGTGTGAACTCCACCATTTATCTCAATGTGTGCATTTAGCTGCCAGGGATAAAGCTTTGTTAGCCATTTTACTGTATGCAAAACAGAAAGTAATATCACTGTTATGGCAAATTTGCTAATATTCTGCACATTGATGTATAAGCAAAGGTCAGTGATGTATAAGCAAAGGACACAAAAATCAACTGAATCCAGAGCATCATTAAAGCAATCTTGTCTGGCAGTTAAAGCTCAGGTTCTTTTGTACTGCAAAGCAACTGGACAACAGGAGGGTAGACACTCAGTATCACCTTTTTAAGATATGTGGTCTTGGGGTTAGCCTAAGTGTGGTTTACCCAGATGCTAACTGCATGAGCTGAGAGAGGAAAAATGGGAAAGGTTTGTTAAATCAGATTTGAGAGAGACATTTGAGAGAGAAAAAGGCCCCAGACAGCTGTTCCTTGGGACAGGGCAATGTTACTACCACCCACTAAAATTAAACATTTTGCCTTCATGTTGACTTAAATGTATTTTGTTTTGTACAGAAATAGTGTGCTTAGAATACAACATGTGATGTTCAGTATTTAGCTGACAGACTTCATGTGTCGGAAATGGATATTATAAAACCCTACATCTTAACAAAGTCAAGATAAAAGCAATCAGCAATACAAGACATAATCCTCAAGTTTTTATTAAGTATGTTTACAAGCAGACATCTGCAATAGCTCTTTACAGGCCAAAGTGACATGTCATCTGGTATATACAGTATTTTACCTTTGACATATTTGAAGAGTTAAATTATTTTGCAGTTACAATTTTAATTTTAAGTAAGCCCTTTATAACAGAGTCTTCACTCTCGAAGCATCTTTTTGCAACGTTGTGTAGTTCACATACAGACTATGGACTTGTAACTGGTAACCTGGACCAATTTACTGGCTTCTTTTTAAGAACAAAAAATGAGAGAAAACTGTAAGGGGAATTTCACACACTCTGAAACAAAGAATACTCACTGCCAAAGTATCATCAGTAAACACTCTTAACAGTTTTTGTAATATACTTTCAAGAGTGGAAGTCTTGGTCCAGGATGTATGAAACTTGTTAAAATGCCTTTCACAAAGTATACCAAAAGTAGCAAGCAACTCATGGAACACTGTACATTTAGTAGATCCACATTTCTGATGGAACCACCACTTTTCAGTAACACCAACAGTTTTTAAACATTTTAAATATTTTACATAACTAAATTCTTTACTGGCTAGTTAAGTGAACATCTCTCACTTTACAAGTCTTTAAAAAACAAAAACTTTTGTATCAGAACCAAAATCTATAACTTGGTACTGTTTTAGTCTTAATCCCACGACTCATCAGCTGCTCTTGCAGTATATGACATAGTAAGTCCTCCTGTGTTCATACTGTCTTTGCCTTGGTAAGTCTAGAAAATAAAGTTGATACTAACTTGTAGACATTTTAACTTTAAAAAAAAATTCATCTGTTTTAACCTGAGTCAAAGCTATATAAAATCTTACTCTTACCATGACTGTGTGTATATATTATACCATACATACCATATTTTTTATATATATATATATATATATATATATATATATATATATACACACACACACACACACGTAGAAAATTTGTTAGTGATTTATTTCCCTTCTGAGACTGACTTCTCCCCCACAGTCAGACATTTGGGCTGTGGCTGCCCCCTGCAAATAAAGACAGTTCAGATTTGTCCGTACAATTATGGGGTTTGGCCACGCCCATTCTTCCATTTGGCCAGATAAATTCTTACAAAGTTAAATGGAAACACTGAATTCCTAGGCTCAGGCACCCCCCCCTCCCCTTGGCCCCACTGCAATCCCGCAAACAGAATACTGACATTTCCTGGTCTAGTCTGTAGCCAATAGGTCTAATTCTTGGATATTCCCACCTTTGAAAGATGCTGTTCAGGATCTAGTTTTTGACAGAACACTCATGATCACCTGAAAATTGCCTACTGAGCTGATCCTCTAGGACATTCTGTAAGCCTGGCAGATATAGAGCCACTTGATGGGATTTTATGATTGTGCCAATTCCAGAGACTAAAACCTTCATAAAGGGAAAGGGGAGAACTGTGCTCCTTCCTGACATAATTCAGTGCAGTTGTGTTGTCTGTCATTACTTGACTTGTCGATACATGCAGCAGGGTTAGACAACTACTGTGCACACTAGGCAAGTGGCTCCGAGTTCTAGAACATTTACATGGAGGTGACTTTTCAGGTGAATCCAGAAGCCTTATGTCTAAGGGTGGTCTATATGAAAGGAATTCTCAGGCAACCTGTACCCTCATGTCCACATGATATCTGCCGGGTAGTTACTGATTTCAGCCACCTTTGAATGGATTGTAGGTCAAGTCTGATATGTGGTATGATAAATATATAAGTCTTAGGCATGCTTTTACAGATGTCCATGTGAGAGCATGTAGATGGCTGATGAGGTCTACCAAGGTCTGGCACCTCGCCTGCAGTAGATAAATTCTTGCTGTTCTCAGATCTATTCTGGCTCCTGTTAACTGCATCCTTTAGGCTGGCAACAGTGTGGACTTCTCTGTTGATCCCAAGACCCAGTGTGAAAAGGAAGTTCTAGTATCAAGTGGAATTATTCACCTATTGTGGTTATCTTCCTTGAGTGACCCAATCATCGAGATTTGCGTATACTGTCCCTTGTCAGCTCACCTAAGGAGACAACTGCTAAATATTTGAATACCCTCGGTGCTGTTGAAAGGCCAATGGAAAAGTTTCTGTACTGGTAGTAGGACACTTCTACTTTGAATTGGAGATACTTTCTATATACTGGATGTAGAAGTAAGCATCTTGCAGGTCGAGAACCATAAATCTGTCCTGGGGATCTAACAAAGGCATCATCAAGGCATGGGGTATCATTCCAAATCTGAAACTTGAAATTTGGAATGGCTCCAGATTACCTCTTGAAAATGACATCAAACTTGCTGCTGTGAGGCTGTTATGGGGTGTGCAGTAGAGGAAGAAGAGTCAGAGGACTGCTTATGTTGAAACCTCTGCTTCTTCCTTAGCAACTTCTATTCTCTTTGTGGATTACAAGAGTAAGCAAAGGGCCTCTGTTTGGGATCTGGCCTGCCTCATTTTAAGAGCTGGCATATAGGCTCCAAACAAGCAAGGCCTGGGTCTTAAAACTGAGAGAATCGATAGGCACCTTAAACAGGTCACAACGTTCAAATGGGAAGTCTTCAATGATTGTTTGGACCTCTTTTGGTATTCCTGAATATTGAAGCATGGAGCTCTGTATGGGCAACTGAAGTGACCATTCAGCATGACACTGTATCAGAAGTGTTTAACAGTCTACAGTAATATTTGCACCACTAGCTGTCCATCACATACAATGGATTTCAGCTCTTCCCTATGTTCTTGTGGGAGTTGTTCTATAAACAGTGAAACCTTGTCCCAAATGAGGTAATATTTTGACAGACATGCCTGGTGATTTGAGATGCGCATCTATAGACTTAAAGACCCAGTTATTTAGTATGGAAGTCTTCCTGCCAAACAAATCAATGTTTTGCTGGATCTTTGTCTCTTGGAGTCATCTTTGGAAGCCTTTGCTGTTTGTATAGTCACCATTATCAGTAATCCAGGAACTGGATGGATACAGAAATATTCAAACTCCTTAGCTAGGACTTGATAATGTCTACCTAATTTTTAGATGTGGGTGCCAAAGATTGGGGGGTGAGGGGGAGAGGTGAGAGGCGCCACTTTTATTTGCTGGTTCCAGTAGCCCTTTGTTAATGAACATGGCAAGCCTTCCAGGCCCGGAAGATGTCCAATAATGCAAAAAAAATCCTGCAGATTATCTCCACAGAGATCTCCAAGGTGTCTGCCATATGATGTAAAAGATCTTGAAAGATTTTAAAAATAATTCAGCTAACTAGAAGAAGAAGAAACTATAACCTTTTCTGGTGAGGAAATGGATATTGCTGCTGGAATCATAGTCTCTTCCGTTTCCTGCAGGTGTTCTTCCTCACTGTCCTGTTCTTGCTGATGTAGGCTGTGGAACAGTACCAACAGACTCTTCAATAGACTCATGCCAATGGACAAGGGAGGGAGACTGAACTCTATAGAGGGCAAGCAGAAGTCTTCCTAGCTGGCTGCACACTCAAAGCAGGCCAATAAGGCCAAGACTGTATATTGTAGGGGGTAAGAGGCTGGGGCCAGGGGGGTGGATATCAAGGTGGCTGCCCCCCCATGAAAACCTTGCAGTCTGCTGCAAATTCCCTATGAGACCAGTAGGGCCCATTTAGAGTGAGACCTAAGTAAATGGATGGAGCATTCCTCCCTGCTGCATTCAGAAGGGAAGGAAGAAAAGAAATATTCTTTCTTTAAGTGGGTACTACTCTGACTGGTGTCCTAGGGTGTTCTCGAATCCCCACCACAATCAGAGCAGCAGCATTCATCAGTACTGTGGCAAACAGTTTTCTAATGGCAAACGAGAGCAGCAAGGGTGATTGTGTCTGTGCTGTCACTGTGTGATTGCTCAGTACAAAGAATGTCTTCAATGCCTAGAAAGTAAGTACCTGACGTATCAGCAATAGAGCCACTGGCACAGGAGTCATCAGCACCTCATGCACTGATAACAGTCCCAAAATATCAGATACAGGGAAGTGTGGACTGACACTTCTGGGTACTTGGTGACTGGTTTATGCCAAGTTATTACAGGAACCTAATGTGAGCCATGAACTGCCTTTTGGCTGAGCAGCGTGAGAAGATGCTGTGGGGTATAGTTAGGTTTTTGCTTCATTTTACTAGGCCCCACAGAGGATGACCTAGGACCCTGCTTGGTGTGTGAGGTGTTCTTTCTTATCCCTTTCTGAGGGCTGGGTGTGTGTGGGGGGGGGGGGGGCGGGGGGGGTGTCTTAGATGGGCTACCTGACTCTGTAGTTGAAAGTTGCAGTCTGCTGGACGAATGACCCCAGGAGCTTGGAGTAGGGCCACAGTCCACAGAAGCACCAATCAAAGCTGTTCAGGCTTGGTAGGGCCTTTTGTCTAAAGTTCAGAGGAGACTCTTTCTAATATCTCCAGGAGAAAGTTCAAGATTGACCTCTCTTGCTTCCAAGAAACTGCAGAAAAAGGAGCAGAAGACCTGACTAAACACTGGGGATGTATCCCTCTCCAAGATAAAAAGAGGCAGGTAGGATTTGTGTTTTTAAGTGGAATAGCCACACCACAAGAGGAGCCAGTTTTGAACCATAGACACTACAATTCAGACACTGCTATTTGATCCCAATACTGTGGGTTCACTAAATCTAATAGAAAAAAGGGTGGGGTGGGTTTTGTTGGTTTGTTGTTTTGTTTGTTTTTTTAAGGCAATGGATAAACAAGACTACTCTGCTAAATAGCATCAGGGAAAAAGCTGCACAATGTCCAGAGTAACCTGACACTGCAAGGGCCCCCATTTTGCTGTCATGGGAGGTAAGAAGAAACTTAGAGATAGCTGGGCCCACTCCACCCTTTATGCTCCCAGGTGGAAAGTACAAATGCAGACATAGCTCAATGGATATTGGCCAAAAAAACCCAATCTTTAGTACATGCACACCATAAGTAGAAACCATGTGGCCAACCACTCAAAGAACTAAAAGAAATTTTCTGACTAGACTGACGAAGGTATTTTAGCTGATCATTTCATACAGTCATACTTTCTATTTGGGGCATTGATGGTTTTGAACAAAATGGGGGAAGAATGAGCTACTCTTTTTTATGGTTGAAGTAAACCTGGTTCTTGAAGATGATCTACCAAGAACCATGACCTCTAAGAGCAGTGACGCTGGAGATTTTTGTTGCTGTGATTGAAGCTAAGTATATCTTGAAGAAACGAAATACAGGGCATTAGATGCCATTTATTTTAATGGATGAGTCTTGGGATTTTGCAGCCTCGTAAGTGAATCCTAGGTATGGAAGACAAGGCAGAAAGAGCCTGTATTTATAATACTGTTTAACTCAGACATAAGATCTGATGGTGGGAAGCCAAATCCAAGACCAGGCCATACTGTAAGAAACCCAGGAGGAGCTGTAAAATACATTTTGTTAAATACATTTTGTTATTTTGTTAAAATCAACCTAAAAAACCCTGTAAGAATTCTGTCCAAGTTCTTGATAAGCCATGAGTATGGGAAGACAGTGCAAGGATAAAGGTGTATTGCTTTGTAGAGACCAACAATCTCTGGTCCTTTTCTCTAGTGAACACCCTCAACTTTGCGTTTCAAATGGATGTGAATATGTCTACTTAGCTCCCTGGATATCATTTAGAAAAGTGGTTCTCAACCAGGGGTACATGCATCCCTGGGAGTATGCAGAGGTTTTCTAGTTCTTTGCCTAGTTTTACAAAAGGCTACATAAAAAGTACTAGTGAAGTCCATACAAAACTCCAATTTCATACAGGCAATGACTTTATACGGCTCCATATATTATACACTGACATAAGTACAATATTTATATTCCAATTGATTTATTTTATTATATGATGAAAATGAGAAAGAAATTTTTCAGTAAAAGTGTGCTGAAACACTTTTGTATTTTTAGGTTTGCTTTTCTAAGCAAGCAGTTTTTAAGTGAGGTGAAACTTGGCACATGCAAGACAAATCAGACTGCTGAAAGGGGTACAGTAGTCTGGAAAGGTTGAGAGCCACTGATCTAGAACACTTCTTGATAAAAGAGCCAGCCTGAGTTATCTGCTGATAGTTTATTCAGCCTATTTTTGTTTACTTGATCCACTTGAGGTATGGATGGCTTCCATGGAGCTAGCCAACCTTACATTCAAGAGAGATCATTTAGATAACTTGGGAAAGGACGCTTGTAAGCCTGTCACTGTGTTGTCTGACTCAGCTCAAATGGGCTGCTCTCTGAAAAGCAGACAAGACCACTTGCATCTCTAGAGTATTAATGCTTCAGTCTCTTGGAGTTAAGCCATGTTGCCTGTATATTGCGGTGTCCCAGATGCATTCCCCCATCCTGAAAGGCAGTTATCTCTTCAACTTTGAGGAGATAATCCTATCATGTGGGCTACCCCTTTACAGCAATTATGGGACTGCATCGCCACAAACTCTAATGTACAGTCTTGCCAATGGAGTAATCCCTGTTTGTGAGACCAGAAGACCTAGTAGCTGCAGGTACAGATAATGCTGTTACATGCTGGATCTTTTAAAACTTTGCTATATTAAAAGGACAATGGCTGTCTCCTTATATGTCTCAGACGCAGACATTAGGCTGATAGTCCTCAGAGTCAAAGAATAAGAGCTCCTCCTTAAATCATAAATCCAAGTGCCCGGAGCACTGTAGACAGAGGGCCTTTGGCTTGCTTCCTGAGAGGTCCACAAGTATGGTGTTTTGATTAGTATGTTGTCTAAAGACAAACTTCTCATTCAGACTGAAACAGACTAAAGTGTAATGTTTTGTATTAGTAATGGTGAATTTCATGAGAAAACTGAAAAAATTGCTTTTGACAAGAGCCATGCAGAATATGCAGTTTCTGCCAGATTCACGGACGTTAGCACAACTCCATTCTGAATTCTGTCTTAATTGACTTGTCCTGTCTTTTGACCCACCTTCACCAACTTTTTAAAACTACGTTAGAATACAGAGCATGACCCTGGGCATCTTTTCTCTTGAGTGATAGGTTCTTGCCCCTAACTCCAGAAGAAGAAATATTTCAGGATTGTTTGATCTTTCCATCCTTAAGAAATCAGGAAACAAGATGAAGAGAAGTAGAGGAATCTGAAGAAAGTGCTACACAGATACTATCTTCTGTATCCACCTATTTGAAGTTGACAGGAACCAAGTGTTTGAGAAAGGAGACATCCTGCCTCCTCAGGCTTTTTCTGGATGAAGATCTGGTTGTGGAAGTAGGGAATCTGATCTGTATCCTGGTTTTATTGCACATCATACTGTATGTAATTATATATATATATTGTACACACATACACACACTTTATTATATATATAGTTTTATATATAAATAAAACTAGGGAAGCTGCTAAGGGGAACATCCCTAAAAGATATCAGACCTTCCACTGGAGAAAGAGTATCCTGTAACTTTTCCGTTAGAAGTGATTGGACCGGGAGTTTGAGAGGATCTTTGGACTTACCTCTTATGAGATCTTGTTCAGTGTGGTTTGTTGAGTCCCAAGAGATAAAGAGGACTGGACCCCATCCCTATAGAAGCATCACCAGGGGCATCTCAGGAGATGTGGGGTGACAGGGAGGTCCAAAAGTCCATGATCAGAACTATGGAAGAGCTCCTTTTCTATGGCTCCTGAGGTGCTCTCCAATCAGCTGTTATTGCTGTTTATTTTCCTTTTTTGGCCTGCCAAGCCACGATCAGGGAATGAGCAGACGTAAGCAGGGCACAAAAAGTGAGCTCATTTGGTCAAAAAAAATAATAATAAAAAAAAACCCAGGAAATTTTGGTCCCATAAGAAAGAACATGGAGGGCAGGGGGGTGATGGATTTTGGCCATTGCTGCCCCAAAGTTATGCTATGGAAATGACAATAATAATGGATGAGGTGGGAACACTGACCCACTACTTTGTTCGCACAGCTGGACACAGAAAATCTAATGGAAGGGTGAAATGAAAGGTGGCCAAGCCCTGAGTCTCACGGACAAGTCTGAACTGCCCCCAGAATGCACAGGAAGACAGGCATAGCCCAAATGTCTTGAAACCAGAAGTGATGTCAGGATCCAGAATATGTTCTGCAACAACTTTTTAGCATGATCATGGAATTATTTTGCTCCCATCAATATCATGTCTGGATAAGCAGCACAGACAATGTGCTCACTTCTACATATAAGCTCAGACTGGTGAACAAGTGAGCCATACGAAAGCAGCTCAATGGAACTCACCATGCACCTCCTTCATGGAAGGCAGATGCAACACTTCCACAAATGTAGGTGCTTCTGCTTCTAGATTAGTAGCTTCAGTAAAGCTAAGTGTCAAAGAGCAAGGGAACGAGAGAAAAATTAGGGGGGAAAATAAAAAAGCAATGAGGACACTAGGCAAAAGTAGGAGATTGAAACAAAGAATGAAAATCCCCCCCCAACACCCAGTCAGAAACACACACACAAAGTTGCCTTGAGAAAGGCAGATTCACACTTCTTGATATCATGGAAGCAATTGGAAAACTTGATGGTCTCCTCCGAAGGCAGAAAAATCAACAAAAAGAGCCTCTAAAATGGGAACAATTTTTGGATGTCGATTCATTGCCGTTAACTCATGCGATTAACTCAAAAAAATTAATCACGATTAAAAAAATTAATCTTGATCAATCGCAGTTTTAATGGCACTGTTAAACAATACCAATTGAAATTAAATATTTTTGGATGTTTATCTACATTTTCAAATATATTGATTTCAATTACAACAGAATATAAAGTGTACAGTTCTCACTATATTATTTATTACAAATATTTGCACTATAAAAATGATAAAAAATAGTATTTTGCAATTTACCTCAGAAGTACTGTAGTGCTCTCTCTTTATTGTGAAAGTGCAACTTATAAATGTAGATTTGTTACATAACTGCACTCAAAAATAAACCAATGTAAAACTTTAGTGCTTACAAGTCCACTCAGTCCTACTTCTTATTCAGCCAATCGCTAGGACAAACAAGTTTGTTTACATTTATAGGAGATAATGCTACCAGCTTCTTATTTACAATGTCACACAAAAGTGAGAACAGACATGGCACTTTTGTAGCCAGCACTGCAAGGCATTTACATGCCAGATATGCCGAACATTCGCATGCCCCTTCATGCTTCAGCCACCGTTCCAGAGGACATGCTTCCATGCTGATGACGCTCATTAAAAAATAATGTGTTTATTAAAATTGTGACTGACCTCTTTGGGGGAGAGTTGTATGTCTCCTGCTCTGTGTTTCACCTGCATTCTGCTATACATTTCATGTTATAGCAGTCTCAGATGATGACCCAGCACACTGTTCATTTTAACAACACTTTCACTGAAGATTTGACAGAATGCAAAGAAGGTATTAATATGAGATTTCTAAAGATAACTATAGTACTTGATCCAAGGTTTAAGAATCTGAACTGCCTTCCAAAATCTGAGAAGGACAAGGTGTGGAGAATGCTTTCAGAACTCTTAAAAGAGTGACACTCCGATGCAGAAACTACAGAACCCGAACCACCAAAAAAGAAAATCAACCTTCTGCTGGTGACATCGGACTCAGACGAAAATGAACATTAGTTGGTCCGATCTGCTTTGGATCGTTATCAAGCAGAACCGGTCATCAGCATGGACGCATGTCCTTTGGAATGGTGGTTGAAGCACAAAGGAAATACAAATATTTAGCGCATCTGGCACATAAATATCTTGCAATGCCAGCAACAACAGTGCCACGCGAATGCCTGTTATTACTTTCAGGTGACACTGGAAACAAGAAGCGGGCAGCATTATCTCCTGAAAATGTAAACAACCTTGTTTATCTGAGCAATTGGCTGACCAAGAAGTAGGTCTGAGTGGACTTGTAGGCTCTAAAGTTTGATTGTTTTATTTTTGAATGCAGTCTTTTTTGTGCATAATTATACATTTGTAAGTTAAACTTTCATGATAAAGAGATTGCACTACAGTACTTTTATTAAGTGAATTGAAAAATGCTATTTTATTTTTACAGTGCAAATATTCATAATAAAAAATATAAAGTTAGCACTCTGCACTTCGTATTCTGTGTTGAAATTGAAATCCATATATTTGAAAGTATGGAAAATATCCAAAAATGTTTAAGTAAATGGTCTTCTATTAAAGTGTGATTAATTGCGCAATTAATTTTTTCACTTGACAGCCTTAGTATTAATCTTTACGTCACAAAATTGTTCTTGAAGAAACCTCCCCTTCCAAATACAGAATTTAAGTTCAGCCTCTTTTTGGCAACTCCTGAGAACCAGCTGTAATACAGATGTCTGTCTCCCTTCACTTTCTCTCATCTCTGAATTCTACTCACATTGATAACAATTCTTATTTCAAGAGCCATCTTGACCAGACTGTCCTAGCCACTCGAACGACAATATTAAAGGACACATAAAAGACATTTTACACATGGACCTAGCTTATAAACATTTTCCAAATCCAACAATTCCATTTCTTTGTTCCAAAACTTACCTTTCGAGTATCAACAGACGCAAAGATATTTCCTCTTGGATTGCTAAAGCCAGTTCCGTGAGCACTAAACGCAATTTCTTCCAGCCATGATGGAACTTCCTGCTGAGCCTACAGAAGAAAAATTGCTAGTTTAAATTCTGACTCGATTGCCAAATTACATATTAAGAGTTTTTTAAGTGCATCACAGGACTGATGGCTAGTCCATCCATTAAAATGAAGTCTTAATAGTATATGAAATGAGAACATATTTAAGTTTGAAAAAACTGGGCAACATACATCTGAAAGCACTTTAAGCAGAGGTTGGGCTATGTGGCTGTCTGAAACAGAATCAAAGAAAGAAATGGCTTTTCCAATGTTCCCACAGCGTCCAGTTCGCCCAATCCGGTGAACATATTCATCAATAGTGGAAGGAAGATCAAAATTAATAACATGTTGAACATTTTCAATATCCAGGCCTCTTGCTGCTACTGAAGTAGCAACAAGAACAGGACATTTTCCAGAGCGAAAGTCCCCAAGAGCCTCTTCTCGCTCTCTCTGTTCCCGATCACTGCAAACAAAGAAAGTATTGGTTAGAATACAGATTTTTCTCTAAAGGCCAGTGAAACACAAGATTAAGATACTGCAAGTCAAAGATCAACAAGCTATGGATAGTAAGAGACATGGGCAATACTGGTATTTAAGAATAAAGAATGCTTCAAATTTTATAAAACCAAATTGGCAACATTTCACTGAGAAGTAAAACTATTAAAATATACAGCAGGGATGCTTAACTTGCACCTCTAGAGATACATTCAGCTCTGCATGCTGTTTTTATAATATCTCCTCACTTCTGGCCTGGGAATGCAGTGATCATAGAAGCACTCTTGCAAAATGGCAAGGGGACACAAATGCGGTGGGTGGAAGGAGGGGTCTAAAGTAAACAGCCAGAAAAGAGGTGTGAAGGAGAAAATATGAGATGCTGGAAATTGCAAATCAGTTTTGTGCTTTGAGACACAAAAAGTCTGATATGTTTCTATGTTCGTACTAAAGTTGCTTCAATATACATTTGCAATATTATGCTGCATCAGTGTACTGTGGTGACAAACAGGTTTACCTAAGACTACAGATATCTAGTCAAGCATCAGTCGATCAACACACTATTTCTTCCAGTCATAGCCAAAACAATTTCTGCCAGCTCCTTGTTACCAGAGCCCCAAGAGAGGATGTCATGGATTCCCAGCTGAATGCCCCCTCTTGACCACTCACTACAATGCAGTGAAGGAACCATCTGCTCAGTCCTTGGGTGTTTTATGCTTCCAGAGGCTGAATGAAGCCCAGCTACTGCCCAAGTCTTGGGCCCTAGCACATTTAGGCACAGACCCTTTGTCTAGAACACCTAATGAGAGATGGAATCTGCTGTCCAGCTGCTTAGCCCCTGGGCTCAGAGCTGACCCCTTCAGACACCACCATAGTGTCAGCATACCCTCAGATCTCCACCCCAACGTGAGCCTTTTGGATTACAGTTTAACACTCTCAGGAGGCCCTTTGTAAACTGTAAACACACTACACAAGATTCTCAACACCACTGCTCTTTCAGTTAAGAGAGCACAGATAAGTTAGAAGACAATTATCCTAGATGCCCCTCACAAGGTCACCCCTCCCTTCAGAGTTCCTCGTGAGCACCATGTGTTTAGGAACGTAGGCAGGCTGCCCTGCCTCATCAGGTCCCTACATATTGGGCCTGCTACTCCATCTTGCGCTGGAGAAAAATGTCCCCCTGAACAGATCAGTTCCTCCCTTTTGGGTTTATTTATTTATTTTATAACCATGCAGGTGCCTCTGTCAAAAGACTCCATCAGGTGACCAGTGCACCTACTAGGTGATTTCATGCTACAATATTTATATTCCAATTGATTTATTAATTTTATAATACTAATCTATTTATTGCTACAGTGACCTGCCCAGAGTTCAGACGTGAAAGAATGGTTTGCCCAGAGCAGCAGCCATCTGTCATTTAGATGGACGGTCGAAGTTTAATTACTGTTAGGCTTTTGTCTTGGAATTTCAATCCAACATGGAAGCAATAGCACAAGAGACATGACAACTAGCCCCACATTCAAAATGGAGTTTGCAGCTTGGTAAAGATAAAAAGAGAGCCAATCTCAGACAGAGTTAATAAATTGTCACAGGGGAGACACGCAGACATTTCCCTGCAGATCCCAGAAGCAACTACAACTGTTAGTCGGAGGCAAGTGAATGGTGCAGGACTCACCCTTAACCTCTTGACCTTCTACAGCTAAAATTTTTGGCATCTTGATTGACACAGTAACTATTTATATATGTTAGGCCCAAGGAATAGGGTTTATATTTGCATTTCTTTTTTGTTCAAATCAAAGAACAGAAAGTGGTTAGATAAACACAAAAATAGATGTGGAAATAAGATAGGAGGGCAAAACTGAACTAAAAGGAATAAAGCAGAACAATTAAGGGAGAAGGTAAGTTAAAAAGAGTTACTGTAGGGCAGATCTTCCTGCCAAAGATGGCAATGGCTTAATTTATAACGGCTAATTAACTTGTAACTTGGCCATTTTAGATGTTTATTCTCATGTTATAAATGATTTCTAAGCTCCGGGTGTTGTAGATCTGGAAGAACTTGTGCTGATGTCCTCTGGCATTGGTATCATTCAGACTCTTCCAGCTGTAGTTCACCCACAGATGTGGGCATGTTCTGTTCTCATTTATATGGGTGTAAACTAAACATGACCCCTTTGAAGCCAATTATTTCCACAAGTATTAAATTAGAGCAAAATTTGACCTAGGGTCTGTGTGCATGCCTTCTTTGAATCTGTGGGGGGGAAAGGAGAATACGGCACAGATTTCTGAACAGCCCAGATGTCTTAATGTATATTACGCTTTGTTTATTTCCAGAGAGTCTCTCTTTTTTCTGTGTCCAAATAGAGAGCAGAAAGACGGAAGATCTCTACACTGGGTTCTACAGTAAACTGCATTGCTCCTCAGGATGAATTCTTCTATTGCCTTACATATTAAAAAATGCAATATGGTGATTCTGTAAATAAGCATCATGAAACTCTTGGCCTGCATTATAACCCTTTATCCTCTGCCACTACTATGAAATCTTTTTTCAAGATTTGTACCCAAGATTGGTAGTTTCTGAATTCTGTAAATCACTTGTCTGTTTCTAAATTTGTGAACAGTGATGAGAATACTACAGATTAGATAGGACAGATTAAAATAGGGTTGGGCATTTGATTTACCCAAAAATAATTGTGCAACTGACCAGTCAAATATTGGTCAAATGTCAAATATTTTGTAACACTAATTTATTAGCTCAGTAACAAAAAAGAGGAAGACTTTACGATCTTCAATAGGCTCAGCTTTAGATACTTATGCCTAATTACAAAAAACAAGTTATTTAACAAGTTGTTTTAACTTTGAAAAATGTAGCACACAATGAAATGAAGTTCTTAAAAAAAACTTTAGCAATTTAAGTTAGCATTAAAATGTGAATGTTATTCGAGACTGAACACTTACAAATGAAAAATGAAATTAATCAGAAATAGAACAAACAGTAGCTATATAAAAAAATTAATTGTAAATGCACTTATGTTAGGTAAGCAGCAGGCCACCTTTTCAAACTCAATAGCCGTGCACCTTTTGTGTGTATTTGGGGCAGAAGTTTAATGACTGAACCCTCCTCTCTCCTCCCCCCACTCCCTTCTGAGTTAATTTCTGCATGTTTGTCTAGTCAGTTTAGACTGTAAGCTTTCAAGGCAGGAAACGCATCTTTAAACGTGTTGAACATCGTTTGTATATGACCATGTACAATGATGGCCTGGTTTACAAGTAAAGGCATATACAGAGTGTTTATTCTAGAAGATTCCTGCCAGTTAAGATGCTCAATTTTCGATTAAGTTCACCTTCTTCCTAACATGTGGCATTACCATGTAGTAAAGAGAGCGTTCAAGACATCTAAGCAGGTTTGCTAACAGATGGCGCCACAATGCAACAAAAAAGGTAGGCCACTACCTACAATAAGACATTCTTGCAGGAATAGTTGTCCATGGTCAAAAAGGCATTCAAACTGACTGCCTTGCCAAGCCTAGATTAGAAGCACCTTCCTTTCATACTTGATCTGTGTTCTAAGGCTGCTTTAAAAGAGGTTCCTGCTTTTTTGCTTTAAGATTTCTTGTTGGTTATACTGCAAGGCTGCTCCAGACCCATGGTAACTCATCAGATCATTCTTGGAGGGAGTCTGAACATCTGTGTTGGATTTTACTGAACTTAAAACCAGACAGGCCCTCCTTCTCCTGAGATCTGTCTTAAGAGTCTGAAGATTTGGCATATTTATGCAGCTTAGACTTCTCTTTTCTAGACTTGTATTTTGTCTTTAAGGAATTCTTTGTCCCCAGAGATAAACAAATTAGCTATCAATAAAACAGAAGTTCTAAAACTGCTATGAATAATTCCTAAAAAGGAAGGAACTTTTGACCAAAAATGTATGCAATAGGTCCTAAGAGAGTCACTATTCCTGAGAACTCTAACTTTAAATGCTGGGAAAGATACTAACCTCGAAGAGTCCGCAGACATAGCTACTCATGAGAGAACTTTAACACTGAGTGGGGAGTTAAGAGAGATATTAGGACACTGAAAATTTAGGAAAGAAGAACGTGGGAATTAGGGGGGAAAAAAAGGAGATAAAGGTAACGCATGTAACTATATTTGGTACTTCAGTGCTTTCTCCACAATCCAAACCACTGCTCCCAACTTCATTTTTATTTGTTTCGCTACAAGTCTAGCTATCTGAGCTTTTTGGCTCTGTAACCCACCAATATGAATTTGACTCAGGCTGCTACTTCCTGAAAGTACTCCTGGGAAAATTCTGCACCACTGTGCACATGCAGAATTCATATGCCCCACAGATTATTTTTTCTTTGCAGAAAATACATTCTCCTGGGGAGGTACTGCAGTTACACCTTTCATCCACCAGGGGCTGCTGTGGTGCCAGAACAGAAAGCAGCCAACTCATCTGCCAAAGCAGACAGCCATAGAAAGGGAGAGGAGAGACTGCACTCCTCACAGTGCCCTGCCCAGGGGGGCAGGTGAGGAGACATGGGATATGGGGGGGGACGACACAGGGGCACACAGGGCTGCTAGGGGGTCACAGAGTCGGGTTCAGAAGAGCTGGGAATAGACTGGGGCAGGGGAACAGGAGCTAGTGGGGTGACAGCATTGATCCAGGGGCTGAACGGAAGTGATGGTGCAGGGACACATGGGGACACAAGGAGATGGGGTGGCTGAGTGGGGTTTACAGGGACACAGAGGGAGAAGGGCAGATGTGCCTGACTGAATGGGAGAGGCTAGAGATCAGCCAAAGTCTGCATGGGGAATACTCCCCAACTTCCTAACAATGCAGCCCCCCCCCCCCGGCACAAATTTTTTTTCCCATACTTCTCCTACCCCCACCAGACAAACCCTTCAGGTTCACTCTCAGGCTCCTTCCCAGCAATTACTTCCTTCTCCCTCAGCTCCTCCATTACGCTTGACTCCCCCAAGCCTTTGCACGGCTTTGAGGGGTACAGGAAATACATTTCTGTATTGTAATTTAAATGAATCATTACTCAAAATTCTGTATTAATATACCTAGTAAGGGATTTATTTGTCAAAAAACATATCCTGAATCTTTTGTTGTCTGTACTGTTATAAACATACTTGCTGACAGGTATTTTAAAATAAATCATCAAAATAATTGAAAACGGCGTGATTACATTGTGTTATTTTGACATATATGCAGAATTTTGCAGAATTCTAAAGTACTGTTCACAGAACTTTTAATTTTTTGGTGCAGAATTCCCCCAAAGTACTGAAAGGTAGTCAGACTCATAAGAGGAGTTTCTGAGGACCTGTAAAATTAGCTGGCTCTCACTCCAGGCCCTGGGGGGACATCGCTCTGCATTGAAAATGTCACCATCATAACTGACAACCTTGACAGAAGCCAATGATTAAATATGTAAGATGACTACATTACCCTTTCATCCTTGGAGCTAAGTGAGACTAAGTATATTTGGAGCAGTAACTTTCCCCTTTATTTTTCATGCTGTAGAGGACCTCTAAGCAGGCCAAAACATTTAGCTACAGAGCCAGAAAAATAAGACCCAAATCCCATGAGCTTCCAAAAACAGGGAAATGAAGATAAAGAAGAAAAGCCAGAAATCACAGCAGCAAAATGCAAATGGAAAAATCACATATTATTGCTCTCACTTTCTCATGTATTCCTGCTCTACCTCCTTGCCAGGTGTTTTTACTTAAAATGAGAAGTGAATGCTAGTGTTGGAAAAGCCAACTCCAGATGCTTGTGCTCCCTCTCTATGTGCTTTCACTGCATGATCTGAATTAAAGCACACCACACATGGAAGTTGTGAAGTTATCCATGTTTCCTCCACTGTGAGAGGCATCTGACTTGGTATGGTCTGTAGGCTTTAATTTGACCAGTTCTGATTTCCTGCTTTCTGCAGATAAACAGGACTTCAGTCTGAAGGACGAAGTCTGGTACCTTTCAAGAATTTTAAATTCAATTTAAGTCAATATATTGAAGGCAGCCAAAGCAATTTGGCCAAATAAAGTGTTCTACAGTGTGACAGTTACAAAAGTTTATTTATAAAACCATATATTTTCATGATATAGTGTAAAAAGCTAATCAAACAAGCTATAATTCTGTCATTCAAGTTTCATTAAAAAGTCAACATAATTTTCTCAGTCTATAAAATTATATTTATATAGTGAAAATGGCCTCAGCATTATGGATTAGATGGACATTATGACCTCAACTACTGCAATGCACAAAGATGGGAAATCACTGTCTGAGGAGAGCACCCCACTGGTGCAGTATACAAGGAAAACCACTTTGTACATGTTATATGTACAATTATATGTAGATCGGGCCCTTCATTTTCACTTTTTATTTTATTTAATTTTTCCTGGGACTATATCAGTGTTTCTTACCACAACAACAAAAACAGGTGAAAATCAGTGCAAAAAACTATTATTAATTTTTCTGGGTAAATACTGGGGTTTATTTTGGTGACTGGAAAGATGGGGATTAATTCAAGTAGGTTAATGTTTTGAATTCCATTCATCAATGTTGTTTGCTGCAGAACTAAAACCCAACTCAAAACACGCCACCTATGAGTTTAAGAAAACAACATCTCTCTAATACCCAAATAAAACTTTTCATTTGAATAAACAGCTTACTGTTGTAGCTTAGAACTATTAGTCTATAAATATTTAAATTTAATAAATTGGGCCACACCATTTGCAGCATGTACATTCAACTTCAAAAGTTTAAAAAAAACAAAAACAGGAGAAAAGGATGAATACTTCCTTGTGCTCTGAAATGTATTCTGATTCAGATTTTTGTTTTCTTCCCATTTTAGTGCGTGAAATTTTTAAATCGTTATCTATTAACAGCTTGAAATGTGTACATGATAGGTGTGAGATTCATCAGTACATTCAGATGCGCACGCACTTCAGATCTGACATGCGTGCCTGTTTGTTTATTGTGTATCTTCTCGACTAATACATAGCCTTACTTCAACAGGCAGCATTGCATATACACAGACTAATGTATTATCGTAATACATACATCTCATGCAATGTATTGTATTTTCCTAAAAAAGAATTATGTATATATTTGAATGATACAAAAAGAGGGTGAAAAATTGGGGGAAAAAAAGTAATACTTTTTTTTTTTTCCAACCCCAGAATGTTTTGGTAAAAATCAGTTTAAACTGAAAATGAAGAGGCTTATATGTACACTTTATCGCAGTGAAACAACTGAAAAATATTTAGCCATTTAGCAGTGAGAACAGGATTCCCTCCACTCCCAACTCTTACATTGCCCAATAAGCACTCAGAATCAGAATCCTGGTTCCAAGTGTTTTAGTCCAATAATGGTTTTTGCTCATGACAAATGAGTTTAACAGAAGAGGTAATTTTTAATTTAAATAAAATATAGCAGACCAAAATAATTTATTCAGTAAAATACTTACCCATGAATACTGGTGGTTGGTATTTTTTCTTGACAAAGGAAGGTTGCAATGAAGTCTGCTTTTTTCTTTGTTTCCACAAACACCATAGTTCGCTCATCTCCTGCAACAGATTAAAGACACAATCTGGCAAAGGGGGGACATTACAAACTTCCTACATCTCAAAAGCATTAATGTGTTTTTATCATTTCTACCATAAACATATTGCCATAATTTAAATAGATTCAGAGTTTAAGACCACAAGGAACCAGTCTGATCATCTTGCTTCACCTCCTACACAATAGGCTACAGAATTTCACCCACTAGTTTCTGCATCAAGCCAATACCTTTGGGGTAAAACATTCGCCAACTCCCTACGCCTCATGATCCAACCTCTGCAGCTTCTTTCCTATCACCCTAAAAACTCTGCTCACTAACAGCAAGAGTAATAATTAGGGCTGTCAATTTATCGCAATTAACTCACTCGATTAACTCAATTAATTGCGATTCATTGAGGTTTTAATCACACTGTTAAACAATAGAATACCAACTGAAATTTATTAAATTTTGGATGTTTTTCTACATTTTCATATATATTGTATTCTGTGCTGCAACTGAAATCAAAGTGTATGTTATTTATTACAAATATTTGCACTGTAAAAATGATAAAAGAAATCGTATTTTTCAATTCACCTCGTAAGTACTGCAGTGCAATCTCTTTGTGAAAGTGCAATTTACAAATGTAGTTTGCACTCAAAAACAAAACAATGTAAAACTTCAGCGCCCACAAGTCCACTCAGTGCTGCTATTCATTCAGCCAATCGTTAAGACAAACAAGTTTGTTCACATTTACAGGAGATAATGCTGCCCTCTTCTTATTTACAATGTCACCAGAAAGTGAGAACAAGCATTTGCCTGGCACTTTTGTAGACAGTACTGCCAAGTATTTACGTGCCAGATATGCTAAACATTCGTATGTCCTTTCATGCGTCAGCCACCATTCTAGAGAACATGCTTTCATGACGATGACGCTTGTTAAAAAAACAATGCGTTAATTACATTTGTGACTGAACACAAAGAAGGTACCAATATGAGATTTCTGAAGATAGCTACAGCACTCGACCCAAGGTTTAAGAATCTGAAGTGTCTTCCAGAATCTGAGAGGGATGAGGTGTGGGGCATGCTTTCAGAAGTCTTAAAAGAGCAACACTGCAATGCAGAAACTACAGAACCCGAACCACCAAAAAAAGAAAATCAACCTTCTGCTGGTTTTAGAGTAGCAGCTGTCTTAGTCTGTATCCACAAAAAAAAAAAAGAGGAGGACTTGTGGCACCTTAGAGGCTAACAAATTTATTTGAGCATAAGCTTTCGTGAGCTACAGCTCACTTCATCGGATGCATTCAGTAGAAAATACAGTGGGTAGATTTTATATACACAGAGAACATGAAACAATGGGTGTTACCATACACACTGTAACGTATCAGGTAAGGTGAGCTATTACCAGCAGGAGGGAAAAAACCTTTTGTAGTGATAACCAAGGTGGGCCATTTCCAGCAGTTGACAAGAACATCTGAGGAACAATGGGGGGGAGGGGGGAGAAGGGAGGATAAACATGGGGAAACAATTTCACTTAGTGTAATGACCCATCCACTCCCAGTCTTTATTCAACCTAAGTTAATGGTATCCAGTTTGCAAATTAATTCCAATTCAGCAGTCTCTCGTTGGAGTTTGTTTTTTAAGTTTTTTTTGTTGAAGAATTGCCACTTTTAGATCTGTAATCGAGTGACCAAAGAGATTGAAGTGTTCTCTGACTTGTTTTTGAATGTTATAATTCTTGACATCTGATTTGTGTCCATTTATTCCTTTACGTAGAGACTGTCCAGTTTGGCCAATGTACACGGTTGTACAATGTACCTTCTGCTGGTGGCATCTGACTCAGATAACGAAAATGAACATGAGTTGGCCCGCACTGCTTTGGATCATGATCAAGCAGAACCCATCATCAGCATTGAAGCATGTCCTCTGGAATGGTGGTTGAAGCACAAGGGAAATATGAATCTTTAGCACATCTGGCACATAAATATCTTGCGACGCCGGCTACAACAGTGCCATGAGAACACCTGTTCTCACTTTTAGGTGACATTGTAAACAAGAAGCAGGCAGCATTATCTCCTGCAAATGTAAATAAACTTGTTTGTTTGAGCGATTGGCTGAACAAGGAGGAGGACTGAGTGGGGTTGCAGGGTCTAAAATTTTATATTGTGTTCAAAAATAAAACAGTTACAAATGTAGAATTATGTACAAAAGTAAGTTCAATTTTCCTGATAAAGAGATTGCATTACAGTACTTGTATTAGGTGAATTGAAAAATACTATTTCTGTTTGTCTGTTTGTTTTCTTTACAGTGCAAATACTTGTAATCAAAAATAAATATAAAAGTGAGCATTGTACACTTTATATTGTGTTGTAACTGAAATCAATATATTTGAAAATGTAAAAAAATCCAAAAATAGTTAAATAAATGGTATTCTGTTATTGTTTAATTGTGCGATAAATCACGATTCATTTTTTAATCGCTTGACAGCCCTAGTAATAATGGAGGTATGCTATTCTCTGGCACTAGAAGTACAACCCACCTAGTTTTTGAAACTTTTCTGAAGGCTTATTACTGAGCTTATTTTAAAATAAACTACATGCAAAAAGTTATTCTCAAAGCAAGTTCAGGATTATTAAAAAAACCCACATTCAAATACTATTATTCTGGTGGGTGGAGGTGAGTTCTGTGGAGTACCGAAATGGTCAAAGTAACTGAAGCTGATTTTGTCTGTTCATCCAGCCATGAGGGCTTTCACAGATGAACAAAAAAAGAGTGATGTATATAGTCAAAGGAAGTCAGAGCTGAATACTAGAACACGTTGTTAGTTAGCACACTTGACACCAGCAGGACAACAGTACCTCCCCACTTCTCCGAAAAGATTTAATAGGATGTGTGTTGAGGTCTAACATTAGTAAGAATTTATTACATTTACAAGATACAGAACACATTTAATAATGTAGTATGAAGTATCACATAACTGAACGACACCTATCAATTCTATAAAATCAATTTTGTGATAGAGGTATTGGATTATACCTGTACTTTGCATTTCTGCGAGCGGACCAATGATCTGTAAACTGAGATGTTCTTGCTTCAGATAGCTTTCCCAACCAATTGGCAGAAACCTTCGGTGCCTTTTTCCCTAACTAACAATTTGCCCTCACTAACTAGTGGTCAATATTCCCCCACAGAATTCCAGTTCCAAATAATAAACTAAAATTGGACCAGGGTACAAAGTAAGACTCGCAGGTGGAATTGTAGATTGTAGAGTTCCTTCACAGAAATGACCACAAATCCTTATTTTTGCTCTGCGGGGTGCCAGCAACCTGGGAAACTATTTTTCGTCTAGCAGTACCCAAAACTAGTGGATTATCTATAGAACACCTATATACAACATAAACATGTTTAAAACAAAAATTACTTACATTAGGAAATTTGCTAAAGAAAGAAAATACTCTACTGAAATGGATACTGTCTTTTATTATATAACAGTACAGTGCCTAGAAAAGTGGGGTCCTAGACCTGGCTGAATAGCAGAATCAAGCGCTAAAATAAATTCCTATTAACTTGATTTTCTCTCTCATTGGAAAAGGCAATTAAAAAGCTAACAAAGAAAGTTACTTATGCTTTGCAGAATTTCAACCAGTTTTTCTCTCTTGGAATATTGGGAAACTTGAAGAATGGTCTGTTGAACATCACTACAGGCTCCACCCACTTGTCCAACAGCAACAAATAAATATTCAGGTTTCAAAAATTCTCCAGCCAGCCTTCAAAAAGAACAAGGTTTACATTATTGTAGTGGTACCTGATTTGTATTGTGCTAATAAGTAGTTTAAGTAAGTTGCATAAAGCTTTTTATTATATATAAACCCAATCACCACAACACAGCAAAAGAATAGACATTTAGACTTAAAAATTAGACCTTTCAGACCAAATTATATCCTGGGATATACAGTACTCCCATTAATGTTACAGGAATCCTGCATACATATTCCAGGGCAGAATTTTTGCCTTAAGTTTTTAAAATAATCAACACAATCTTTAATAAGAAAAATTTGAAAATGCAAAGCACTAATTGCTAATTGTAGGATTAGACGTCAGGATTCCTGAATCTCAGCAAGCTCAGCAGTTTAACAGTCCACCAGACCACACTGCTTCTAGCATAAGTCAGCATCTCCTCTGCTTACATGCCAAGGAGACACTGACCCATGCTGCAATAATTGAAGTTAACTCTTTTACATAGTGAACACAAACCACAGAAAATGACAGGTTTCAGAGTAACAGCCGTGTTAGTCTGTATTCGTAAAAAGAAAAGGAGTACTTGTGGCACCTTAGAGACTAACCAGTTTATTTGAGCATGAGCTTTCGTGAGCCACAGCTCACTTCATCGGATGCATAGCATATCGTGGAAACTGCAGAAGACATTATATACACACAGAGACCATGAAACAAAACTTCCTCCCACCTCACTCCCCCGCTGGCAACAGCTTATCTAAAGTGATCCTCAAGTAGAGCCATTTCCAGCACAAATCCAGGTTTTCTCACCCTTCCCCCCCCCCCCCACACACACATACAAATTCACTCTCCTGCTGGCAACAGCCCATCCCCCTTTGAAACCCCTCTTTATAATGCGCATGATAATCAAGGTGGGTCACCTCCAGCACTAATCCAGGTTTTCTCACCCCCCCCCAACACCCCCCCCCTTTTTTTTTTTCAAAAACCACACACACAAACTCATTCTCCTGCTGGCAACAGCTCATCTTACAATGTGCACAGCAATAATCCAAGTTTAACCAGAGCGTCTTGGGGGGGGTTTTGCAGGAAAAAAAACAAGGGGAGACAGGCTACCTTGCATAATGACTTAGCCACTCCCAGTCTCTATTCAAGCCCAAATTAATAGTATCCAATTTGCAAATGAATTCCAATTCAGCAGTTTCTCGCTGGAGTCTGGATTTGAAGTTTTTTTGCTTTAAGATAGCGACCCTCATGTCTGTGATTGCGTGACCAGAGAGATTGAAGTGTTCTCCGACTGGTTTATGAATGTTATAATTCTTGACATCTGATTTGTGTCCATTTATTCTTTTACGTAGAGACTGTCCAGTTTGACCAATGTACATGGCAGAGGGGCATTGCTGGCACATGATGGCATATATCACATTGGTGGATGTGCAGGTGAACGAGCCTCTGATAGTGTGGCTGATGTTGTTAGGCCCTGTGATGGTGTCCCCTGAATAGATATGTGGGCACAGTTGGCAACGGGCTTTGTTGCAAGGATAGGTTCCTGGGCTAGTGGTTCTGTTGTGTGGTATGTGGTTGTTGGTGAGTATTCGCTTCAGGTTGGGGGGCTGTCTGTAGGCAAGGACTGGCCTTTCTCCCAAGATTTGTGAGAGTGTTGGGTCATCCTTCAGGATAGGTTGTAGATCCTTAATAATCCCAACTAAAACCCCTCCAACGCATTATTAAGGATCTACAACCTATCCTGAAGGATGACCCAACACTCTCACAAATCTTGGGAGAAAGGCCAGTCCTTGCCTACAGACAGCCCCCCAACCTGAAGCGAATACTCACCAACAACCACATACCACACAACAGAACCACTAGCCCAGGAACCTATCCTTGCAACAAAGCCCGTTGCCAACTGTGCCCACATATCTATTCAGGGGACACCATCACAGGGCCTAACAACATCAGCCACACTATCAGAGGCTCGTTCACCTGCACATCCACCAATGTGATATATGCCATCATGTGCCAGCAATGCCCCTCTGCCATGTACATTGGTCAAACTGGACAGTCTCTACGTAAAAGAATAAATGGACACAAATCAGATGTCAAGAATTATAACATTCATAAACCAGTCGGAGAACACTTCAATCTCTCTGGTCACGCAATCACAGACATGAGGGTCGCTATCTTAAAGCAAAAAAACTTCAAATCCAGACTCCAGCGAGAAACTGCTGAATTGGAATTCATTTGCAAATTGGATACTATTAATTTGGGCTTGAATAGAGACTGGGAGTGGCTAAGTCATTATGCAAGGTAGCCTGTCTCCCCTTGTTTTTTTTCCTGCAAAACCCCCCCCAAGACGCTCTGGTTAAACTTGGATTATTGCTGTGCACATTGTAAGATGAGCTGTTGCCAGCAGGAGAATGAGTTTGTGTGTGTGGTTTTTGAAAAAAAAAAAGGGAGGGGGTGTTGGGGGGGGGTGAGAAAACCTGGATTAGTGCTGGAGGTGACCCACCTTAATTATCATGCGCATTATAAAGAGGGGTTTCAAGGGGGATGGGCTGTTGCCAGCAGGAGAGTGAATTTGTATGTGTGTGGGGGGGGGGGTGGGGGGGGGAAGGGTGAGAAAACCTGGATTTGTGCTGGAAATGGCTCTACTTGAGGATCACTTTAGATAAGCTGTTGCCAGCGGGGGAGTGAGGTGGGAGGAAGTTTTGTTTCATGGTCTCTGTGTGTATATAATGTCTTCTGCAGTTTCCACGATATGCTATGCATCCGATGAAGTGAGCTGTGGCTCACGAAAGCTCATGCTCAAATAAACTGGTTAGTCTCTAAGGTGCCACAAGTACTCCTTTTCTTTTCACAGAAAATGAGTTCAACTTGGGGTCTTTTCAATAATAAACTTAATATCCTATAAAGTTTGTTAAATATTAGTGCTCAATTTTTTAAAACAGTACTAAGTAGCAACTTCAAACATTTTTATTTGATTGTCCATATAAGCAAAGTCTGATCACAGATCTTAAAAACACATTTTCTGCAACTACATTTCCAGCTTCACACAAATTATCACACACCTTTGAATTTCTTCCGGGAAAGTGGCACTAAACATTAGTGTTTGACGCCTGTCTTTTGATGGCATGCCTGGGCAAGAGATTAATTTCTTCATCTCTGGACCAAAACCCATATCGAGCATACGGTCGGCTTCATCTAACACCAAATATCTCACTTTACGCAGTCCAATCTTTAGTGGATTTTTAAATAAATACAAATAAATAAATACGAAAACAGCTTTAAAATATTTCAGTAAAGATACATTCAAAACAGAACAGGCTAAAAACAAGAAACTTTTCTGCCAATACCATTTTCTGTGACTATCTGTGATAATGGTAAGGTATTCCTCTCTTCTCAGAAAGCAGGTCAGTCACATTTAAAATGCTTCCTGTTTTCCCCAGAATCACCTTATACCTGTTCATTTCTATCCAGTACACAACTTAAAGATCTTAACTTACTTTACCTCTGCATTATCTATCTACTTTACAAAGTGTCAGGGAATTTCAGTACAAAAAATAATTTCTGATATAGTTCAACATAGTTAAAAAATTTTTAGTCTAGTTGGAACGCATCCATTTTGTCGTAACCAGACCTCTGACGTTTATTAGTGACAGGCACCCAACACACCCTTTGTTCCCTGACATAATCCCTTGGTGTCACTAATGCAGACCTCCACAAGTCACAAAACAAATTAGTAGCTACAGACAAAAGTTGATTTTGTGACTATTGTCACCAATCAGGAGTGAGATTCTGACCAGCTGTCCTAGGAAAACGGATGGAAAACCAACACCAAATGCTTCCTCCGTAGCAAGGAACACAATTCTGCAGGAGGCACTGAGATATCTTCACCTGCCCAGGGCCTCATTTACTGAGCATTACTTTAACACTTCACCATAAGTTTTGTGTTTTTCTGCCAACATTCACCGAAGTGCAAATAATAGAGTCACAAACTTACAAACTGATTAATGGAAAAAATAAGTTGTTTTCAAATATGTTAATTTAATTCTTTTCATATTAAGAAGTAGTTCCACACAGACAATAAAAGCTGTTAATCCTAATACTAAGGATTTTACTACCAACAGAAGACTAAGCCAGCGTAAATCAGATGGAGATTTGCCGTGAAGAGAGAGACCACTAGGGAGACCTGAATTCATGTCCCTGCGCCAAAGTTGTAATTTTCTGAAAATCAAAACAACAAATACGACTGAGCCCATAAGTAAACAAGATTGCCAATACCTTTCACTTCTGTAATCCTTTTCTTGCCATGTCATCTTCCAAACACTTACCTGTCTCCCTGGCTGGTATTATGTCAGACTCCAGTTCCTCAGGGCAAGAATACTGTCACAACTAGATGTCTTAAAGTGCTACATACATTTATGGTGTTACAAGAGTCCAAATATAAATCCTGCTAAGTGCTCTAAATATGCATCTATTTACAAACATATTTTACACTGGCTAGTTATACTACTGCAACAAGTTTAGCATTTTTTTCAAAAATGCTACCTAGTTAGGTCATGCAAATGGAATCACTGCAACCTCATTTGACTGCCAAATTCATCCATTCTAATCAATGGTGACAAGTTTGCAAATCTGTCTTTGCTTGCATCAAGTTAGACTGACTAGCACTGATCTGTAATAAATCTGGTGCAAACTGTTTTCAAGGAATTCAAGGTAAATTACACATTTAAATGTAATCAAAACTTTAGGTAAGATCTTACCTTTTCTTTTCCTATGATGTCCATAAGCCTTCCCGGGGTAGCACATAATATATTACAGCCTTGCTTTATCTGACGAATTGAATGACCTGTTTGCGTACCTCCATATATCACAACTGGCCTTATGCAAGTTCTATTAAATTGGCAAGAAATTGTGATTACGTAGTCACAAGTCAATTCTTAGTTACACACCTTCATTTATAAACCCTCCCCCCCCCCCATCCCAGGAATTACTGTACTGGTTCATAGTTACAGCATTTAAAGCTTTTCCACAAACTGCTCAAGTCAGGAACTTAAATAATGGGTGACTGTGGTTGATGTTGAGAGAGGCAAGATTTTGTTTGACGATGTAATAGGACTAGCACTATCATTTAGTGATTCGGCATTCTGTTATTTGCTCATTAATCCTCCATACAATTACTATAGAGCTAAGACTAACAGCTACTATTTTTAGAATCCTGATGCCAGTCCTCTGTATTTTGTTTGAGGCTTTTGTAAATTTCATATATTACAGAATTAAAACATGATAGCTAAAAAGTCACATTCAAAGTCAGAAAATGCCAACGTTAATTTTTCTTGTACAACTTATCTTTCCCCTTTGTGCATAAATATCATGACGACTGTCTTGCATGGTTACATTACACCTTTTCCCACAGGATCTGTATCTCATGCAGTGGTTAAATCAGCAGTTCAATATCCATTTGCTACATTTTGGGCACTCGGTTCACCATGGGCTTGCACTTGCTTTCACTTACACCAGTGAGAACTGGGACTAAATCTGCTGACAGATTTACTCCAGGCCTACGCTATAATAATTGCAAGTAGAATTTACCCACAAAAACATAGATCCCATTCATTATGTCCTTGCTTTATTCAATATGCACCATCATCCCACAAGCTGAATGAGTAAGGCACTCTTTTACCCAGGACTCCTAAGTAACCTTGGAGCTGAAGTCCCACTGAATAAGTCACACATGCTTGAAAAATTGTACTCCCTTTGAACATCCAATATACAATCATTACAACTACTGTAACAAATACACACAAAGGACAGATTTAAGCAACCTTAACTGAGGCACTGAGTGTCCATCTTAAGTGGTTTCCTTAAACAGGACACAATAGAAACAAATTCTATAGTGTGGAACTTAAAAGCTACTGCACTTGAATGAGCTGTTTTGTACAAGATGAATCGTTAATGAAGCAAAGGTAGTAAGTACATCAAATGAGAGATTTGTTTAAAAAAAGGCATTTAAAATTCTATTTAACTGTTATGCACATGTATGTAGTGCCAACAGAACTTTGGAAGATTACAAAATTAGAGTGGTTGTGTGGAACGTTTTTCCAGCTATTCCATTTGCCAAGGGATGGGCACAGATTTTTACGAAATCAAAAACATAGACGCTTATCCAACCTCAGGGCTCAGTGCTGAATTTCTATCCCTCTCCTTTGAGGCAACAGAACTGCTGTAAAGAAAAGACTGACAACTTTTTTTAAAAATAGCAGCAAGAGTGTTTTGCCTGAAAGGATTCAAACAAAAAACAACCCCCCAAAACTCATCATTTTTGCTCAGACTTTCAATAAGATCTCTTTGAACCTTAATTTAGAGTCTATTAGAAATACTGAACTGTAGCTACTTTATTTTTATTGTCAAGATGAGTGAACGCCAAAAAAACCTTACCATAAATTATGAAAGCAAATTAGATTACTTCATTTTACTAACAAATTGGAACTCATTTCATAGGAAGCGTCGCTTTGTGGTTCTATAAACATTTGTCACAAATCACCTTACAAACTCTTTTTGCCCATTCTAACTTCTTATCCATATATTAAATGTCAACTAGACTACAAAAACAGTCTTTTGTGGCCTAAATTCAATTCCTTGCTCAAGTGAACGTAGACAAATTGAATTGGATGAAAAGTGTGGGGTTTTTTTTTAAGGAAATGCCATGGTAGCAATTCTTTGATTTTACAGTCATTAAATTAAGCCTCATACTTTTGCAATGTAGCCTGGTATTTTTTTAAAAGCTTACCCATATGAAAACTTTCTTGCTTCCAGAAAGATCTGGTTTATCAGTTCTCTAGTTGGGGCTACAATAATACATTCTGGTTCTTGCTGCTCTCTGAAGTGACTGGCAGTTACCCCATCTTTCATCATGTGAGCCAAAATTGGCAAAAGAAAAGCTGCCTGGAAAGCAAACATGAATGCTTTATTAGCATTGTGTTTAAAAGGTTTGTTTCAGGAGCATGAGCAATTTGTGAAGCAATGAAGTTAAAGAAAATAACTTTATTTGAAGATTGAAAAGTTATAATAAACCTAGCAAGTTCTACAGAAATTCAGAGACGGGAGGGCTGCAGGTACTCAGGAGTGCTATCGGGAGGGCGGCGGGGGGGGCACACACAGATGGGAGCAGCCTGGAGCACGCGCTGGGGCTGGCAGGCTCCCTACCTGGCTTCTCAGAAATGGCAACATGTCCCTCCCTAAGCTCCTAACTCCATGTGCTGCCAGCTCCACAGCTCCCATTGGCTGGGAACTGCGGGGTCAGTGCCTGCAGCTAGGAGTGAGGGAGGGACATACTGCCGCTTCCAGGGAGCCCCCCACAAGGTAAGCAGCATCCAGAGCCCTCATCCCCTCCCATGCCTGAAGCCCCAGATCTGAGCCTCCTCCCACACCCCAAACTCCTCCTGCTGCTGCTCAGGGGTGGTGGCCTGAGACTGGTACAGCAGTGGCCGGTGTAGAAGTCACTGCGGTCGTGGAAAATCACAGAATCCAGGACCTCCATGACAAACTCTCAGCCTTACTTGTGAGGTATCCATTGAAAACTAAACTCACTGATCAATAATATTCTTGAAAGATGTATGCATGCAGTGGGTTTTAAAGAGTTATGGGACATATGCTGGAACGATAACTAAAATGTGTTGAAGCCAGGCATGTCAGGGAAGTTAGTAAACAGACCTGCTGAGACAAAGGAATTTGTATTTGAGTCTTTGACCAGCCCAATCTTCAGCCAAAGACACCGAAAAGCCATATTTACATATAAGCAGAAACAGGACCATCAATACAGCATGGGAAGGAGATGGTAGGAACCTGAACAATTTGCATTTCAGTGAACACAAATGGGGGAAAAGAGAGCATGGAGCTTCCTTCACCACCAGGTTCCATGTCGCCTTCCTCACAGCTTAAAGTTCTTTGAGCAGTAACAGTCAGAAGAATCCATTTCAAAGGTTTACTGGTCTATAAAGACAGTGGGTATGAACCTCAACTGAGAAGCAACTGAGTCAACTTATTGTATACAATATTACTATATTAATCAGTGTACAGAGTGAGGTCTTTTCTTAAAGCTAATGACGCTGGTGATTCGTATCATTGTTAAATGTATGTATCAACACTACGTAAGAAATTATGGATACTCATTGATATTAGGCTGTATAGTCTGCCCAGACAGGAGGGAATGTCATAGCTATCTACCTATCTCCTGTGTAAATTAAGCATGGAAGAAATCAGAAACAATGGAAGCCCCCTTTATACAGACCTTTATACAGAACTTACCGTTTTTCCAGATCCTGTCTGGGCACATGCCATTAAATCTCTCCCTGCAAGTATAATAGGAATACTATACTTCTGCACTGGCGTAAGTTTCAAATATCCAGCTTTAGCAATGTTCTTGTTCAATGTTTGACAAAGATTAGCTTCTTCAAAAGTCTAGAAGAGAAGAAAAAGTCTATACTGTTGTATATCACCATACTAAAATGATTCAGATTCAGAAGTTGAGAAATACTGGTAGTAAGTGGTCTAGAAGCTTGAAACACCAGAACTACTCCACTGCTCCTCAGGATTCAGAACTTTTAATGTCTACGGGTACTTGAGCGTGTCCCATCACCTATTTAATTCCCCTCAACAATATCCTGCAACTGCTGCTGTGACCATTCCTTCATACGAGTGCCATTCAAAAAAAGTTAAAAGGATTGCCAGAGTAACATGGAGAGCTTCAATGACTGAACAGTTAGGGATTGCAGGACAAGATTCAGATGCCATTTTGCTTCTCTGAATAGGTGAAAGCTCAACTGCTGTATCTGGCTTCAGAAATTTACGGACAGATCTGAAAGCAATTTCTTCGGATTGCAGCACTGTACTGAACTGACAGACTTCCCACAGTGCAAATTTCACTGCCCCAAGTCCAAGTGAATTTATGCTGATTCTGCCTTTTGAATCTCATCAACATTCCCCAGACTGATAAGTTGCCTAGTTGCTCCAGAGTCCCTGAGATTGGCTTCTGTAGTGGAGTATCAAAGCAGTTTCTAGGACAACATACAGGAGCATAGAAATTTCCATACTGGATCAGTCCAGGGGTCCATCAAGTCCAATATCCTATCATCAACAGTAGCTAGCAAAAATATTTTAGAAGAGGTGCAAGAAACTCTGAAGCAAGCAGTTATGGGATAACCTGGCTTCAGGGAAAGTTTCCTCCTATCTCATCCACCACCAATAGTCAGAAGCAGGCTTAAAACCTGAACCATGAGGGTTTATATTTCTTCGAAACCTTATTTAATATTTACAACAATTCTGGATTATTCTGGTTATCCCCATCAATGTCTAATCCCTTTCTGAACCCTGCTAAGCTTTTGAAGCTCTTGGTCTCTAATTATCTTGTGGAAACAGTAGACCTGGTGTCTTAGCTGGTCTAGAACCTTGTCTGTTCTAGACTTAAACAGCCCTTCACCATCAAGTGGAGTCTTACCTGCATTCTTGTTTTGAGAGAAAATCCTGACAAACATAGCCACAAGTGGTACTTCAAATTAATCACAGCTGCTACAATTCTAGAGGCCTCATCTGAAGCACTGAATGATGCGCTGAAGGTATCCTTAACAACTGACTGACCTTCAGAAATAAAAGATTTGGCTAGTCTTGTATTGTCTTTCAGCAGTGACTGGAGCACGCGCTGGTGCTGGGAGTTGGCGGGGCTGGCAGGCTCCCTATCCGGCCTCTCGGAAACGGCAACATGTCCCTCCCTAAGCTCCTAACTCCATGTGCTGCCAGCTCCACAGCTCCCATTGGCTGGGAACTGCGGGGTCAGTGCCTGCAGCTAGGAGCTAAGGGAGGGACATACTGCCGCTTCCAGGGAGCGTCCCACAAGGTAAGCAGCACCCAGAACCCTCATCCCCTCCCACGCCCGAACCCCCAGACCTGAGCCTCCTCCCACGCCCCAAACTCCTGCTGCTGCTGCTGCTGCTGCTGGAAGGGTGGTGGCCTCTTTTTCCTCCCAAAAGTGGCCTCTTTTTCTTCCATTTGCATATAATCACCTGACAGTTTACCATTCTAATGCCCAGACTGACAGAGGAGAACATATTCCTGCCTAAGTTTCTTATCTTCTCTATCAAAGTATTAGAGTGGATTTGGTCTGCTTTAGCACTTTGAACTGCAGTCACATCACTACCAATGAGGGAAGAAGCAGCCAATATAACGGTAGTAATGAATGACTACCCTGACATCTGTTGGAAAAGTAGTACAGCAAAACACAATTTCCAACCACCATTCCAAAAGACGTGAGTCCATGCTGATGATGGGTTCTACTTGATAACGATCCAAAGCAGTGCAGACCGACACCTGTTCATTTTCATCATCTGAATCAGGTGCCACCTGAAGAAGGTTGATTTTCTTTTTTGGTGGTTCGGGTTCTGTAGTTTCGCATCGGAGTGTTGCTGTTAAGACATCTGAAAGCATTCTCCACACCTTGTCCCTCTCAGATTTCGGAAGGCTCTTCAGATTGTTAAATCTTGGGTCAAGTACCATATCTATCTTTAGAAATCTCACATTGGTACCTTCTTTGAGTTTTGTCAAACCTGTCGTGAAAGTGTTCTCTAAAATGAACATGTGCCGGGTCATCATCCGAGACTGCCATAACATGAAATATATGGCAGAAAGTTGGTAAAACAGAACTGGAGACATATAAATCTCCCCCAAGGAGTTCAGTCACAAATTTAATTAACGCATCATTTTTTTAACGAGCATCATCAACATGGAAGCATGTCCTCTGGAAAGGTGACCAAAGAATAAGAGGGCATATGAATGTTTAGCATATGTGGAATGTAAATACCTTGCAATGCTGGCTCCAAAAGCACCATGCGAATGTCTGTTCTCACTTTCAGGTGACATTGTAAATAAGAAGCAGTCAACAGTATCTCCCATAAATGTAAACAAACTTGTTTGTCTTAGCAATTGGCTGAACAAGAAGTAGGATTGAGTGGACTTGTAGGCTCTAAAGTTTTACATTGTTTTGCTTTTGAGTGCGGTTATGTAACAAAAAACTACATTTGTAAGTGACACTTTCACGATAAACAGATTGCACTACAGTACTTTATGAGGTGAACTGAAAAATACAATTTTTGTTTATCATTTTTACAGTGCAAATATTTGTAATAAAAAAAATAAAGTTAGCACTGTACACTTTGTATTCTGTGTTGTAATAGAAATCAATGGGTATTCTATTGTTTAACAATGCGATTAATTACAATTAAGTTTTTTAACCGCAGTACATTTTTTTGAGTTAATCACGTGAGTTAACTGTGATTAATCAACAGCCCTAGTAGAAATGTATAACTTAAAAGGGGAGATATAATGGAATGCTAACCTGTATTATTATTGTTCAGTCACTAGGTGGTGTTGAGTGTAAAATACCTTTTAAAGCTAACCTCAGCCATACATGGGAAACCACTGAAGGATCTTATGAACACATCTGGTGTGTATAAGCAAGCTCTGAAGCCACTCCGTATCTGGCACAAAAGTACATGACTGGAAAGTTACTACTGTATGTCCGACATGAAGAATTAGGAAGAGCAGGGGAAAAGTTCCATGCTCTCTCTTTTGGAGGCTTTCTTCCAGCAGATGCATCCTTATAAAGGGAGAGGTTTCCTTGTTGGAATTGACTCTGAACTATCTAATAACTGCAGGGGAGGAAACTGGATGATATTGCTTAAGAAGAATGCAGGATAAACCCGTCACAATGAAAACAATTTTGAGTTTAAATAAATTTGGCATCTGACCCTTCTGCTGGCATAGCTACCTTTAACAAGTTTCATTTCTGACATGTTTGTATGGGAGCCCTATTTAAGGCTAAGCTGTTGTCCAACCTGCTTAAACAGTTGAAGAGTTTCTTGCAGAGGGCGCTCACACTGCTAGTTTGTTAAATAAGGCAACTTTTCAGCAATATCGTCAAATCCAACTACAGACTAAAATGCCAGTTTTAATTTTAGAAGTGTGTTTAAACATTTATTAATAGTGAGGATTGTAACCTAGAACTCTCTTGTGGCTAGCCTGAGCAAAATGGGTTCAATCTTTTTTCTTAACCTAGTGAAAAGTTGCTCAGAGGAGTAGTTTACTAAATATATTTCTCCAAAACATCTTTTCATTTTTTTCAGCCCTTTTCACGCTTCCCAGCATAGTTTATAATTTGAGTTATAAAAATATCTTTCCAGAACACCTGGACCTTAAAGTAGACATTTTTTTCTATAAGCAATTTTAAAATCAAATTCTTTATGCAATTATTAACTGCATGCAACATCAAAACCAGAAGAGAACAAGACTGTAATAAATACCAAACAAATTGTTATGTAAGTGTTGCCACATTTATTGCCCGAAATATGAATTTTTAAGAAGTCAAGAGTTCCAGTGGTGTCACTTGGAGCTGTGCTGACTTATTTTAAAATAAACAATGTAAAATAAAATCGGGTATATTAATTGGCTTCACTACAGGGAGCGGGGAAAAAAAACCACAGCAACGAATAGCCGTAAAGTTTTTGGCTAAAATATTGTGAGCTGTACTACACTAGCAAGGTCTGGACCTGGCTCTCAGTTCTGTCTTTGGTATTCCTACATCACCCTCTGAAGTTTTATAGTTTTTTCTTTCTTTCAACTTAACATACACCTGTGACATAGCCAGATTAGACCAGTCTTGAGTATCAGCCCTCAATAACCAACTACAAACACCTATTTCATTAAACTTCTTACCAAACATGTATTTACACATCTAGTTTGCCTATTAATTCAAGCTCAGCAGAGAAAAACAGACTCCAGTGAGAAACTGCTGAGCTTGAATTAATAGGCAAACTAGATACCATTAACTTGGGTTTGAATAGAGACTGGGAGTGGCTGGGCCATTACACACTGAATCTATTTCCTCATGTTAAGTATCCTAACACCTTCTTGTTAACTGTCTAAATGGGCCATCCTGATTATCACTACAAAAGTTTTTTTTCTCCTGCTGATAATAGCTCATCTTAATGAATTAGCCTGTTACAGTTTGTATGGCAACTTCCACCTTCTCTGTATGTGTATATATATCTTCTTACTACACGTTCCATTCTATGCATCCGATGAAGTGGGCTGTAGCCCACGAAAGCTTATGCTTCAAATAAATGTGTTAGTCTCTAAGGTGCCACAAGTACTCCTGTTCTTTTTGCGGATACAGACTAACATGGCTGCTACTCTAAAACCAGTTTAATTATATTTACTGTTTCTAATTTTCTGTAAAAAATGATCTTTTCTGAACACAAATAACTCTTATGCTGACTATTTCCATTCCTCAGTGTTGCATCTTTTTATATATGGTATCAATGGAAAAAAAGCAGATCTCCTCAGGCAGCATATTGCAAGTATTTGATTTGGAGAGAAATTAGTAGTAGTATGTATTTTTGCAGAGCAAACAAAAATTTTAAATTTGTATAATCTGGAACATTAAAATCACCACTTTAGATTTTTAATACTGACAACTGTACATCTTTACTTTCTCAAAACATGCCATTTTAGTTTTTATGTTCCTCTCATTACGGACAATGGAAACAGACTGTCAAAGGTGGACAAATACTAAGTTTACTATAATTAAGATTCTTATTTACTTTAAAATGAACAGATTTCAAAATACGCTTTTACTAAAATGTTCCTAATGATTTTCTAGGTCAGTATATTTTTATTTTATTTAAGAAAAAAATTATTGCCAAGGAAAAAAAATGGGTGTGTACCTTTTGCTTCTTTGTAGTGTCTAAAGAAGGTACCAAAGGTTGCTTTGGTTTTTTACTTTAAAAATTTTAGTCCTATTAAACCTGGAAGAGTATTATGGAGGAGGTTGTGAAACTTCACTAAACAGACACAAAGCAGAGCAATTGAGAGGTGAAAGAATTTTTTTTTAAGTCAGGCTTTGATGTGTTTGAAAGCTATTTAATTTCGACAGTAATTTGGAAAAAATTAAGATTCCACACTTACATTTCTGTCACCCTTCAAAGTTGTGAGAGCTAACAAAATAAGTCCCTGAAACTGCCCCTCAAAAGAGATCTTCCAACAAAAAATTCAGAGTTCTATTTTGCCATTCACTTATTCATTATATTTTTATCAAAAGAAAAAACTTTTTTATACATCATAAAGCAGCAAAAAAGGGCACAAACTCATTTTTAAAATACCCTTTGCCAGTAACTTTAAGTAATAGAGGACAAGAGTTCACTAACCAGTATTGCTGGTGGAGGATCAAGTCCTGATACTTCCACAAGAATTGTGTCATATTTGTCAAAATTAATTCCTGTCTGGTAGTGTGCAAAGATGGCTTCTTCATTGTCAGGTGGAGGTGGTGGCACATAGGTCACCTTTGGACCTTCAGAATACAAAAGAAAACCAATGGTTCAGATACATGAACAATAATTTGAGGGAAAATTTTAGTTGAAGCAATTTGTTCCTTGTGGAGCAGCCAAACAATTCAGTAGAACTTCATTAACCTGCACTTTATAATTCATGTCTGAAAAAATCCCTTCCCATTTCTCAAAGATTCAGTAGTGTGCTGCACTGAGGTTACTGAATACTACAACTTACAAAATATACTAGTGTACCTTTATAGCACATCAAACATTACCATTTTTAAAAAGCTTACCTGCAGTTGTCAAAATCAAAGTTTTTGTGAAACATTCTACTTGCTTAGCATTTGTTCACTTTTTCACAAATGGCTCTTTCAGTCAATAGAGAGAATTAGTGAAGTTTTACTGGGCAACTAAAAAACCAGAAGCTGAATTTTACACCTTTAAAGTCTTGTTTACACTACAAAGTTTACATTCTGCTGAAATCAAGTCTACCCCAAACTTTATCTGGTACATGAGTAAGCCGTATGGAACACTTATATGTGGATGTGAGGTGTTCTACAAGTGAATTAGGAAGACCGAACTGTTCAGAAAAGTATGTTTTAGAATTAAAAAGTTCTTGAAAATATTGAACAAATTTGGGGCCTGGAAGAATTTTTTGAAGACTCATTTGAAAGCTGTCTGGTACACTGGTAAGAGAAGTAGCTGTTGAGGGACTTTCAGTATTGACCATGAACAAATTTTATTCACAAATTATGCCAAACAATAATTTTAACTGTTGATTATAATTCTGAAATTCTAAATAAAGAGAAAATGCAAACTAATGCTTGCATTACTGTCTTTTTTAAAAAAATAAACACATTGTTCAGTAAAACATAATAGATTTTAAGGCCAAAAAGGATCATCTAGTCTGAACTCCTATATGTCACAAGTACTTAAATTTCACCCATTATCCCTGTGTTAGGCACAATAACTTGTGCTTGTCTAAAGCATATCTTCCAGAAAGGCACCAGTCTTGAAGACTTCATGGAATGGAGAATCCATCATTTTGCTTTGGTAGGCTATGCCAATGGTTAGTCACCCTTTCAAAAGCGTGTCTTATTTGCAATATGAAGTTGTCTGGCTTCAGCTTCCACCCACTGGGTTCTTGTTATCCACTAGATTAAATCACCCTTAATTACCCAGTATTTTCTCCCTATGAAGGTAATTATACACCATAATCAAGTCTGCTTTTTATCTTTTGATAAGCTTGCATCATTTGCGGCTCTCTCCAATTTCTCAACATCATTTTTAAAATATGGACACTAAAACTATCTGAAGTATGCCAGTATGGATCTCATCACTGGCATACACCTCCCTACTTCCCTGTGTATTACATCAAAGGACTGCATTAACCCTTTTTGCCCAATCGCACTGGGAGTTCATGTTGAGTTGTTTGTCCACTACCACTCAAGTCTTTTTCAGAGTCATGGCTTTCCAGGATACAGTCCCCATTCTGTAGAACAGACTCCTCTTCCACGATAGAAGGAAGGCATCCCCCCAAAGAGGTGACCCAAAACCCACGCTGGAGCAGAAGAGAGGACACTTCCTATTCTTGGAGGTGGTGAAAAGATTAAATCTCTGGCTGTCCCCATCTCTGGAATAGGTCTTGGAGGACCCAAGCATTCGACTCCCATTTGTAGTCACGGGAAAAGTGTCTGGGTGGCAGAAGGGAACACCTACATATATGGAATTGCTCCTTTCACTAGTTTAAGGAGTTCTTTACATACAAGAGGATCACACCTGCCTGTCTAAGGCATGCTTATTTGGAGGACAAATTCCAGCCTTGGAAGGAGCAGAGGCACCGCCTTGCATGATTGGTCACAAACATTCACACCACCATATGGCCAAGGAGTTGAAGACAATTCCTTATTGATGTGGGAGGGCATCCTTGAATCATCCCCACTACACCAGACAGTCACAAATCTATGTAACAGGAGGAATGCTCTGGCTGTCACTGAGTCCAAGTATTCCCCTATAAACTATCCTTTGTACCAGTACTAATGTGGATTTCTTTGCATTCAGATGTAGGTCCAACTCCCAGAACAAAGCAAAGGCCTTCTAGATGGATGACAACACTGCTGGGAAAGAGCGGCGTTTGAGAAGTCTGTTGCTGGAGTACTGGAAGACTAAAATTCCTTCCTGCCAGAAGGTAAACCACCACTACCATTACAACTTTCAAAAAGACCCTTGGGATCGAAGCGAAGCACTTGGTACTGGAAGTGATCTTAAACCACAGTGAATCATAATTATGTCCTGTGCAATGGAGGTATAGTTATATAGAAGTAGGCATCTTGTAGGTTGAGGGATGAAAACCAATTGTATGGAATGAACATAAAATTAAAGTTATTTTAAGTTGGCTAAGGAAACATATATATGTACTGTAAAGAAATGCCCTGACTAGCAAGTAGAAGAAAGGCCTATAGAATAAAAAGTGATGCGGCCAGAAGGAATAAAATAGGAACGATGTCTGGTTCAAAGAATAACCATGAGGTAAGAGGAAGTTTCTAAAAAAAGGCCTCTGACAGGTGCGACTGCAGATGGTTTTAAATCAAACGAAGAGACTATCTTAAAATGAGCCAACACAGCTCTTCCCAACCCACACTCCAATAGTAAAGCCTATATGAACCCAGGGGCAATGGGAAAACTGTTGGACAGCAAGGAGGAGGGGAGGAAAGGCCTGGGAAAAAAAAGGAGGTTGTAAATCTTATCTGGACTAACACTGGAAATAAAGGGTGAACTGTCTCCAACTGGTTTTTAGCTAAGGTTAGTAATTGGCAATGACACCACTTGTTTGTTAAAGGGTATAAAAAGCAAACTCTTAAAGGGTTCATTGCTGATACCTGCCTGACCATGTTTGAGCTGACCAATATGGGTCTAAGCACCCCTGCGTTTAGCTCATTTTTAAGTATACTGATCAAATACTTATAAATGTTTTAATACTATTTGGATGTAGTAAATTGCTTATTATTTAGGGTTTTTAGGCATGTTTAGAGCAATTGTAGAAGTACCATTTGGCCTTTGCATTTAATAAAGGAATTTAGGGTTAAATCTATCAACTTCATGAAAAAACTCATACAGATACAGACATCATCTTCCTTTCCAAATGCAAACAGATGGACATCATACCACAAGGACTGAAGGTAAAAAATCCATTACAATCTACATACCACACAGACTATGCTGACAGCTTGTGCAACATGCTCTCAAAGAAACTGTGGAACCACCTGATCAACATCCTCTACAGCAAACTGGGAAAAATTAAGAATGAGCTCTCAAAAATGGATACTCTCATAAAAAAACCAACCTTCCACACAAACCTCCTCGTGGCTGGACTTTACAAAAACTAGACAAGCCATTTACAACACACACTTTGCTTCTCTACAAAAGAAAAAGGACACTAAACTATCTAAACTACTACATGCCACAAGAGGCCACAACAGTGGTTCCCATAACCCACCCAGCAATATTGTTAATCTATCCAACTATACTCTTAGCCCAGCAGAAGAACCTGTCCTATCTCGGGGCCTCTCCTTCTGTCCCTCCACCCCCAACGAACATGATACAGTTCTGTGGTGATCTGGAATCCTATTTTCGACGTCTCCGACTCAAGGAATATTTCCAACACACCTCTGAACAACATACTAACCCACAGAGACCTTCCTACCAACACTACAAAAAGAAGGATTCTGGGTGGACTCCTCCTGAAGGTCGAAACAACAGACTGGACTTCTACATAGAGTGCTTCCGCCAACACGCACGGGCTAAAATTGTGGAAAAGCAGCATCACTTGCCCCATAACCTCAGCCATGCAGAACATAATGCCATCCACAGCCTCAGAAACAACTGACATCATAATCAAAAAGGCTGACAAAGGAGGTGCTGTCGTCATCATGAATAGGTCGGAATATGAACAAGAGGCTGCTAGACAGCTCTCCAACACCACTTTCTACAAGCCATTACCCTCTGATCCCACTGAGGGTTACCAAAACAAACTGCACCATCTGCTCAAGAAACTCCCTGAAAAAGCACAAGAACAAATCCGCACAGACACACCCCTGGAACTCCGACCTAGGGTATTCTGTTACCCAAGATCCATAAACCTGGAAATCCTGGATGCCCCATCGTCTCAGGCATTGGCACCCTGACATCAGGACTGTCTGGCTATGTAGACTCCCTCCTCAGGCCCTATGCTACCAGCACTCCCAGCTATCTTCGAGACACCACTGACTTCCTGAGGAAACTACAATCCATCAGTGATCTTCCTGAAAACACCATCCTGGCCACTATGGATGTAGAAGCCCTCTACACCAACGTTCCACACAAAGATGGACTACAAGCCGTCAGGAACAGTATCCCCGATAATGTCACAGCAAACCTGGCAGCTGAACTTTGTGACTTTGCCCTCACCCATAACTATTTCACATTTGGGGACAACGTATACCTTCAAATCAGCGGCACTGCTATGGGTACCCGCGTGGCCGCACAGTATGCCAACATTTTTATGGCCGACTTAGAACAACGCTTCCTCAGTTCTCGTCCCCTAATGCACCTACTCTACTTGCGCTACAGCGATGATATCTTCATCATCTGGACCCATGGAAAAGAAGCCCTTGAGGAATTCCGCCACGATTTCAACAATTTCTATCCCACCATCAACCTCAGCCTGGACCAGTCCACACAAGAGATCCACTTCCTGGACACTACAATGCTAATAAGCGATGGTCACAAACACCACACTATACTGGGAAACTACTGACCGCGATTCCTACCTACATGCCTCCAGCTTTCATCCAGAACACACCACAGGATCCATTGTCTACAGCCAAGCTCTACGATACAACCGCATTGCTCCAACCCCTCAGACAGAGACAAACACCTACAAGATCTCTATCAAGCATTCTTACAACTACAATACCCACCTGCTGAAGGGAAGAAACAGATTGACAGAGCCAGAAGAGTACCCAGAAGTCACCTACTACGGGACAGGCCCAACAAAGAAAATAACAGAACGCCACTAGTCGTCACCTTCAGCCCCCCACTAAAGCCTTTCCAATGCATCATCAAGGATCTACAACCTATTCTGAAGGACGAACCTTCACTCTCACAGATCTTGGGAGACAGGCCAGTCTTTGCTTACAGACAGCCCCCCAACCCGAAGCAAATACTCACCAGCAACCACACAACAGAACCACTAACCCAGGAACCTATCCTTGCAACAAAGCCCGTTGCCAACTGTGTCCACATATCTATTCAGGGGACACCATCATAGGGTCTAATCACATCAGCCACACTAGCAGAGGCTCGTTCACCTGCACATCTACCAATGTGATATATGCCATCGTGTGCCAGCAATGCCCCTCTGCCATGTACATTGGCTAAACTGGGAAGTCTCTACGTAAAGGAATAAATGGACACAAATCAGACGTCAAGAATTATAACATTCAAAAACAAGTCAGAGAACACTTCAATCTCTCTGGTCACTCTATTAAAGACCTAAAAGTGGCAATATTACAACAAAAAAACTTCAAAAACAGACTCCAACGAGAGACTGCTGAATTGGAATTAATTTGCAAACTGGATACAATTAACTTAGGCTTGAATAGAGACTGGGAGTGGATGGGTCATTACACAAAGTAAAACTATTTCCCCATGTTTATCCCCCCCTGCCCACCGTTCCTCAGATGTTCTTGTCAACTGCTGGAAATGGCCCACCTTGATTATCGCTACAAAAGGTGTCGTCGTCCCTCCCCTCCCAGCTCTCCTGCTGGTAATAGCTCACCTTAAGTGATCACTCTGGTTACAGTCTTGTTTCATGTTCTCTGTGTATATAAATCTCCCCACTGTATTTTCCACTGAATGCATCCGATGAAGTGAGCTGTAGCTCATGAAAGCTTATGCTCAAATAAATTTGTTAGTTTCTAAGGTGCCACAAGTACTCCTTTTCTTTTTAGGATTAAATTAGTGTTTGGTGTTTCCCCATATTAATAATTTCAAATATTAATAATTCAAACAAATTTCCTTCCTCCAGAGAAGGAATTATAATTGCCAGAGTCACCATCCTGAACTTTTGAGGCTTCACAATCTTGTTCAGTCTTAGCTCTAAGATCTGCCTGCAACCTTTTTTTTTGTTCTAAGAATTATTCTGAGTAGAACTCCCTGCCCCTCTAAAAGGAAAGGACTGGTTCTGTTGCTCCTAGCCAGAGGACAGTCTCTACCTCTTGCCTTAGTAGAAGCTTGTGAGAGGAGTCCATGAAGAGGGATGGAGAAACGGGTGAAAGGGACAGAGTGGCAAAAACTGGATGATGTAGCCCTATATTATGACCTCCAAGACACATTTGTCCAAGGTGATCTGCTCCCAAGCCTGTTGGAAATGGGCAAGGCAGTCCCCAAAAGGAAAAAAAGCGGACTAAAGGACGCAACCTTAAAATTGGAAGAGCGGAGGCATAGGGACTGTGCATGGACCAAATGGACACTGCTGGCTAGAAATCTCCTATTGACTGATCAAGAGGCACATGTGCACCTGAAATGCAGCATCCCTAGGGGGACTACTCGAAGAAGAACTTCTGTCTTCCTTTGATCATGGGACAGGAAGGATCTCAGAAAAGATGTCTTAGACTTTCTTCTTCAGCATCCTTCAGAGTTCCCTGAAGTCACCTACTATCTGCAAGATATCATGCGATGAAGTGTCATTTGTGCCAATGTGACCCAAGACCAGTGGATCGTTGCCCATCAATTTCAGAAGCCTACCCAATCTTAGAGTGATGTCTCAAAGCAGCACATTGACTTGTCCATCTGTAGCTTGCAGAATGTTCTTTCTATTCTTCTAAGTAGAATCTCCAGCAAGTATCATCTATCTTCCTTGGATGGTTGGAGAACTCTTTATGGTCAAGCCTGATTTTCTTACAGGTTGGGGTAAGCTGCTCCACAGGTTTTTCCTGGATCTCTCTCCAGTCCCTTGGACCTGCTGGATCTCACTTTACCACTTCTTGCATCACTCCTATGCTCGTCTTTGTGTCTGCCTTTCTCCATGATGCCTTTTAAGCCTGGAATACCTTTACCTATCTTGTACAGCCGCTTTCTACCCTTTTGTCTTTCAAGTAAATTCAGTATACTTAAGTGAATCCAACATCTAGAGAAATAATATTTTGAAGAAGTCACAAAAACTACTGCACCAAATGTGACCATTCCAAATTGTGGTCACATGGTGCTCTGTGCAACTGAAATGTTTGAAAAGTTTGTGGTGGTTTTTTTTTTTTTTTTTAAACAGTCTGGATTGTTTTAGATTATAAATTCCAAGATGGGCACCCTGTGTGTACCTGATGCATTTATAATATGTTTTTATACTATATGCTTGGTACTGTGCAGTCACTCAATTATATTTATAGATTAATGAAATCTAAAACAGACTCAAACTTTACAAGTTTGGCCTTCTTGCCTTATAAGCAATCCTACGAATATGTATCCCAATGAATTTATTAATTTACCTTGATTATCACCACTTTCTGTTTCTCCGTGCGGTTTCCAAGAACCTTAAGAAAAATTGATTAAGAAAGAAAGAAAGAAAAGTCAGGCAATAAAAGAAAAAAAAAAACTGAATTCTTGACAAGCTACCTTATAGCAAATCTACTTACTTCTTCCTGAACCTGCGATTACTTCTTCATTGTAACCTCTGTAGCCTCCTGTTAAAATTTGTCAAGTTTTATTTTGATTTCCAAAATAAACAGTTCTCTCAGGCTCTACTGCTTTTCAAAAATTAAAAGTACAGTCACAACAGATAAACATGCATGAGGGACAGAATGGAAGGTGCTTAGGTCCTTGTAGAAGTAAATAAATGGGTGATAGAGCCAGACAGTTAGCAAAGTAAATGGGATGGGATCACAACACAGTGAGCTAAGAGATCAGGAAATTAAGGTGAGCTAAGATATTGAAGACAAGGACCAAAAGTTTGTATTTAACACAGTGAATAAGGGAGAGTGACCTGACCAAAGCAGTGAGTTGAGGAAAAGGATTCTGGCAGCAGCATTCTGACTGGACCTGAAGGAGCAACACTGAAGTGATGATGACCAGAGAAGAGATGGATGCAGTAATCAAGAAGCAACATGAGGGCATGAATGTTAGCTTGGCAGTATGGTCAGAAAAGAGACCAGATGTTGATCCTTTGACCAGAGGATCCTTTGACCCATGTAGTCCAGAATGGGGAGCCAAACCAGAGAAAGCAAAATTCTATCTTTTGATACCTCAAGGCAACTATTACCTACATTCTTAGAATTTTTAGTTTAATGATCTGCTTTTTTCTTATGGTCTCCAGGGCAAGGAGCTCAAAAACTTACCTGCCAGAACACTTTTATGTTGCTTACAGTAAAACTCTGGGCTCCTCCCAAGAAACTATCACAATCCAAGTGAAGTTTAAGATAAAGATTAAAAAAATAGCACACACTAACCTACAAGTCCATATTTTTTCAATTGAACATTTCAAAAAAGGGAAACTATGATGTCCAGTTTGGCACAAAATTTAGAATTTTTAGAAAAAGCTTTCATTTATACAAGCCATAAAAAATGGTTACTAACCTTTCCTAACTGTTGTTCCTTGAGATGTGTTGCTCATCTCTATTCCAATTTAGGTGTGTGAGCACGTCGCGTTCACCATCGCTGGAAGACTTTTTCCCCCTACTGGTAACCGTCAGGTCAGCTCTGGTGCCCCCTGGAGAGGCACCGCCCCGGCATAGTATATAGGCACCTGCCAGCCCACCGCTTTCTCAGTTCCTTCTTGCCAGCAACTCCGACAGAGGCAGGAGGGCAGGTTGTAGAATGGACATGAGCAAACATCTCGAAGAAAACAGTTACGAAAAGGTTAGTAAGCATTTTTTATTTGAGTGCTTGCTCATGTCCGTTCCAACAGAGGTGACTCCAAAGTAAACACTCATGTGGCAGGGTCAGCGTTCCTGTGAGACACGGATTGGAGGACCGCAGCGCCGAAGGCTGCATCATTTCTTGCCTGCTGAGTTAGGGTGTAGTGCCCGTAAACGTATGGATAGACGACGAGGTAACCGCCCTCCAGAGGTCTACAATTGGAACATGGGCCATGAATGCCGCTGATGAAGCTTGTGACCACGTGGAATGCGCCATTAAATGTGGGGGAGGCACTTTTGCCAGGTCATAGCACATGCTGATGCAGGACTTTTTCCAGAAGGAAAGCCTTGGAGCCAAGACTTGGCTGGCCTTCATCCTTTCTGCAACGGCCACAAATAACAATATTGGATTTTTGAAAGGGTTTGGTCCTTTCTATGTAAAAAGCCAAAGCACCTCTAACATCCAAAGAGTGCAGCCTCTGTTCATTTTTAGCTATATGGGGCTTAGGATAGAAGACAAGGAGAAAGATGTCTTGACTGTTGTGGAAATGGGAGACCACGTTCAGAAGGAATGAGGAGCGCAACCGCAAATGTGCTTTGTCCTTCAAGACCGTGTAGGGCGGCTCGGAGGTAAGGGCTCGGATCTCCGACACCCTTCTAACTGAGGTGATGACCACCAGAAAGGCAGTCTTCCAGGACAAATAAATCAAGGGACATGTTGCAAGCAGCATGAACAGTGGCCTTGTCAGTTGTGAGAGGACCAAGTTGAGTTCCCAGGGGGGCAGAGGTTGGCATTCCTGTGGATACAGGATCTCCAAGCCCTTTAAGAACTGAGAGATAATTAGATTGGAGAAAAGCAATCTGCCGTTCACCGGAGGGTGGAATGCTGATATTGCCACCAAGCAGACCCTAACAGCAGACACGGCCAGACCTTCCCCTTTCAGGTGGAGCAGATAGACCAAGGTAACAGAGAGGGTTTCTTCCAGAGGAGAGACCCCTCTTCTGAAGTGACCAGAGTGAGAACTCTTCCATTTCGTTAGGCAGGCCATTCTAGTTGACTGCTTTCTGCTTCCCATAAGTACCTCTTGGACCAGTGCCGAACAGGCGAATTCCATTTCGTTCAACCACGAAGGTGGTAAGCCATCAAATGCAGAGATTCCAGGTTCAGGTGAAGCATGTGGCTGTGGCCCTGGGAGATCAGGTCTGGCCACACTGGGAGATCGACTGGGATGTCTATGGAGAGGTTCCACAGGGTTGTGAACCAGTGTTGGCGTGCCAGCACTATGAGAATTATGTGTACCTTGTCTCTTTTGATGTGGAGGAGTAACCTGTGGATGAGGAGTGGGGGGGAATGGAGGGGGAAAGGAAGTGTACAGGCATCTGCACCCCCCTCCCTGCCCCCACGGCAGCTGGAAGGCATCTGAGAGAGAACCCAGACTGTACCCCACGTATGAGCAAAACTGGAGGCATTTCCTGTTGCTTGTGGTTGCAAACAGGTCCACCTGGAGAAACCCCCACCTCTGGAAAATAGCCTCCAGGATGTCTGGTCAAAGAGACCACTCGCCACGACTGATGAAGGACCTGCTCAGGTAATTCGCTAGCTTGTTCTGCAAACGTGGTTGATAAGCAGCCTCCAGATGAATGGAGTGGGCTAAGCAGTAGTCCCAAAGTTTCAATGCCTTGAGGCATAGGGGAGAGGATTGGGCTCCCCCACCTTGCTTGTTTATATAGAACATTGCCCTGGTGTTGTCTGTGAGGACCGATACAGACTCGCCCTGGAGCTTGCGGCAGAACACGTGGCAGGCAAGGCGCACTGCCCTTAGTTCCCCGACATTGATATGCAGGTGTACCTCCTCTGGTGCCCACAGACCTTGTGTCCTGAAGGGCCCTAAGTGGGCTCCCCACCCCATAGCTGAGGCCTTCATGACCAACCCTACCGACAGTGCAGGCCTTGTAGAGGGAACACCTGCACATACTATATCTTCATTTAGCAACCACTGCAGGGCGTCGAGCATCCCTTGGGGAAGAGTAACCACTCTGTCTAGCAGGTGACACCCCAGTATGTACACCGAGGGCAGAGTTTGAGGCATGCATGCTGCACTATGTAGGTGCAACAGGCCATAGACCAAGGAGTTTTAGGCAGTTTCTTGCCATGATGGTGGGTTATGCTAGCAGGCCTCGAATGAGAACTGAGATGACCCTGAAGCGCCCTTCTGTCAGGGAGGCTCTTGCCTGGTTTGCATCCAGGATATCCTCTGGATGGGCATGAGCGTAGACTTCTGCTCGTTGATCAGGAGGCCCAGGTTCTCGAAAGCGGACTGTACGATCTGCACGTGCTGTTCCACTAACTCCCTGGATCCACCTCTCACCAACCAGTCACCGGATTAGGGGTAGACCTGCACCCCCTCTCCTTCTGAGGAAGGCCGCCATCACCGGCAAACATTTTGTTCAGGCTCTCCAGGCCACCAGCAGGTGAAAGGGCAGAACTGTGAACTGAGTGGTCCTGAGTTACTACAAACCGAAGGTATCTTCTGTGCTGCTGGAAGACGGCTATATAAAAATACACGTCTTTCAAGTCAAGTGTGGCATACCAGTCCCCTGGATCTAGGGAAGGAATAATCAAGGCCAGAGACACCATGCGGAACTTCAGCTTCTTCAAAACCTGTTGAAGTTCCTGAGGTCTAGGATAGGTCTGAGATCCCTGCTGGATTTTGGGATCAGGAAATAGCAGAAATAAAACCCCTTGCCTCTTAGCACTGTGGGAACCTCCTATACTGCTCCCGCCCTTAGGAGTAACTGCACCTCCTGGGCCAGGAGATTTTCGTGAGAAGGGTCCCTGAAGAGGGATGAGGAGGGGAAGTGGGAAGGAGGGAAGGAGAAACTGTAACGTGTATCCCAGTTCTACCATGAGGACCACCCATCAGCAGGGGCGGCAGGTTTGTATAATTTTGGTGGTGCCCAGAACCCGCCCCTGCCCAAACTCCCCCCTGCCCCCCACCTGCCCAAGGCTCTGGAAAGGAGTTTGGGTGGTGGAGGTGGTCTGGGGTGCAGGCCGTAGGCTGGGGCAGGGGAGTGGGGTGCAGACTCTGGGAGGGAGTTTGGGGATGGGAGGGGGTGCAGTCGAGATGGGGGCACTAAGACCTTGCGTCAGCAGTTGCTGCAGGAAGGTAGCATGGAGCTGCGCAGCAGAGGCAGGGACGCTCTGCTCCGGTGCGTGGGGGCAGCAGGTGGGGCCAGGGGATGGACAACCAGCCCCAAATATTGGTGGAGCTGGGCCCCTGGGCTCTGAATATTGCTGGTGCCAAGGCACCACGTGGAGATGTAACTTGCCGTCTATGCCCATCAGTCAGACGTGATGTTGGCCCACGCCCAGTAAAAAAGGAACGAACAGCCCAAAAACATACAGGTAAGATCTAGATTGTGAACTGGTGCATGGTCCTTGGGCGCATCTTCAAAAGTTTTGTGTTGCGCGATGATTGTCTCGTAGGTGCAGATGTCAAGGCTGTTGAGGAGTCTGTCTCTTTTTGAAACCCCTATTCCTCCTTTGCCCAAAATCCTGCCTCTCTGGTAGAAACAGCCCATAGGCTGTGGCTTAAAATGTTTCCGGGATAGGGTTGGGAGGCCCAATGACTTCTAAGTTGCCCTTGAATCCTTGAGACTGTGGTTCCAAAAACAAGGACTGCCCTTCAGATGGGAGGTCCTGAACCAATTTGTTGGACCTCATGGGGGAGGCCCAATGACTACAGCCAGAAGCTCCTCCTCATTACCATGCCCATGGCCCTCGCCCAGGCCGCCACATCCGTGGCATCTAGAGCCATCTAAAGGGATGCCTTGGTTATTGCTCTGCCTTCTTCAACCAAGGCCCCAAATTGGTCCCTATAGTCAGCTGGCAGGAGCTCTTTGAACTTCTGGATTGCTGACCAGGAATTAAAATCAAAAAGGCTAAACAGGGCCTGGTGGTTAGCAATTCTAAGATGAAGGCCGCCTGTGGAGTAGACTTTTCTCCCCAGGGACTAATCCTCTTTAGGAAAGGGACAGAAGGGGCGCCCTCACCCCCACGGGTGCCGAAAGAGAGCGTCCCCCCCGTGGGAGCCCAGGACCACTTGCCTCCCCAGTGGTCAGTGTGGACCCCTTGGCTGCATCTGCCATTGGCCAGAACCCCACCCTGTTGGGACAAGCCCCTAGGTCTTGCCCTCAGGACACCTGTGATCCACTCTGGATACAGTTCCTCACAAGGCATATGACTGCCTGCAATTCTGAGCCAAAAGACCCACCCCTAGGCGACCAAAGCGGTGCCATGCTCAGTGGTGCTGAGCGGCCTTACCTAGGAGGGGAGCGGCGTTTCCAAGGAGAGCGGTACTGCAACGAATAACGTTGCCACCATGGGGAGTGTTGCAGTGATGGAGAGCCACATTTCAAAGACGAGCGATGCAGAGATTGCAAGCAGTGCCACGGCAGGGAGCAGCATGGAGACTGATTGGTGCCAGGAGTACGACCAGGGTCTAGGTGGGGTGTCCTGTCGCTGCGGTGACTGTGGTCTCTGTGCCAGGTCTCCTGATGATGAGCAGGATGGACAGTGGTGTCTTGACATCATTGCGGGCTTGCTCAGGGCTGGTGCTTGCCCTTTTGTGGCTGGAACCTGTGGTGACTGGTCTATTTCCTGCAGGCCTTGGCTTGGGGACAGAGATGCTGAGCAAGTGAAGAGGTTTTGTTCCTCCTCATATGCCTCTGGCATCGAGGGTGCTGCCAGGGTCGTGTCCCCTTCTTGGCTCGCCCTATGCGGGGAGCCTCTCAGTGCCAGACTCAAGGGTGCCGGTTGAGCCACCTCCAAATCGAGAGTGGTCTGCCACAGATCGCACTCTCTCAACAGTCTCTCTCAAGGGGGAATGTCCTGATCAGACTTTTTTGACCACTTCTTCAGAACTGGTGATGGGGATTGGTGCCAAGTCGTTGGCGCCAAAAAGCATGTCAGTGCCGGGAGGACAGTGCTGGGGAGCCCAAGCCACGCTGGCGTTCCGAACATACACAGGCACACTCCTGGTAGAGGAGATGTTTGGTATCGGGTCCAGTTGCTGCTCTGAAACGGGACGGCGTGCCGCCTCCATAAGTAGGAACTTCAGACCAAGGACCAAAAAAAGAGAGAGATGATCAACTGAAGTTCCTACAGATCTGGCACTTAAATATGACCCTCTCCCAAGCACTTTAAACAGCTCTTGTGAGGGTCACTGACTGGCACACCGCAGGCTGTTTGAAGCCCTGGGACCGAGGCATGCCCCAGGGCCCGGACGGGAGAGCTCCGCAGGGTGGATGCTTACCAACTAACTATCACTCTACTTATGCTAACAAACTATTTACACTTATCTACTATCTATTTACAGGAAGACCACCACTACAGGAATCAGTTGCTGAGCAAGAGATAGGAGCGTTCCAGCGACTGTCACGAATGGGAAGAAGGAACTGAGGAGCGGGCGATCTGGCAGGTGTCTATATACTGCACCATGAAGGCATCACTCCAGAGGGCACCAGAGCTGACCCGACAGATACCACTCGCAGAAAAAAGTCTTCTGGCGACAGTGCGCACATCAATATTGGAATGGACATGATCAAGCACTCAAAGAAGAACCATTAGAAACCTCTTTTCTTAATGTAAATAAGAAATTCCAGCAAGTTCTAAAAACAAAAAACAAAACAGTGCTCCATAGTTGCTAGTGACAAAATGAACTGGCATGCTTGGGATACTAAAACTATCCTACGCCTGTCTGGAAAGTGGTCTATATTCCTTTGTCTATGGGATTACTGACTGTCTAAAAAGTTGAATTGTGAAGGAATCTTGATGGATAGAACTAAACAACATTGGAGAATTAAGAATCATACCTTTCTTAATGACATACAGCAGCTAATCCTCATGGTTTGATGGAAGGAAAACGATGGATGACAACCAGGACTAGAGATTAAGCATATGCACAGTACTCTGTACTTTTAGTGTAGCATCTTAATATAATAGATAGCTAGTCTGCCCTGCCTGCAGCCACATTGCGAACACGGCAGCCACATTGCAAACATTGAACATTTAGGTTTGAAAACCTAAAACAGAAATGGACTGAACGGATTAGAAATCAAATGGCTACTATAATTTCATTATCCAAGATGAGAGAAATGCAATAGTAAATAAGTACGTTTCAGTTTTAACAAAGTTATTTGGTATATAGTGGACAAGGAAATTGAAGACACCAGTGAAATTTAACTTGACAATGTCACTTTCAGATGCTTCTGCTAAATTCTAGCAAATGCAACTTAATATTTTTGTTTTTCTGCATTTAAGGCAGTCACAAGCACTTTCCAAAAATTAATAAAATAATTCTCAGTCTCTCAAGGTAGGTATTACCCCATTTATAAACAGGGAAAATGAGGCATGGAGTGACATATGATTTGCCCAAGTTGTCAAAGAAAATAAGTATCAGAGCTAGGAATACAAAACCCAAACCTCCTGACTCCCTCCCTTCCTTTCAATCATTATTAAACATACACAACCTTTGTATAACCCTAATACATAAGAACCTGACCTTTGCTTCCAAATCCTCGGCTTCTGTTACTGTCATTATCACCTGAAAAAAAAAGGCAGAATTATTTACATGCAATTGGGTGTAATAGTGCTTCACCAATTTTAATACAATATCTTAAAGCTGTTATGACTACAGATAGCAGAAAGCAGGATCCCCTCCCAGTAAGAAAAATCTGGCAGTGGTTTTGTCAGCCCTTCATTATCCATCCACGCAGTAATTCTTTATGTAAGAACATTAACTCCCCCTTTCAAGCAGTAAAGGATTTAAAAAAAAAAAAATCAATAACAGGCAGTTCATAAACTCATTCCATGCCTTCTCTATTGTAGAGACTTTCAGGTCACATACAGTTATGGGACAACAGGATTTAGGTCTTGTCTACACTAGAAAGCCCTTCACAACAGTTATTCCAGCAGAGCTCTGTAAAAGACAGGAGTAGTTGTTCTGCTAGCATAGCTACACCATGTGCCAGACTAACACCAGCTAAGCCAAAAGAAGCACACTGTCGGTGCTGTGGTGTCTACACTGAGGGTTTTGCCAACATAGCTATGTAATTTTTTCCACACTAATAGCAGACATAGCTGTGCTGGAAAAACTTTGTAGACTAAGTCTGAGTGGAAAGGAAGGACAATAATAGAGGTACTTGCAATTCTTTGTCTCCAGTTATCCCATCCTATAAGGAATACCTCAGTTCATGTGACAAAACAGTTCATGTGACAAAACTCCCACCCAAAAAGCCACCCTGCGTTTAATTATGGCACATTTTTTCATTTTGTTCACTAACATTTTTCATCCCAAAATGTCACTGAAGAGAACCAAAGGCCCATGCAATGTTAAACATCTGGCAAATACCAATAGGCTCTCTTACTGAGAATAGAAAATACAATACAACAATCATTAACCTGAAGACCTACTAGAATAGACCTCTCACCATTCTATATCTACTACATTAAAAACGACTTTGATTATCCAAAGCATTTCAGATTACTGAATGTCAAACTCCCCCAAGACATATGAATAAACAACTCTGACCTGGGCAATGGGTATTTTAAGCTGCCGGACCCCCGACTGCAGGGTTTTGGGCGGGAAGTTTGTGTTTTATTATGCCCAATGCAGGTTCCTGGGCAGCTGAGGAGGGTGTATGTGCTATTCAGCTTCCCCGGTTTTTATTTTTCTTTCCTTTTCTCTTCCTGTTTCCATCCTAGGATGCTGATGTTTTGTGTGTCATGGTACACCAAGTCATCTTGAAATGTGAACTAATCACTTCAGATGTGGTAGAAACCCTCCTAACCTACTGGGCTATCCAGCCTCACAATTGCAAAGTCTCTGCTGCTTCTGCAGCAACTACAGTTTTGTTGCTGTTGCAGCCTATGACTTGCCCCTTGAAGACACAGAGGAATGCGTTTTTATTTTAATCGTATGTATAGACATAGGGGTGATACGGAAAGATGGTGGGAGGGGAGAAGAGCAGAGCAGGGCTGACCATAAACACTCACATTTGAAACCACTTGCTCATAATGCTGTGAGCTTAAAAAGCCTTACTGAAGTAGCACACCTGTACCACAAAATGATATATTCTCCTCCCTTAATGGCGGGACTGGTACGCTGCAGTGTTTTCTCCGAGAACATAGGTTTCCTACAAGCTTCTGTCCTCCAAAACTCTTCTCCTTACTGGCTAGGCACCATGAAGAGGGATAAAAATTAAAAGTGCAATGGAAAAAAAGGAGAGGGCCAGAGGAACCTCATTGCTTCAAGTGGAGGCAAGACACCAGGGGGTTAGTGAGGCAGTCAGTTCTCCGAACAGCTCCATCAGCTGGCAGTAAATTGAGACACTAAAGGGATGTTTAAAAAGGAAGAGAGGAGGTTGCGGAGTAACCCAGTTTTAACGGCTCACAGGAGCACTAACAAAAGAAATCACAGGCCTAAACAAAAAACAAATCTCACCCAAACTGTGTTGGCTTGCGTATTTCTAATTATTGGAATCTCACAGCACAGTGACCTTTTTCCTTGGCAAATCGTTCTATGATGCTCTTCAGCTCCAATCTTGCTGTTTCATCTTTCTTAGTTGCAAGGAGAGCAAGGTCACTCAGTTGTGTCTGACAATGCTGAATGCATGTAGTTTGACACGTCAATGTACTTATTGGTGAGAGTCAACACAACGTTTCCGGAAAAGCATCAAGAGAACTTGACACTATGAAATTCAAGTAGCTCTGGACTCCAAATGACAAACTGGACACCTCCGTGACCTTTGCAAAGTAAGACATCTTGAAAGACTCATGAACCAAGTCTAAAGAAAAATATGAGTATTTTCCCATGAGCTTAAGAATTTCCTCCTTTGACTCTTCTAAAGCTGTATTTTGACGTTGCCCGGGATGGACAAACCAAATAGCTTAGCTACCTGTTGAAATCCCTCACACTGAAACGTTAGTTCCCCGATCATAATGCCAAAACCTTGAAAATATTTCCTTTGATGGTTATACTTGACTTAACACAGAATCATGTGAAAAATCTGTCATCCTTGCAGCATACATATCTATTCTTGTGGCTTGGATAGACTGCATTTTCAAAACCCATTGCTTCCCATCTGTTCTGATATTCTTTAACAATTTCCTTATAACTTTCTTCAGATCTGAGTTTGCTGAACTCATTCACCGTGTTCTCAAATATCTTTAAGACTTGGAAAAGGTAGATTTTCTTTGACTGAAGTATTCCATCGACTGCAGTCCTGATAACTAAGCAATCCCCCATGAGCTCTGACCATAACACTAGCCATCACATCCCTGGCCAGACATGTATTTGGCGTTTAATCCACACTTGCCAAATAAAACATTAGTTAACTGATCAAACAAGGATTCAGCATCTGCCTCACTTACTGCTATGAAGCTTACAAAATGCGCTTTTATATCCACTTTTCTTTTGAGTCAATCAATATTAACAAAGTTAAGCAAAATGGCCATTTGATCAACATGGCTAATATCCATGATTGCATCTGCAATGACAGTTAACCCCCCCCACCACCACCAAAAAAAACCACCACTTAGCTTCTTTGCAAAAAATAAGTATGTCTCCTCGTATCTGATGTTAAGAGACTTAATTCACCAGTAACTGTCTTGCTCAAGTACTTGATTCTCTTGGCATCACTGATATGATGGGCAAAACTTGTATTAGATCTAGCAAGTAGCTTAAGGATGCTCAAGTAAACATCACAATTGTTGCTCTCCAGCACTTCACGGTGGCTGCAGAAGGACTAAAATTTTGACGGTGCCAAGCAATATTTTAAGTATTTCTTGCCATTTCCTAATATTTTCAGATTTGTTTATCAAAACATGCATTGATACTGTGACCCTATGAACGATATACTAAGCCACTGGATATGCAAATCCTCAAGCAGTACATTTTTCATTGACAGGTTTCAGAGTAGCAACCATGTTAGTCTGTATTCGCGAAAAGAAAACAAGTACTTGTGGCACCTTAGAGACTAACAAATTTATTTGAGCATAAGCTTTCGTGAGCTACAGCTCACTTTCATTCTGTAAATGAAAATGAAAAATGGCAGTTTGTTCATTTGGGCTGGCAAGGACCAATCATACAAGGATACACAATTGTTTAGGTTATAAAGCTGAATCTTGAAAGTAACTTATCAGATGGGGACTTGAAACCTATTTCAGCAGGAAAACTGGTTTGTCCTGTTTCATAGTTGACCTGCTCATCTACAAGACCTTTGGTTTTGTTCCCTTCAAGTTTGTCTACAGGTTTTAAACAATTAGCCTGTCAATCAGCTTTCAAATCTCACACGTGAGACTTCTAATTCTGTAACAGGAATGTACAAAGACACAGGGAAATACGACACTTCCTTGAGAATCAACTCTAACATAGGAAAATTACCAAAAATTACCAATTCAAGATGAGAGTGGGGGAAGAAAACTTTTCAGAAAAAGAATGTAGGGACTGAAAGAAAAAAGAAAAGAAAAAAAAGAAAGTTTGTAGGCCCCAGACATCAAACCTGTGAAGTTCAGCCCTGGAACAGTAGCTAAAGAGTAGGGCTGCCAATTAATCACAGTTAACTCAAAACAAATTAACTTGATTAAAAAATTCATCGCAATTAAGTTGCAGTTTTAATCACACAGTTAAACAATAATAGAATACCAACTGAAATTTATTATAAAGTATTTTTGGATGTTTTTCTACATTTTCAAATATATTGATTTCTATTACAACAGAGAATACAAAACATACAGTGCTCACTTTATATTATTTTTTCTTATGAATATCTGCACTATAAAAAAGAAATAGTATTTTCCAATTCACCTCATACAAAAGTACTGTAGTGCAATCTCTCTTGTGAAAGTGCAATTTACAAATAGATTTTTTTTGTTACACAACTGCACTCAAAAATAAAACAATGTAAAACTTTAGAGCCTGCAAGTCCCCTAAGTCCTACTACTTCTTCAGCCAACCGCTAAGACAAACAAGTTTGTTTACATTTATGGGAGATAATGCTGCCTGCTTCTTATTTACAATGTCACCTGAAAGCGAGAACAGGAGTTCACATGGCACTTTTGTAGCCAGCATTCCAAGGTATTTACGTATGCTACACAGATATGCTACGCATTTGTATGCCCTTTCATGCTTTGACTTTTTAATCTTGTTACAGTGCAAATATCTGTAATAAAAAAATATAAAGTGACCACTGTACACTTTGTATTCTGCGCTGCAATTTAAATATATTTGAAAAATTAGAAAACACCCAAAAATATTTAAATAAATGGTATTCTATTCTTGTTTAACAGGGCAAATAAAACTGCAATTAATCGCAATTTTTTTTTAATCTCGCAATTTTTTTTTAATCGTTTGACAACCCTACTCAGCAGCCATGCTAGTAATAGTTCTATTGCCTGATAATAAAGAATCAGACCACAAGCTCAGATAGCCACCACAACCATAACCAATTGCTACACACTGCTGGACAAACATTCTGAAAAACTGACTAAGCTAGCTACCACCTACAATTTAAAGACCTGAAACACTGATTCTCCGAGGACCTGTAAATTTAGAGTACTAATTCTAAACCAGTGATCAGGAAGGAGATGTTTCAATCCTTAGAAAGGGTTGAATAGTTAAAGGAATCCAGCCTGCTTTTTTGGGGGGTAGAAGTAGAGGACATCATCATTCCAATGAGTGATTCACGTATTCTAATAAACGGAAACCAGGAGGGCCGGGAATAAACATGTATTTGTGCCAACATATCCAATGTCAATATAAATAAAATAATTCTATAATCTGGCTCCTGCATGTGATACCCCAATTACAGACACCCTGCTTTTCTCTTTAAAGAGAGGCAAGACTAAAAGCTTTGCAGACCCCTCCCATGTCTGTTAGATTATCTCTACACTCAAACACAGAAGAAACCTAAGTTAATACAATGCTCAGGGTTAGTGAAAAGGAAGAGAATGAGCCCAGGAGCAAGCGGCTCCAAAAAAAAAAAATCACAAAAAAAAAAGATTTAAATAACTTTACAGAAAGTATCATCGTACCTGTAGGACCTCCAAACCCTCCTCTCCTCGAGATAAAGGCGCTACCAGACTGCTGAACTCGTTGCTCATTTTCATTATCTGTAGTAATTCATACCCAAAGTAATCAGAAAGCAATTATACAAAGCACAAGTGTTCAAGCCTGAATTAGCAATTTCAACTCAATGAGCTTAAAAAAAGTGGCCATCCCATCAGGTTATCAAACTATTTCTAAAAAACTCCCACTCTGCAATACCAGAAGTGAACCTGTTCATGTACATTTTAAGTTTCCATATATTTCTGAAGCAGTACCTTCATTTATTTCTAAAACCAGGAAAGCCCTCTGTCTATTCAAGTAGTAATTTAATTGAATTTTTGCTCCATGATTTTGTCCAGATGCAACAAGCTAGATGCCATATAACAGGGACTGGCAACCTTTGGCATGCGGCCTGCCGCCCCCGCAGCTTCAGTCAATCGCAGCTCCCACTGACCGTGCTGTTCGCCACTCCAAGCCAATAAGGGCTGCGGGAAGCGATGCAGGCCTAGGGATGTGCTGGCCGTCCTTCCCGCAGCCCCCATTGGCCTGGGATGGCGAACCGCAGCCAATGGGAGCTACGATCGGCCAAACCTGCAGATGCTGCAGGTAAACAAACTGGACCGACCCGGCCCACCAAAGACGTACCCTGATGGGCCGCGTGCCAAAGGTTGCTGACCTCTGCCATACAACTTACTCTGACTTTGTCCAAATCCTCCACGGCCACCTCTGAAACCCCCTGCAACACCTCTTCGTGTGCCAAGATTTTCTGAATAGCTTCCTTCTTGAAAACCTACAATACAGAATAGCAATTTAGCACCTTAGTTTACACTATTATTTTGCATCTGTAGACTTCAAAGCACTTTTTAGAAAGGAAAATAAACATCATGATCCCAAATTTACAAGTGGGAAACCTTAGGTGCAGTGATTTTAAGTGACTTACTCACAGTCTCAAAGAATCAGGTCCTTTTCAGTATGCTACTCTTTACATTCAAGTAAATTTACATAGAAGGTATTCTGAAGCAATTACTGTTCGTAAGACAACAAAAGTGAAAAGCTACCCTTTCTGTGGGTATTCCTTCTTGGTACTACACATTGACAGATAATACAAGTGGAAGGAATTAAGGCCTTGGAGTATTCTTCCACACTGCACTTCTACATTTGTGGATTAAGATACACAACTCTCTACCCTCCAATCTTCCACTTTGGTACAGATTCTCCAATAGTTAAACCAGAAGACTGAGTCAGATCAGGATGCTACACTGATCACCATCCCAGTACATGACACTTGTAATGAATCACTTGTCTCAGTGCACCAATGAGATAATGAAGTTCTCTCATTTTATTAGCGGCAAAGAGTCCTGTGATTCTGTAGACTAACAGACATACTGGAGCATAAGCTTTCGTGGGTGAATACCCATTTCGTCGGATGCATGTAGTGGAAAATTCCCAGAGGCAGGTATAAATATGCAAGCAAGAATCAGGCTAGGGATAACGAGGTTAGTTCAATCAGGGAGGATGAGGCCCTCTTCTAGCAGTTTCGGTATTAACTGTCTAATCCTGCGTACCTGTACTTTAATTTGATTTTATTTGTGAAAAATGGCTAACAATATGGAAGAAAGTACAGCAGATAGTTTCAGATTTCTGAAACTTCTTGTCAAGTTAGGGTTTTGGATGACACCACCAAGCAAACCTTGCTCCACTTTGCAAGGTAAATGTGTCTGGTAGTCCTTTCTGCTGTTCACTAGAAAATTCCAGACAGATGAAGAGCAAAACTGCTCTGCATTCAACATTTATCCAGCAGATGAGCTATGGGAGGAAGGAATTTGAGATCCCTTCACTCTGTGACAGTATATACAAGAACACAGGCAAGGTCTTTGGCTGGTTCAAAACATCTGGGAACCAAATTGTCTGGACCACACAGAAGCTATCATATCAGCTTGGTAGAGTCCTGTATAATCTTGCGGAGCACTCTAGAAATCAGGGGACCAGTGAGTAAGCATACATCAGAGATGATCACATGATTAAGAAAACGTCAGACAACAATTCTGGACTCAGACCTCTCCCTCAAGTCAAAAGCCTGACACTTGCTTTGCACTGCAAACTGGTCCACTCAAGAGTAGCCCACTCAAAGAAGATGTCCTGGAGGATGGAGTCTGATCTCACACCCGTGACTGGAAAAGAAGAGCCCACTCAATTCGCCTGCTATGCTGTCCTGCAGGCCAGTATGCATATCATCAAAAGGGAGATTTGGTATCTGATGCACTAGCTCCATAGTTGGATTGCTTCTTAACTTGGGGGAAGATCTCACCCAGTGCTGCAGGTTGGCATAGACCATGGTACGCATATTGTCCATTGTTTTCAGTATAGAACATCCTCTGATGTGATGGAAAAAAACAAAGCTTTGCACACCGCTCTGAATTTCTACAGATTGATATGCGTCTGCGTCTCTCATGCAGTTCGAAGGCCCTGCACTTGATCTTGAGGTGGGAAATTAACAGGGACGGTCTGCAAGGCATGATCTCTAGATTCTTGGATGGGGGGGGGGGGGGGAGGTGCAAAGGAGACTCTGCAGACTTTTGGGGGTCTTTCTACCATTTCAAGGAGAACTGTATTATTGGAGAACAGAGAGGGGCATATCCACATGATGCTTGGTGGGGGCATACACTGACCTCAGCCAGACCTGCATGCATCCAAAGGTATAGTCTAGCACAGTGCTAATCAAAGTGGCGGTCTGCGGACCGGTGCCGGTCTGCAAGCCATCAGCTGCCAGTCTGCACGCACATTGGGGGAAAAAAAAATCACCAGTCCCCCACATCAGATAGCTTGAGAAGCACTGGTCTAGCATGTAACACAACAAAGGGCACAAAGCCATGTGCCTAAGTAACATGAGAAATCCTCACTGTGGACTCCGGGTTATATATCCCAATTGTGCTAAGATGGTCAGGTTCTTGAACACATCCACAGGCAGAAAGGCTGTGGACTTATTGAAATCCAACACTGGAATCTTTGAGCAGTAGTTAGGTTGGACTTCTGCATGCTAACTTTCAAGACCAGATGCACCATAACTGCTAACACCTTGGTGAATGCTGTCTAGAGTCCAAAGGTAGCAACTCAATACTGAAAATGTTCATGACCTGCCACCAACCCTTAGGTACTTCCTGTATGATGGAACAAATATTTGGAAGCATGCATTTTGGAGGTCAAGAGATGCAAGTCAGTCCCCTGGATCCAGGGAGAGAATCATCAAAGCAAGCACATTCATCCTGAACTTCACTTTCAATCTATGAACATGTTAAGCGTCAAGTCCAAGATGGACTGTCATCCCCTTTTCTTTTTTGGGATGAGAAAGGATTTGCTGTAGAATCCCCTCCTTAGGTATTGAGGTAGGACCCTTTCTTTCACTCTAAAAGAAGCAAGAGGACCTCTTGATGTAGCAGATCCTCATAAAACAGATCCTTGAAGATGGTTGGGAGTAGGCACAACATGAACCTGGACAGAGTATTCTGTTATAATCGTATCCATAACTCACTGGTCTGAGGCGACGCGGGAATGTGTGCCTGAGAAGGGGTAGATGTTCCCCGAAAGAAACTCAGTGGCTCTGGATCAATGGGAGTAAGTTTGAACCTTCTGACAGTCCCAGCAAAACAAATGTAGATATAGAACATTGTGGGTTCTTGTCATAAATATACACAGGGCAGCTGTACTGAACTGTCTTACCTGTAACAGGTTAATCAGTTCAATTAACCTAGTTGGCACCTGACCAGAAGGACCAATAGGGAAAGAAGATACTGTCAAATCTGGGGTGGAGGAGGTTTTGTTTGTGCTCTCTTTGTTTGTTGCCTCACTGGACGGAGAGAGGGACCAGGCAGGAAAAACATCTCCTAAAAACCTACCTGAAATGAGCATCTAAGATTACAAAAATGGTAAGTAAGGCAAGGAAATGCATTAGATTATCTTTTGGTTTAGCTTGTGAATTTTCCCTATGCTAAGAGGGAAACTGGAAAGCAGAGTCAGAGGGAAATCCTCTATTTTAAATCTTTTTATTTACCCTGTAAAGTTTCCTTCCATCCTGATTTTGCAGGGGTTTTTTTTTTTTTTGTTTTGTTTTTTTAAATAAAATTCTTCTTTTAAGAACCTGATAAATTTTCAGTGTCTTAGAAACCCAGGGGGTTGGTCTGTGCTCACATTGTAATCAATTGGTTTGTGCATTATTCGCAAGCCTCCCCAGGAAAGGGGGTGAAGAGGCTTGGGGGAAACAGGGACTCCTAGTGGCCCTTTTTCCTGAATTTTTGGCTAAATTACTTGGTCGTGGCGGCAATACCGTCCAAGAACAAGGAAAGGATTTGTGCCTTGGGGAAGTTTTAACCTAAACTGGTAGAAATAAGCTTATGGGTCTTTCATGTGGGTCCCCACATCTGCACCCCAGAGGTCAGAGTGGGGAAGGAACCCTGACAGTTCTATATTATGTTTTGCTGGGATGGAGACTGCAATGAGTGAGCTGCAAAGGCTGCCTGTGTCCTCTGGAAAGATACCAGTTTCTGGAAAGCTCAGCCAGTCTTTGGTGACAGAAAGAAGATGGAGCTGATCTTTATGAGACATATAACTGTGGTCTGATGTGCTCTCTTTTAGGGACCAGCGTGAAGACCCTGAGGGATCTAAGTTGCCTTGGAGTGCTTCACTGTGAAGGGTTTCATCAGTTCTGGAGCTGAACAACTGTGATCCTTCAAAGGGCAAGTCCTCCACTGTAAGTTGCACCTGCAGGTTAAGCCCCATCCTTGCAGCCACAAACCCACTTCCCAACTACACCTCTCATCACCGAGTAAGATACTGTATGCAACACACCCAGCACAGCGGAGAAGCTGGTCTTGGCAATTAGATAGCCTTGCTGACCACAGTAGCAAACTCCTACCTTTGCATCTGCTAGTAGCTTGTTCATAAAAACACATGAATTTTTCAATTCAATTCAGGAAGTCATACTTGCCCATCAGGCCTGGTAATTTTTAATACAGCATTGCAAACTAGTGTCCAAATAAACCATCTTTTAGGATCACAGTTTTTTGTTCTGACGTGTATGATGGGTTGATATATTGATTAATCAATCTTAGACTGCAGTGGTCAATAAAGGTTCGGTCTCCTGAAGACTACAGCATCAGAGTGTCATCATCAGTATCATTAAAATGAGAGACCCTAGAAGTACATGAGAAACAATTGCAATTTATCAGAAGTCCCTTTATTAACATATCTACCAAGCAGATAAACAATCCCACAAACAATGAAATACAGGAGCAGATAGAGAAATAATCCAAAGGTGTTCAGCTCTACAACTGGCATCCCTCACATCTCCTGCTGGGGGACCCCAAGTATCAAGTCATTATCTTCCTCATTGTCATCTTCGTTAGTCATCATTACCATCTTCACCAGTTGTCATGCTAGCATCTCCCCAGGTGTTCCCCCACAGCAGAGAGGCCGGGCAACACCTTTTATCCTGAGTTACTCTTATGCCTACAAAGGCTCATATTATACATAAGGGTTCCAACCCTCTTTTTCTTATCTTCCACATACCACTTGTTTAGGAGTGCCCCATTTTCATACGCTACCTCATGAGTTCCTTCTTTGCTCATTAACATTTACATCAAATAGTTACCATTGCAACTGGTGGTCAAGCTAAAATTCTCTAACATGTTAGTACTGGTCATACTGGAATATTAACTGATACACTGTGACATTCTCCAGTCTATTGTTGCACAGCTTCCAGAACCTAAGCCCTTCATCTTTCACTGTAATTTTATATTGTACTGGTACAGGGTTCTCTCTCGGTCAACTAGTCATGCCAACCTGTTTCAGCCATGAGGCCCTTTATGGCTAAGCTACATATCTTACAGACCTAAAGCCTGTAGACCTTGTGTTACAGCCTTGTATTACTTACACACCTAATATACCATTGTCAGTTATACAAACTTATTGGTCCTATACCCCTGTAGTGAAAGTCAAATCTAATCCATTACTCATACACTGATTACATATTATATTTAGCTGCAGATATGACTTTTCATTAGCAGCTATCACTATTACTAAGGACAGTACTGCATAATTATAAAATAACTCAGCCCCTTCCTCTCAACATTTGATATTTCGTCTGCTTTGTAGGCAGCAGGGCCACTTTAGATGGTGTCAGCCAGATCACTTGTGCAGAGTCCATAATGGCCTCATTCATCAGAAGGGCTATCCTTCCCTAAAAAAAACAGACTGCTCAATATCTATTAGTTTATGAGTAGGTTCCTGGATCTCCTCCACTGGGATTTGTAAGAAATCAGACTGAGTCCTGAGAATCCTCAAAGTCATCCCACTGAGGCATACTGGGGATGAAAAGGAGATCACAGTGGTTCCCAGTAGATCCACCAAGGAAGAAACTGTGTTTGGTAAGTCCTAACACTGGGAATAAGGCTGAGCAGGTGGAAGTTCAGAGGCAGACTGCATAGCCAGGGCCTTAGAAGAAGAATTAGAAGAGACAGTTACCTTTTCCATAACTGGTGTTCAAGATGTGTCATTCATGTCTATTCCACAATAGGGGTGCGTGCTCGCCACGGGCACCAGTGCTGGAAGTCTTTCCCCAAGCAGTACCCGTAGGGGGGAGCGCACCCCACGACCCCTGGAGCGGCACCTGCCTGCGCGGTATAATGGGGGCTGCACTCCTCCCACCCTCCATTCCTTCTTGCTGGACAACTCCGACAGAGGGGAAGGAGGGCGGGATATGAAATAGACATGAGCAACACATCTTGAAGAACAGCAGTTACGGAAAAGGTAACTATCTTTTATTTTTCGAGTGATTGCTCATGTGTATTCCACAACAGGTGATTCCAAGCTATATCTGTTGGAGGTGGGTAGGAGTTCACAAGTTCTCGGGACGGAGTACCACCCTGCCGAACCCGGCATCATCCCTGGCCTGGGAGACGATCGCATAGTGCGAGGTGAACGTGTGACCGGAAGACCACGTGGCGGGCCTACAAATGTCCTGGATGGGGACATGGGCCACGAAGGCAGCCAACGAGGCCTGCGCCCAAGTTGAGTGTGCCCTCACAATGGGCGGCGGGGGAACCCCCGCCAGCTCATAACAGGAACGGATGCACGAAGTGATCCGCTTAGAAAGCCGCTGAGCGGAAATCAGCTGACCCTTTGCATACTCAGCCGAGTCGACAAACAGTTGCGAAGACTTTCTAAACGGCCTGGTCCGCTCAAGGTAGAAAACCAGAGCTTACCTCACATCGAGCGTGTGGAGACGGCGTTCCTCACTAGTCGTGTGAGGCTTGGGGCAGAGGACTGGCAGAAAAGTGTCCTGACCCATGTGGTAGGCGGAGACCACCTTCCCGAGAAACACAGGGTGTGGGCGGAGCTGGACCTTGCCCTTATGAAAAACCGTACACGGCGGTTCAAAAGTTTGGGTCCTGAGCTCCGAGACCCGCCTGGCCGACATGATAGCCACCAGGAAGGCCACCTTCCACGAGAGGTGAGACCAGGAACACGTAGCCAGTGGTTCAAACAGGGCCCCTGTGAGACGAGCCGGCACCAGGTTTAGGTCCCACTGTGGAACCAGGGGCTTGGAATATGGGTAGAGATGGTCCAAACCCTTAAGGAACCGGCCAGTCATAGCATGGGAAAACACGGGGGGATGAAAGGCCGATATGGCCGCCAAGTGTACCCTGACTGACAAGGGCGCCAATACCTGGGCTCTCAGGTGGAAGAGGTAATCAAGGATAAACTGGATCGAGACGGCCGTCGGGGAAACACCCTGGCCTGCCGCCCACCTCGAAAACTGCGACCACTTCACCACATGGGAGCAGTGAGTGGAGGGCCATCTACTTTCGAGGAGGACGTGCTGAACCTGAACATGTCCTTTCCTCGCTACCTAGCCACTGAGCAGCCATGCCATGAGGTGTAGCATTGCTAGGTTGGGATGGAGGAGGCGGCCCTGGTCCTGAGAGAGAGCAGGTCCGAGCGAAGCAGCAACTGCCATGGCCGAGCTACCGCCAGCTCTGAGAGGGTCCCATACTAGTGCTGCCTGGGCAACGAGGATCCTGGCTTTGTTATCTTTATTTTTTCCAGAGCCCTGCTGATCAGAAGGAATGGGGGAAAGGCGTAGAGGAGCTGGCCTGACCAGGACAGGGTAAAGGCATTGGAGATAGCGCCCCTCCCTAGGCCCCCCCGGAGCATCGTCGGTTCTGCTGGGTCGCAAATAGGTCCACCTGGGAGTGCCCCACCTTCGGAAGAGCTGGTGAGCCACTTCCAGGTGTAAAGACCACTCGTGCTGAGAGGAAAAATCCCTGCTCAAGCGATCCGCCCTCACATTCCAGGCGCCCCGCAGATGGAAGGCTTTTAGGTAGATGTCGTGGGCTATACAGAAGTCCCACAGACTGAGGGCTTTGTGGCAGAGGGCAGAGGATCGAGGCCGTGTTGTCCATGAGGACCCTGACTACCTTGCCCTCCAGGAGCGAGTGGAAGGCCATACACGCCAGTCGCACCACCCTGAGTTACTTGATATTTATATAAAGGGGTAGGTCTTCTAGCGACCACAGGCCTTGGGTCTGAAAATTCCCCAAATGGGCACCCTCAACCCTGGTCTGACGCATCAGACACCAGCTCCAACAACGGGGCCCTGTCCCTGAACGGGACCCCTTGGAGCATGTTTGGGGCGGACCACCACCGCAGGGAGGTGATCACCCAGTTCAGCACAGTGAGGACTTTATCCATTCTGTCCGTGGCCTGGGAGAACTGCGAGGCCAGCCAGAGCTGGAGGGGCCTCATTCTAAGTCTGTTCATGCAGACATGTGACCCAGCAGTTGCAGGCAAGCCCTGGTTATCGTCACCGGGAACCTTGTGACCGAGTTGATGAGCCCTTTCAGGGTCTCAAACCTGTCTGGTGGGAGAGAGGCCCTGGCTGACATTGCGTCCAGTAACGCCCCGATAAACTCTATGCGTTGGACCAGGACTAATGTGGACTTGGCATTGTTTATCAACAGGCCCAGGGCAGTACATGTGGACAGGAGAAGTGCCACATGATCCCTCACCTGCGACCAGGAGGTGCCTTTGACTAGCAAATCATCCAGATATGGGAATATTTGGACCCCCTGGTGCCTGAGGTAGGCCGCTACCACCACCATACACTTCGTAAAGACCCTGGGGGCAGCGGACAGACCAAATGGTAGGACCGTGAATTGGTAGTGACTCTGTCCCACCACAAAACGGAGGAAGCGTCCTTGCCCCTCGAATATGTGGATGTGGAAGTATGCGTCCTGTAAATCGAGGGCAGCGTACCAGTCCCCGGGATCTAGGGAGGGGATGATGGAGGCCAGGGAAACCATGCGGAACTTCAGCTTCACCATATATAGTGGTTCAGACCTTGCAAGTCCAGGATGGGCTGGAGCCCCCCTTTGGCCTTCGGGATAAGGAAATACCGAGAGTAATACCCCTTGTCCAGGAACTCCTTGCGTACCGCCTCTATAGCTCCTAGGTCCAGGAGCCACCCCACCTCCTGCTCGAGCACAGCCTCGTGAGAGGGGTCCCCCAGGAGGGACGGGGATGAAGGGCGGTTGGGCAGGGAGGAGGTAAACTGAAGGGTGTAACCTCGGAAGATGGTGTTGAGGATCCATCAGTCCAAGGTGAGCTGCAACCATTCCGGGAGGAAAGCGCACAACCGACTGGAGAAAGGCGCACAACCGATTGGAGAAAGGGAGCTTTATTGGGGGTAGGTCCCTGCTGAGAACTGGCAGGGTACCCCCGAGCGTCCCATCAAAAACGCCTTTTGCCCGCCTGCTTGACCTTCAAAGACCCAGGCTGGGGGGCAGGCTGGGACTGCCATTGCGGGCGCTTTCTATATTCCCGCTGCTTTTTGTGGGCGGCTTTGTACTTCGGGAGGGTGGCATGGGCGGGAGCCTGCTGCGGCCTGAACTTGGATTTTGCTGGAAGAGGGACATAGAGGCCCATGGTCTGGAGGGTCATGCTGGAGTCTTTCATGCCAAGCAGCCTTGTGTCTCTTTCCTCAGCAAACAGAGTCTTCCCATTGAAAGGGAGATCCTGCATTGATGACTGTGCTTCGCTGGAGAGCCCAGAGAGCAGAAGCCATGATGCCCGACTCATGGACACCGCTGAGGCCATGGACCATGCAGCCGTGCCCGCTGCATCCAAAGCAGCCTGCAGGGATAACCTTGCGGCCGCCGCCCCTTCTTCCACGAGCGCCTTAAACTTTTATCACGCTCCTGGAAGGAATCCTCAAACTTGGGGAGGGATTCCCAGAGGTTAAACTCTTAGTGACCCAGGAGAGCCTGATGGTTTGCTACTCGTAGCTGAAAGCTTAACAAATAAACCTCTCTCCCAAAAGTATCCAGCTTCCGAGAGTCTTTGTTCTTGGGGGTTGGGGCTGGTTGCCCCTGCCGCTCCCAGTGGTTGACCGACACGACCACCAAGGAGTTGGGCGCCGGGTGGGTATACAGAGACTTGTATCCCTTCATCGGTACAAAGTACTTGCACTCCGCCTTTTTAGAGATGGGAGCCAACAAGACTGTTGTTTACCACAGGGCATTTGAAATTCTTGCCACCCCTTCATGGAGTGACAAGACCACCCTGCCCGGTGCTGAAGGGAATAGCACACTGAACAGGGAGTCTGAGGGCTCTTCCATTTCCTCAGCCTGGAGGTGGAAGCTCGCTGCCACCCTTTTTAGGAGGTCTTGGTGGGCCTGGTAGTCCTCCTGCGGGACGGAGGAGGACGGGGCCACAATCAGCTCCTCCAGACGGGGCGAGGCTGGTGCACTGCTTTGGGCATCATCCGGCACTGGAGGATCCACCACCTGGTCGGACTCCGGGCACGGTACCAAGGACACAGGTCCCACCGACCTTTTTCCTGATGGTCTAAAGACGGACGCCAACGGTGCTTCCGATGCCCCGGCTACTGAGCAAACCCCCACCAGGGACTGCGCCGGAGGCCACGGTGCCCATTGGTACCACTGGGCTGGCCACAATGCTTGGTGCCATTGCACTTGCTGAGGCACCAGTGGGGCCGGCTGCTCAGGCTGGCTAGCTTGGCCTGTAGACCGACAGCTATGAGGGGAGGCCTGGCTTGTGTATGATCTGCTGCTGCCTCTGGACCGGGAGTCAGTGCCGGGATCTACGTCGGCCAAGGGACCATGATCTCAACGCGGAGGAGCGGCACCGACAGTAGTAGCTGCTCCATGAACGGCCTCGATGGGCGGACCCGCGTCGGCGAGATGCCGGCAATCAATGCCCGGGGCTATGGTGCCTTGGCGGAGACTTGCAACAGGAGTCCAAGCGGGAACAGCATTGACGATCGTGCCGCGACCGACTGCGGTATCTCCTGCGAGACGAGGACCGTTGGCAATGTCCACCACAGTCCCGTTGATATTACCTTCACGAAGACGAGCAGTGCCGGGAGTCCCGGTCAGAAGGCACCCATCCAGACAGTCTGGCCAGCGTCGAGGGCGATCTACACGGACTAAGCCCTGAACGGTTGCTGGGCGGTGAGCGGTGTCAGGAATGTTCCCTCGACCAAGACTGGTACCGGGCCGGTGGTGACTATGGTGATCCCAGCGGCGGCTTGCCTCTGGAGCATGGGGCAGACATCGGCGGAGCTCCGGGCACTGGCATGGACATGACATCCCTGGCTGCCTGGAGGGCTTCGGGCGCAGATGGCGTCCGGACATCCGGAGGGGCCTGCTCCGAAGGGGCTGCGCTACTCTATTCAACGTGAGTCGGAGGCCTAGGGCCCGATGGGGATTGAGGACTAACCGACATGGCCTAGCCTCTGTCCCAGAATTCCCACGGTGCCGTTATGAAGAGGGAGTCTTTCCAGTCCTCTTGGCATACCCCGTGGACGGGAAGCAGTGCCGACTGGACAATGGTACCGGAGGGTCTCCAAGTACCGACGCTGCTGTGGTGGGTACCGGTTCGGAGCGGTGTGCCAGAGTCGGGGCCAGCGCCGACTCCATCAGGATTGCCCGGAGCCTAATGTTAGTTAGATGAAGCAGCTTTCAGCAGTGGCACTCAACTCATCCAAGTGTAGTCTGCTTGTGCCAAGGACTCCACATGGTCAGGAGGTCAAGCTTCAGTATAACCACGTAAGGCCATGAAGTCTCAGAATTGGAGAAAGAGGGTAAAGCTCTTCAAGCTCTTTGTTTGGAACCTATTCCTGGGACTCCTTGTGACCTATTCAATTTCTGAGTGTCTTCTTGTCAGATTTGGTTGATCTTGGAGCTGGGACTGAAGATGAAGCTGTCAAGGTTCCTCCCCCACTCTGAACTCTAGGGTACAGATGTGGGGACCGGCATGAAAACCTCCTAAGCTTACTTTTACCAGCTTAGGTTAAAACTTCCCCAAGGTACAAATTAATTTTATCTTTTGTCCTTGGAATAACCACTGCCACCACCAAACTCTAACTGGGTTTACTGGGAAACGTAGTTTGGACACGTCTTTCCCCCCAAAATCCTCCCAACCCTTGCATCCCACTTCCTGGGAAAGGTTTGGTAAAAATCCTCACCAATTGGCATAGGTGACCACAGACCCAAACCCTTGGATCTGAGAACAATGAAAAAGCATTCAGTTTTCTTACAAGAAGACTTTTAATAGAAATAGAAGTAAATAGGCGTAAAGGAATCACCCCTGTAAAATCAGGATGGTAGGTACCTTACAGGGTAATTAGATTCAAAACATAGAGAATCCCTCTAGGCAAAACCTTAAGTTACAAAAAAGACACACAGACAGAAATAGTCATTCTATTCAGCACAATTCTTTTCTCAGCCATTTAAAGAAATCATGATCTAACGCATACCTAGCTAGATTACTTACTAAAAGTTCTAAGACTCCATTCCTGGTCTATCCCCGGCAAAAGCAGCATATAGACAGACACAGACCCTTTGTTTCTCTCCCTCCTCCCAGCTTTTGAAAGTATCTTGCCTCCTCATTGGTCATTTTGGTCAGGTGCCAGCGAGGTTACCTTTAGCTTCTTAACCCTTTACAGGTGAGAGGATTTTTCCTCTAGCCAGGAGGGATTTTAAAGGGGTTTACCCTTCCCTTTATATTTATGACAGAAGCACTGAAAGTCAGCACCCACACTCTTCAGAGCCAAGAGATCATGTTTTCGGGGTTTGGAGGGGTTTTTTTTGGAGGGTGGGGGGGAGAGAAGGGGCCTCTTGTGACCTGGGGTTTGATGACAGCCTCATGGACTTGCCCATTAAGTGGATTTATAGCTGGGTTGTAATGATTTTCCGTGGATCAGCTAGTCATCAAGATACAGGAACACTATTATTCCTCGTTTTCTGAGGCAAACCGCCACCACTACTAGGCATTTGTTGAAAACCCTTGTGAATGCAGACAAACTCAAGAGTCAGACCCTAAACTGATAGTGGTTTTATCCTTCTTGAAACCTTAAGTACTTTATGCACAGGGTGTATAGTGATATGAAAGCAAACATGCAGGTCAAGAGCTGCAAACCAGTCCTGTGGCAAGAATGAAGGAATTATAAAGGCTAGAGTTACCACTCTGAACCTGATGCAATAAATGAAGGCATTGAGTGCCCCAGCATCCTTTTTTCCCTTGAGGATTAGAAAACAACTGGAATAAAACCCCCTCCCTCTCTATTGAAGCAGTACTTCCTTTACTGCTTCCACAGAAAAGCAATTCCACTTCCTGCTGAAATAATCTCTTTGAGAGGGAGTCTCTGAATAGAGATAGAGAAGGGAGTGGGCAATAGGGCTGGAATTGTAGGAGGTATATCATTGTTTCTATAACCCAGACATTTGATGCTACCACATTCCATGTTGAAAGAGAAAAAACACTGTGGAAAGGCTGCCTCCAAATAGAGAATGGATGAAGATTAAAGATCCATCTGCACTGTTGTAAAGCAGTCGTCTCCAACCTTTTTACACCCAAGACCACTTTGAATTTAAGGGCAACCCAGGACCTACCCCGCCCCTTCCCCAAGGCCCCACCCTGCTCACTCCATCCCCCCTTTCTCCATCACTCGCTCTCCTCCACCCTCACTCACTTTCAGTGGGCTAGGGTAGAGGGGTGGGGTTCAGGAGGGAGTGCAGTCTCTGGGCTGGGGCTGAGGAGTTGGGGTGCAGCAGAGGCTGAGGGGTGCAAGCTCTGGGAGGGAGTTTGGGTGCAGAAGGGAGCTCCAGGCTGGGGCAGAGTGTTCGGATGAAGGAGGGGGTTGGGGTGCGGCCCTCTGCTGGGCAGCGGCGAAGAGGGGCTGCCACTAAGGCAGACTCCCTGCCTACTCAGCCCCACACTGCTCCTGGAAGGGGCCAAGGCGCCCCTGGAGAGGGGGGGCAGATGGCTCCACGCACTGCCCCTCTCTACAAGCACCATCCCCGCAGCTCCCATTGGCCACAACTCCTCGTTCTTGGCCAATGGGAGCTGCAGGGGCGGTGTTTGCAGGCAGGAGCAGCGCACAGAGGGAGACCCCTGACCCCAGGGCCACACTGGCCACTTCCAAGAGTGGCATGGGGCTGGGGCAGGCAGGGAGCCTGCCTTAGTAGCAGCCCCATTGCACCAACGGAGATCGCGATCAACTGGGAGATTCTCTAGGATTGACCAGTTGATTGCGATCGACCAGTCGGTGACCACTATTGTAGAGCGCCTCTAGACCAATCCATTCAAAGTGGTTGCAGAACAGGATGTGGATGTTGAGGCCAAAGGACTCCTCTTTTGAAAGCACAATCTCCTTCCATGGAGGGTCAGCGGATAAAAGATACCGAGTAATAGCCTCTATGTGGTGCATGGCAGCTTTCCCTGCTTCCCTCTAGGAGTTAGTGTATATATTCCAAGAGAACAAAGTGCAGCCCAGGAGTCCTTGAACAAATTCAAGAGCCTCATCTTTTTTCTCAGTGAAAAGAGCAGGACTCAAAGAGAAGAATGTTCCACCACTGATTGTATCTCCCTTGTGATGCTGGAAGATATAAGTAGAGCTTCCCGGCTCCAAACAATTGAAATTTTCATGGAATTGAATGTGGAGTCAGAGGCATCCAGAGCTTTCTGAAAAAATATCCTGGTTATCCACGGTCTCTTGGAAATCAAAAATGTAAAGTCCGCCATGCCTCTTGCAGTAGTTTGTCAACAAAATCCAAGAATTTATAATAACAGATTATGATTATATGAGCTAAAAACACTTGGCAGCTGGTGATCCTAAATTATAGGCTGGCTAATGATTAACTCCTAACAAATCAAGCTGTTTTGGTTCTCTATCCCAGTGGTTCTCAACCTTTCCCAACTACTGTACCCCTTTCAGGAGTCTGATTTGTTTTGCGTACACCACGTTTCACCTCACTTAAGAACTACTTGCTTACAAAATCAGATACAAAAATAAAAGTGTCATAGAACACCGTTACTGAAAAATTGCTTACTTTCTTTTACCATATAATTATAAAACAAAGAAACTGGAATACAAATATTGTACTTACACTTCAGTGTAAAGTATGTAGAGTAGTATAAACGTCATTGTCTGTATGAAATTTTAGTTTGTACTGACTTTGCTAGTGATTTTTATGTAGCTTGTAAAATTAGGCATATCTCTTAGAGGAGTTCATGCACCCCCGGAAGACCTGTGCATACCCCCAGGGGTACAGGTACCCAGAGTTGAAAACTACTGCCCTATCCCATCATTAAAAGGGATAGCCACCTTGAGGAGCGAGAGTTTTTAAATCCCAGGGATTTAGAATCAGACAGGGCTAAATCCCCAGGAAAAAAAAAATCTTCCTGTCAAAATAAAACCAAAAAGAGCTGAACTATTTACCAACTCATAACCTATCCTAACTATGTTAAACATAACCACACTATTATATACACACATCTACCTACACTAAGATTAGAAAAAAGTGTGTTGCAACATGGACGCTGGAGTTCCATCTCACAGGCCTGGGCAGTAAGAAGGAACTGTTTGTTCTATCCAGTGTCACTTCATCTTTGTTGCCTCACCTCCTCTCCTTGAAAGCGCTCTTGATTGGCCATCTTCAGTAGATTCTTCAAGACAAATGCATTAAAATTAAAATTTTAACAAACTTGTCAGGTCTCTGTGCTGTGCTTAATTGTACACATCACTAAGGATTTTGGATCTTCAAAGTATTAAACTGGGTTGAAAGGTACACATTAACAGCTAGCATAATTGTATCAGACAAACAAATAGTACGTCATTTGCAACACACACATCGCTTGCCACAGCACAGAAACCAACTTCCTACAGCCTTGCTGCATTAAGATCCCACTATCAGGAAACACTGGGAGAGGATGCAAGCAGAATCTACACAAGCGTCCCTGCAAAAACCTGACCATTTAATTTAATTGTGAGTGTTACAAGTTTGCAGAGTAGATGGGATGGACTGGAAATTAGGCCTGAAGGGGGTATAACCACTCCACCACTAGAGTCGACCAGAATAATATAATTAGTGAAGTCATTCTAAGAGACTCTTTTACAGCTGGCTTTTAGTAAGTGAACAATTATATGTTGCCTTTAAACACTGAGGAATATGCTTGATTCCTTCTTCCAATTAATAATTTAATTAAAAATAACTACCCACTTTTACAAAGTTACTCTTTGGTTTAAACTGTTGTAGAATACATGCTTATGGTCGAAACAAGACTTGCCAAGTCCATAAAAAAATTAAGTTTCCCATGTTATTTTCCATTTCAAATTAAGGGAAAAAACTAAGTTACCTATTTTTTTTTTTTTTTTTAAATAGGACTGAGCTCTTACCTCAATATGAGAAATTGGGGCTGTACTTGTCTTCCTGAAAATCCTAAAGGCAATTGAGACTCATCCATGAGGTTCTGTATCACATTCCTTTTGTTCTCAGAGTGTAATAGAATAATTTAGTAGAGATACCTACAGGACTTAGCTGGGATGGATGGTGGAATGATCAGCCCCCAGAAAGTATAGGTAACACGTTCTTCATTCTGGATCTTGAACTCTTCCCACTTCCAGGTGTCTGACTAACAAAATGCATAAGGCAGGAGAAAGAAAAACCCACACTCCCTTCTTTTCCCCCTAAAATCAGTCGTACTATTCTATTTTGGGACCATCCTTTGAAGTGCCTTCCTGCTAAAGAATGCTTTCGCAAAGCAGTGATGATCAAGCCTGATGGATGATCAGTTGAGAATGTTAGAGATTTCAACTCTGATGGCTGACACCTTTTCTACAAAAAGAAAAAAAGAAAAGGAGTACTTGTGGCACCTTAGAGACTAACCAAATTATTGGAGCATAAGCTTTCGTGAGCTACAGCTCACTTCATGTGAAATACACTGAATGGGTTCTAATAGCTTCTGGAATTGGTTAATTAGGGGCTGCATATGCTTGAGTGACAGCATTTAATTCTCTTAGTTTTGGAGGACTTGGATGCAGGCAGTGATATTTAAGGTGGAAGGAAACAAACAGAGGTGATGTTCTTGTCAACTGACTGGCTCTAATAAGGCACATTTCAACTTTTTACATAGAAGATGCTTTTTCTTTCAGGTGTTGAAACTCTGGGTAACAATGAAAAGTAAAATGAATGAGATCAGAAGACCTAGGAACTTCAAATGAAAATTGATGGATACTTTCTTCCACAACACTTAAAGTGATCAGTGATATGATTTGGCAAATTTTACTTCTCAGGAAGATTGGCTCTTGCATCAACTCAAACAAGGTGCAAATATTTTTATTTATTTACAGTTAGGGTAATTAGCCACTGGAATACCTTACCAAGGGATATGGTGGATTCTCCTTCCCTTTAATCTTTAAAGCAGGACTGGATGTTTTTAACTAAAAGATAAAGGCCTTTGATTCAAACAAGTTACTAGGTTTGATCCAGGAATTACTGTATGAAATTCTATTACTTCTTTTTTGCATGAGGTCACACTAGATCAGTGGTTCTCAACCTATTTACCATTGTGGGCCACATATGCAGTTCTCTGTGTGTTATGTGGGCTGCATCCACACAATATCATCATCATCATTATTATTATATACATACAGACACAGACTAACTATATGGTCCTGAGGATGTCACATTGGCAGCAGCTGTGTGCTGACTGGGCCACAAGTGGCCTGCAGGTTGAGAACCACTGCACTAGATGATCACAATGGTCCCTTTTGGCCTTAAAATCTATTCTCCTAGGAATCAAGATAGGTTGATAATCTTGAGAGGGGATCACAGAGCTATTTTAAATTAATCAACAAGCATGCATGCTCAAGTAAAGGTCACTTTCCGCTAGGTCCCTGGGGACAATGCCTCTGACTAATAAGTTGAAGAATATGTATAGATGATTCCCTAAAGTCCTAAGAATATCTTGTTAAAGATCCTGGGAACTGACAGGATCTTTTTTCTGTGAATAGTGGCAATTTTCACAAGTAAACTAGGCATAAGCAAACTATTTGAAAATTCCATATTAGACCTAAACTTCTACCAGATCCACCAATACCAGACAATCTCCCTGAGAAAGTTCAGAGAGAATGAAAGCTGAGGTCTCCATCTTGAATTTAATCTTCATTGATCTATTTCACTTATTTTGGTCATAGGCAGCCAAAGGGATATCCTTTCCCTTAGGCCTATTTCTAGAGGGAGACAGACAGAAATGGAGTTATACTGTTGGCAGGGTTTGAAAGTAGTATTGGATCCATTCTCTGATCAAAGTTTTCCCATACAGGTTTTATCCCAGACCTGACAGCTCTCTTGCAGGTATCTATTTAAGATACATCTAAGGCCACCATTACTATACCATTCAACTGCCACTATCTTTTTAACATTTATCCTCAGCAACCTGTGAGATAGGGAAGAACTGTTATTATGCCCATTTTACAGATGGGGAACTGAAGGGCAAAGACCAAATGATTTGCCCATGGTCGCATCAGAAGTCTGTGGCGGAACAAAGAATTGAACCTAGACCCGTGGTGTCCCAAGTTTGCACCTTAACCACTAGACTATTCCTCTCTCAGAACAAAAAAGAAGCTTTTGCCCATATGAGCAATCCTAATCCTTTGATTTCATCAGAGGTGACGGAATGCTTAGGTCCTTGGTGGTGGTAGCTACCACCTTTATGAAACTTCTCTCAAAAAAGAGGATTTAACCTGAGAATTTTGAAGCAGAAGATTTGATGCGAACAATCATGTACTGTCCAGAGTGGCTATGGTCTTTGCTGCCAACCGTGAGTCTATGAACTCAGCAACTAGGCATATTTTCTCTCATACTGACTTAAATTTGTCTTGGTTCAGCAAGTACAGGTTCTTTTGACTGTCACACCAGGACAATGTGGTTCTAGTCAATCAGGTGGTTGCCAATGAATCTCTGATGAAGCTTTGAAGTCCCTCAAAGGGTGTCTATTTTTCTGTCTGCAAGCCTTTTTGCTGAGGATGATATCTTCGCATGAAAAAGATTTTGCTTGCTGCTGCCTCAAAACCAGATTTAATAGCTAGAACAGAAATAGGTAAGTTGGAAGTGCTAAACAGTCACAGGCAGAATCTGGCATAAAGGTTGAAAGAGAACGGCTGTCTGAGCTACACTGTTATTTGCAGGAAGAGAGGTACTACCCACACATCTGGAGGAGAGTTCAGGACCCATAAAAATGACTGGACAAATCATGAAAGTAATGGCATACAGCTAATTCAGTTACAGAAGGAAGCTACAACCATTCTGTGTTTGATTCAAACAGGACAGACAAGACTATACTTGACTATCACAAGGAACTTCCTCTGAACCACAACCTCCAGAGTTCACTTTTAAAAGTTAGGAATATTCTTCTTTCTGATAAGCATTAGCTTAATTTTATGCTTTTCTCCAACCAACAATTAAGACATGTTTTTGCTAAAAGGTTACATTTTATTGCAGTGCGGAACAGGGAGTTTTCTCTAAGTTTACTACTAAACTGCACCCTCAGCTCTGACCATATTAACCTTTTTTTGTCCAGATTAAGAATAAAGTTTTACATTTAAGATTGGTACTACGAAAAACTGCATTTTTAGCATGTCTAAAAATGTCCCAGTCTTTCAGTTTAAACATTTCATAGACATGAAGACACTCAAAGAAGTCTCAACATGAATGCTTTAAGAGGGAACACTGACATACTTTCAATAGGAATTACAAAATACACTGTATAAAACAGCTCAATAATTGCCCTGCAAAATGTTTAATACATGATCATATCTACACACCAAAATAACGTCAGGCACAACCATATCAAACCACCTACCACACTGGAAAGAGACTGACTGAAAGCTATTATAGTTCAATATGACATCTCTACAATATGTAGACATGTACTGTTGGTGAATTATGCTATAAAAAACAGACTGGAAGAATCAAGCTCACCTCTCTCAAATCCAGAGCTTCTTCTTTCTTCAAATTTATTTCCTAGTGAAGCTATAGGGAATAACAGACAAATAAGCTATAGCAGAAGAATCAACACAGGGTATTACCATAGATTCATAGCGATAATATTTTAAAAAGTCAGAAGGGACCATTATGAACTAGTCTGACTACCCAGATAGTCCAGACCACAGAACCTCAACCAATAACCAGAACGGAATATTAGGATGAGAGTAACCTGAACTTGGAGGCCTTTTTCAAACCTTTCCACATCAGAGGTACTGAAGGCAAATCAAACAGAATTTTGGCCTGGCAATCAAGATTACAGCCATCCCAACATCTTGTGAAAAAGTGATGGACATTTTCTTTTCTTTTGGGGGGTGGGGGGTAGGGACGGGAAGCAATAAACAAGTCTATGGCATGTCAACTCCATTTTTGGAGATAAACTCTAAAATCTTTGTCCTTCAGAGACCATTCCCGCAGGTACTATCTCAATTTACATACTCTAGCTCAGGGGTCATCAAACTTTTTGGCCCGAGGGCCACATCTGGGTGGGGAAATTGCTTGCAGGGCCGGGACAGGGGGTTGTGGTGCGGGGTGTGCAAGAAGGGGCTCAGGGCAAGGGGTTGGGGCAGAGGAGGGATGCGGGGCATATGAGTGGGTTCAGGTCAGGGGGTTGGGGTGCAATAGGGGGCTCGGGACAGAGGAGAGATGCAGGGTGTATGGGGGGGTTCAGGTCAGGGGGTTGGGGTGCAGGAGGGGTGTGGGGTGCAGGAGGGGGCTCAGGGCAAGGAGTTGGTGCAGGAGGGGGTTCAGGCTCCAGCCTGGCGCCGCTTACCTAGAACGGCTCCGGGGTGGCAGCGGCACACACCAGAGCCAGGGCAGGCTCCCTGCATGCCAGCCCCGCACCACTCCAGGAAGAGGCTGGCACCACATCCCTGCGTGGCCCCTGGAGGGGGGTGGGGGGAGCACAGGGCTCCGCATGTTTCCCGCGCCTGTGGGTACCTCCCCCAAAGCTCCCACTGGCTGCGGTAACCCATTCCTGGCCAACAGGAGCTTTGGGGGAGGTACCCACAGGCAAGTGCGGAGCTCTCTGCTGCCCCCTCCCCCCACACACACACACCAGCTGCAGGGACCTGGTGTGGCCACTTCCCAGAAAACATGAAACAACGGGTGTTACCATACAGACTGTAACAAGAGTGATCAGAAAAGGTGAGCTATTACGAGCAGGAGAGCGAGGCGGGGGGGGAGGAGAGGAGCTCAGCTCTCGTCCCCAATGCACCTACTCCACTTGCGCTACAGTGATGACATCTTCATCATCTGGACCCATGGAAAAGAAGCCCTTGAGGAATTCCGCCATGATTTCAACAATTTCCATCCCACCATCAACCTCAGCCTGGACCAGTCCACACAAGAGATCCACTTCCTGGACACTACAATGCTAATAAGCGATGGTCACATAAACACCACACTATATCAGAAACCTACGGACTGCTATACTTACCCACATGCCTCCAGCTTTCATCCAGAACACACCACATGATCCATTGTTTACAGCCAAGCTCTACGATACAACCGCATTGCTCCAACCCCTCAGACAGAGACAAACACCTACAAGATCTCTATCAAGCATTCTTACAACTACAATACCCACCTGCTGAAGTGAAGAAACAGATTGACAGAGCCAGAAGAGTACCCAGAAGTCACCTACTACGGGACAGGCCCAACAAAGAAAACAACAGAACGCCACTAGCTGTCACCTTCAGCCCCCAACTAAAACATCTCTAGTGCATTATCAAGGATCTACAACCTATCCTGAAGGACGAACCTTCACTCTCACAGATCTTGGGAGACAGGCCAGTCCTTGCTTACAGACAGCCCCCCAACCTGAAGCAAATACTCACCAGCAACCACACACCACACAACAGAACCACTAACCCAGGAACCTATCCTTGCAACAAAGCCCGTTGCCAACTGTGTCCACATATCTATTCAGGGGACACCATCATAGGGCCTAATCACATCAGCCACACTAGCAGAGGCTCGTTCACCTGCACATCTACCAATGTGATATATGCCATCATGTGCCAGCAATGCCCCTCTGCCATGTACATTGGCCAAACTGGACACTCTCTACGTAAAGGAATAAATGGACACAAATCAGATGTCAAGAATTACAATATTCAAAAGCCAGTCGGAGAACACTTCAATCTCTTTGGTCACTTGATTACAGATCTAAAAGTGGCAATTCTTCAACAAAAAAACTTGACAAAAACAGATTCCAATGAGAGACTGCTGAATTGGAATTAATTTGCAAACTGGATACAATTAACTTAGGCTTGAATAAAGACTGGGAGTGGATGTGTCATTACACAAAGTAAAACTATTTCCCCTTATTTATTTCCCCTCCTACTGTTCTTGTAAAGTGCTGGAAATGGCCCACCTTGATCATCACTACAAAAGGTTCCCCCCACCCCCGCTCTCCTGCTGGTAATAGCTCACCTTAAATGATCACTCTTGTTACAGTCTGTATGGTAACACCCATTGTTTCATGTTCTCTGTGTATATAAAATCTCCCCACTATATTTTCCACTGTATGTATCCGATGAAGTAAGCTGTAGCTCACGAAAGCTTAGGCTCTAATAAACTTGTTAGTCTCTAATTTGCCACAAGTACTCCTTTTCTTTTTATGGATACAGACTAACACGGCTGCTACTCTGAAACCTGACAAAATATTATGAGGAATTGAAGTTGCAGTAAAATTGCAGCCACCATTAAAAGCCATAAAAGTTGAATGAAAAGCATTCTAGAAAGCTCTCTTAACCCCCACTTTATATTTTACAAATTTCCATTAAGACTGAAGTTTCTTACATAGCCTCGGCCCTAAAAGTCTTTGGAATAATTTCAACAAAAAGTCAGTCAAGTCATTTTGGTATTAGAGTGTGAGGGGAAAAAGCAGCATTTAAAAAAAAAAACCACACCTCATCCCTGATAGAGAAGAGAACCAAGGATGGAGCCCTATCTAAACCATATACATCTTATCAACATAACTTGTTCTCTTTACACTGATCACCCAAATCTACCTCTACCTGGAACCGTCCTCCCTTTGGCCAAATTCACATCTTGGCCTGTCTTTCTGACATCTCCTCATGAGTCTTTCAACTCAGCCTCTACATCACTGTCACCCTCAATCCAGTCATCCAGGCCCACAACTTCATGTTGCATTCTCTCGCCACACCTACACAACCAGGTGTGGTCAAAACCTTGTAGCTCTCTCTTACAAAAGATCCAAGACTCTACATACAGCATTTAACACAGTCAGATCTCAACTGATGCCTATACACCTAATAAAAAGGAAACACAGCAAAGTACTTTCCTCTCTCCATACCACCAAAACTCTTGCCCATGTCATCATCTTATGCCTTGACTCCTAATCTGTCCCTGAGTACTGCAACCTTGTCTCTACATTTTAAAAATTGCCATTAATCTCTTCCTGGCTATGCCACCCTCTTCTGAATCCTTCCACAGACTCCCCATCTCCTCCGCATCAGACACCAGCTTTCCTTCTTTTACCATTTAGCCCTAAACTAGCTAGCTATTCTATTAGCTTGCTGCAACTTAAAGCACATTTCTTCCACACTAAGATTCCCAGCTTTCACTAGACACCAGTTAGCACAAAACCATTTGAGGGAGGAACTTTCTCCAATGTAGCCCCAATGCCTAGGTGATGCTCTGTACCTCAAAATAGAAACCTGGAACCCCCGTATTCACCACTATCATATAATTATGATCTATTTTGTATTAAGTATGCCATGTTAAAAGTTTTGATCTGTTGATCATTAATATCTTGTTGGATTGCATGTGCCTTCATTATACATGAAGTTATAAAGTCAAATTGCCGTGTGTGTTACTGAAATATGTTGTCAGGTTGGGAGATGTCCACAGCCAACCAACCTTTCAATTGCAACAAAAAAATCAGCCAAAAAAATATGCTGATGGCCCATTAAAAGAAATCTACTCTCCCAACAGCCATTCCTGAAACTTCTCAGGGCTAATCTACACTGACAGCGCTTTAACATGGCTTGTGTGGTCACGGCAGAGTGCTGGGAGAGACGTCTCCCAGCACTCTACTTAAAAAAACAAACAAACAAAAAATACAAAAAAAGCCAAACCTCAACGAGAGGCGTAGCTGCCAGCGCTGGTGCACTGTCTACACTGGCACTTTATAGCGCTGAAACTTGCTACGGTCAGGGTTTTTTTTTCACACCCACACTGGGGGGGGAGGGGAAATCGATCTAAGTTACGCAACTTCAGCTACGTGAATAACGTAGCTGAAGTCAACGTACTTAGATCAACTTACTGTGGTGTCTTCACCACGGTGAGTCGACTGCTGCCGTTCCCCCGTCGACTCTGCCTGCGCATCTCGCGGTGCTGGAGTACAGGAGTCAACGGGAGAGCGCTCAGGGATAGATTTATCGCATCTAAACTAGACGCGATAAATCGATCCCTGCCCGCCAATCCAGCAGGTAGTGAAGACATACCCTGAGACTCTATGCTGGTGAACAATATACTTATTTCACTGAAACCTCAACCTCTTCCTTCACCCCACTGCTTGTTTTGACCACTTGTTGCATTATATTTTGTCATAAACCAAGATTGTTAACTCTTTGAGGCAGGGACTGTCTAAATCTTGCCTGTACAGCACCAAGTACAACAGAGTTCTTATTCCCAATTAGGGCCTCTAGGAACTAGTATAATACAAATAACTAATTTTAGTTTTCCTGCATTAAATATTTTCCTGGCAATTTGATGTTTGTCCACTTTCCCAATCTTCTCCCTTCCCACCAGTAATTTGTTTCTACTGCAGCAAAGATGGATTCATGAAAAAACACTACATGGGAAAGGAAAACTCGTACAACAGGAAGAAGCCACTTACATACTTTCCTGCATATGTATAATAGCACTTTTCCAGCAGTGCGATACTACAAACTATTATGCATTCATGATTTTTTCAGATGACAAAACTACTATTGTGAAGGGTGCATATGTGATCACATTGATTAAAATGGACACATTTATTTTGAGTCATACAGCACCTTTTAAAGGTACAGAGGAAATAAAGACACATTAGCTCCTAGAGTAATAAAACATACTAGAGTTAGCAGTACCTTTCCATACAAAGTACAGTGAATACCTGACATTGCAACCAACCAATTTTTAATAGCAACAAGTGTAAATGAAGTATCTGAGAGCTGTTATACCGACAGAAATATTAAATTAACCTACTTGAAAACTGAAGCAAACAAAGGAAGCAGATACCTTCATTTTGTCATAAGACAAAATGTAATTCAAGTTCTCAAAATGTTTTCACATTAAGCTACAACTATTCCACACAGACATCTGCAGCAACATTCAATGATAGATAGTACTAATAAGTTATCGGAGTTTACAAATAAATTAAATTTCTTCTGCTCTCAGTAAGCAAGGATCAATATATCTAAACAAGTACAAAAATTAATTTGTAAAAGCAAAAGTTCTGGGGCACCAGTACCAAGGCCTTTGTTTTTCATTACAAATTAAGAATTTACATGAATACAGCAGGACTTTAAACAAACATTAGATAATACAGAACTACCTCTGTTCCCAAAACTCCTTCCAGTACCAAACCCACCCCGCATGGGTTGACTTCTGTTAGGTCTCACACCAGCATCTGGGGGAAAAAAACAAAAAGAATTATTGATTCAGATAGCAATACATTAAGTTTTTCTATTCCAAAATATCCAAATTAGGACTAGGCTATACCTACAGCCATTAGAGAGATATCAACAACCCTCAACTCAAGAAATAATCTAGTTACTAGCTATGCTAAGAGGAAACTCTTCCCTTCACTTGTGTCACAATATAGTAACGCATAATGGGCTAGGTATCAGATTTTGGTTTTGTCAGGCATCAAACAGACCACTTTTGATAGAGAAAACCAGACTAGATGGACTCTCAGTCTGTTCTAATAAGCAATTTTTTTTTCTGAACTACCAAATTCGAAGTTGTTTAATTAAAGTGGTCACTGGAGACATTTACTTTAAATTGCCATGTGTACATTCCCAGATACCAAGATATACCAGTCAATATGACTTCTGGGTGGAGTCATTTGTGCATGAACGGGTGAAAGAAAATTAATCTTAATTTAGAAAGATGCAAAATGCGCATAATCAGAGCATTAAAAACTGCATTCTGTTATGTGTTAAGCTGCCCTATCAACAGGTGTTTTGGTGCTTTTACTAATTACCTGAACACTGCTCCTAATGTATATTGCCTTAGAGTTGGGATAGGGTGGATAATTTATGATAAAGTATAATGTTATTGGTGTAATTATTGCAAAATATTTTCTAAAGAAAGCTTGTATGGATCTGTACATAATTATTCAAAAGAAAAAAATAAAGCAGAACAAAAAACTTGTTGCTTCATGAATAGAATGGAGACTCACTGCATGCTTTAAACTGCAAGCAAGCATAAAAAAAGCTAATGATTGCATTATAAGATATACTGTAAACCTAAACTACTAATGGAAAAAGTAAAAGTGTACATATGCAAAAAAAGAATCACTACGTGCTGTAGAAGTAATGAAATCTTGGGGTCTTCACTACAGACGCCACTATGGCAGCTGTTACATTTTGTTTTGTCCAGGTTTCTCACTTCACTACTCTGAATTATAACATGGTTCTACTTATTAAATGGAATGCAACTTGAAAAACTGTTTTAGCTACTACATCTATTCCAATCTCTCTGAAGATGTTTTGGATAAGTTTCTCTTCCCTGTGCTGTTTGAAAGAGACTCGGAAAACTGACTTAACTGCCATAAGAACAAGAACATAAGAATGGCCATACCGGGTCAGACCGAAGGTCCATCTAGCCAAGTAGCCTGTCTTCTGACAGTGGCCAATGCCAGGTGCCCCAGAGGGAATGAACAGAACAGGTAATCATCCAGTGATCCATTCCCTCCCACTCATTCCCAGATTCTGGGAAACAGAGGCTCGGGACACCATCCCTGCCCATCCTGGCTAATAGCCATTGATGGACCTATCCTCCAAAAATTTATCTGGTTCTTTTTTAAACCCTGTTATAGTCTTGCCTCCACAACATCCTCTGGCACAGAGTTCCACAAGTTGAGATAGCAGCAAGGTGTACCCTGATGGATGACCCTGCCAGGCCCTGTTGTTTCAGATGTAGGAGGTACTCCAGGATGAGTGGTATAGACGCCTGGAGCGGATGTGCGCAATGCTGGGCACACCAGCAAGTGAACCTCTTCCACTTAGCTGATAAGTGGCCCTGGTGGATGGTTTTCTGCTTCCAAGCAGAACCTCCCTTCCTGGTTCCGAGCACAGGAGCCCCAATGGGTTTAACCATGAAGCTTCCAAGCCATGAAATGGAGGGACTGGAGGTCTGCGTGGTGAAAGTGACTGTGGCCCTGGTGTTGAGATCTGGGCAAAGCGGTAGCAGGGGTGTACACGGACATCTCCAGAAGTGTGCTGTACCAACGTTGGCGTGGTCATGCTAGGGCCAAAGGAATTCTCTGGTTTCAGAGTAGCAGCCGTGTTAGTCTGTATTCGCAAAAAGAAAAGGAGTACTTGTGGCACCTTAGAGGCTAACAAATTTATTTGAGCATAAGCTTTTGTGAGCTACAGCTCACTTCATTGGATGCATTCAGACGAAAGCTTATGCTCAAATAAATTTGTTGGTCTCTAAAGTGCCTCAAATACTCCTTTTCTTTTGAGGATTATCTCTGCAGATTTTGAGCAGTTCCTTGTGTACAACCAGGACCGGTGGAAAGACATACATGAGGCAGTCCCCCCAGGGTAGCATGAACATGTTTGAGAACAAGCCTGGGTTTCCCCCCCAAAAGGAGTAGAACATTGGACACTTTCTGTTGCAAACAGATCTACCTAGGGAAACCCCCACCTTTGGAAATGGAATGTATGACATCTGCTGAGGTGATCCGCTAGTTCATTCTGCACTCTCGGGAGATAGGATGCCTCCAGATGAATGGAGTGGGCTATGCAGAACTCCCATTGCTGACGGATTCTTAACACAGGGGAGAGGAATGGGATTCACCCTGTTTATTGATGTAGAACATGGCAGTAGGATTGTCGGTCATGACTGCCACGCACTAGCCTTGTAGTCGTGACAGGAAGGTCTGGCAGGCTAGTCGCACCACTCTGAGTTCCCTGATATTGATATGGAGTGAGAACTCGTCCTGTGACCATAGGCCTTGTGTTTGGACATCTCCCAGGTGAGTCCCCCCAAACCAGAGCTGACACGTCCATTACTGTGAACGGAGAGGGTTTGGGGCTGTTGGAGAACTCCTTCGCAGACTATCCGAGGGTCGAGCCAACAGAGGGACCTGAGTACATGCTCTGGCACTGACACCACTGAGTCAGGCTGTCGCACCCTGGGCAATAGATCAAAGTGAGCCACGCTTGGAGTGGTCTGAGCCTCAGTCTGGCATGTCGGACCACGTAAGTGCATGCTTCCATGTGGCCGAGGAGACTCATGCACCCCCTTGCTGTCATGGTGGGGTATCTCGCCTAAGGCTTTGGATCATGTCTGTCATTGCTTGGAATCGGGTCTCTGGCAGGACCACCCTTGCTTGTATTAAGTCCAGCACCGCCCCGATGAATTCTATTCTTTGGGTCGGTGACAAGGTCGACTTGTTCACACTGAGGAGGAGTCCCAGTCTCTCGAAAGTAGATCTCACTCGTCCAACTTGAGACTCTACCTGCTCCCTGTAGCGCCCTCGTAACAGCCAGTTGTCAAGATAGGAATAAACCTGTACCTGCCTCCTGCGAAGAAAGGCTGAGACCACCGACATGCGCTTGGTGAACACCCGAGGGCCCGTTGATAAACTGAATGGGAAGGCCATGAACTGATAATGTTTGTGGTCGACCACAAACCACAGGAATCACCTGTGTGCAGGCCGAATGGCTATGTGAAAATACGTGTCCTTCATGTTGAGAGCAGTGTGCCAGTCTCCCAGATCCAAGGAGGGGATGATCGTGCTCAGTTAGACCATGTGGAACTTCAGCTTGACCAAGAACTGGTTGAGTCCTCACAGATCTAAAATGGGTCTGAGACCCCCCCTTTGCTTTGGGGATTAGGAAATAATGGGAGTAGAATCCCCTGTTCCTTAGCTCCCGAGGAACCTCCTCCACTGCCCCTATGGTGAGAAGTGACTGACTGCACCTCCTAGATAAGGAGTTGATTGTGAGAAGGGTCCCTGAAGAGGGACAGGGAAGGGGGGGTGGGAGGGAGAGGAGGAGCAGAATTGGAGAGAATATCCCACCTCTACCATGCAAAGGACCCAATGGTCCGATGTTATTTGGGACCAAAAACGGTAAAAGTGGGATAGCCAATTCACGAAGCACGGGGAAGGATCTGGTGTAATGACAGGTACGCTGTCCTCAGGTGCACCTTCAAAAGGCCTACTTTGAGCCCAACAAAAGTTTGGTTGGGTCCTGGCCCTGACTGGGGGTGTGCCTGCCATTCCTTCTATAGAAGTCCTGTCTGGGTCAAGGAGGGTAGGAATGCTGCTGTTGAGGCTGCGGTTTGAAGTGTTTACGCTAGGCTGCAGGGGTGTGCATACCTAGCAACTTCATGGTCACCCAGGAGTCCTTCAGGATGTGCAGCTTGGAGTCCGTCTGCTCTGAGAATAACCCCGTACCCTCAAACAGCAGGTCCTGAAGGGTTTACTGCACTTCCGGGGGCAGCCCATATGCCTGCAACCATGAACCCCTTCTCATGGATAACCCCGATGAGAAGGTGTGGGTGACAGAGTCCATCGCATCAAAGGAGGCTTGAAAAACGGTTCATCCCACAGCCTTCCCTTCATCAATAATGGCCATGAATTCAGCCTGGAGTCTGATGGAATTAGCTCCTCCTTGAACTTCAACATGGAGGCCCACGATTTGAAGTTCTATCTGCGGAGGATAGCTTGTTGGGTAGCAATCCTCAGCTGCAGGTCCCTCGTTGAGTAGACCTTTCTACCAAAAAGGTCTAATCTTTTAGACTCCTTGGATTTCGGAGTCTGTCCTTGTTGGCCCTGCCTCTCCTTCTCATTGACCGTGGTCACTACTTGGGAGCAGGGCTGCGAGTGCGAGAACACGTCCCTTACATGGGACAAAGTACTTGCACGTCACGCCCCTCAGTGTAGGCAGGATCGATGCCGGGGTCTGCCACAGCACTTTGATATTGTTCTGTATAGTTTTATCAGGGGCAGAGCTACCCTGGAGGAACCTTCCAGCGTCAGTATATCGACGATGGGGTCCTCTGGCTCAATAGCCTGTTCCGCCTGCAATCCCATGTTGCGGGCAATTCTGCGCAAGAGGTCCCGATGCGCGTGGTGGTCTACTGGGGGATGTCCCGAGGCCGAAGTTCCTGCAACCGCGTCGTCCAGGGACAAAGATGAGGAGGCTAGAGGCGATACCGGGTCCTCCTGATCATCCAGCTCTCTAGCCTCCTCCTGGTCAGTGCCTATGGGCTCTGCGCTGACCGTTATCACAGCAGTGGTAGTTTGGCTGGCTGTCAGGGCTGTTGCCACGGTTGCTTCAACTGTGTCCTAGACAGGCTGTGGGGCCTGTGCTGGCGTCGATTCCTATCCCCGAGGTGCCGGGCGATCTTTGTGTGGCTGGGGTGCTTGAGCTTCCAAGATTACTGACCGAGAGCCCCTGGAAAATGAGCCCTGGGCCTGGTGATAAGCCCAGGGAATCCAAAAGGGCCATCGAAGCTGCGGCTGCGAATGTGGAGACATGCCGCCGGTGCCTCATTTCTGTTCCAATCCAACCTGCACCTGCTGCAGCATGAATAAAATGAGTTCCCGTCTGAGTCAGACGACACTGATCTAGATTGTGATGACCA